>NC_083344.1:74676134-75008627 GCF_019175385.1 Lycium barbarum
TAAAAGTTTCGCCTATGAAGGGAGCGATGAGGTTTGGTAAGAAGGGTAAGTTCAGCCCTCGATATATTGGGCCATATAAGATCATTCGTATAATGGGTACAGTGGCATATGAGCTAGAATTTCCATCTGAGTTAGAATCGGTACATCTAGTATTTCATGTATCAATGCTTCGTAAGTGTATCGGAGATCCTTCAGGAGTGATACCAGTGAATGACATCTAGGTGACCGAGCAGTTATCATACGAGGAAGTTCCAGTGGCTATATTGGACAGACAGGTCCGTCGGTTACAGACCAAGGATATAGCCTCCGATAAAGTCTTGTGGAGGAATAAGAATGTTGAGGAAGTGACTTGGGAAGCGGAAGAGGCAATAAAGACTGAGTACCCGCATTTGTTCCCAGCAGTATAGCAGGTTCGATCTGAGACATCATATTCCCTAGGTATTATTTCATTTCAGTTATTGTGATCGGTCGTATAAGGCCATAGTATTGTGTGTTATAGTATGTGGCCCTAGGTGGCATTACTTTGGGTTGTTGCGTGCAGGGTGGATTGGTATAAGTACAGGGGAAACTCTGCCGAAAATTTTATAACGCGGGATTGTTCGAACATTCGAGGACGAATGTTCCTAAGAAGGAGAGAATGTTACACCCCTCGTGTTCATAATGGTAAAACCCATGGTTTCTTAGTCGGGTATGCCCTTGGGATAGAGACCCGAGCCCGAGTTTGGAGGTAGAAAATTTCTTACCCCGTGTACAAGGGTACCAACAGATATTCCTGGCAATCTATAGAATTAAAAGTTGAGCGAATCAAGTCGACGCGATCGGAACTGAACCAGAAAAACCTGCAGAACACCAGTCATCATTGACAGGTCGTCGACATGTTCAACGGACCATCGACGTGAGGCGTCGATGGGATCCCGTAGCCATGCATCTGCATGAGCAGGATGACGGGCCGTCGACCCGCTCGTCGAACCGGACCGCTGTAGCCTTTTTGGCTTTCAAGTATAAATAGGTGGTCCACGATCCTATTTCATATTTTCCTCCTTTAAAAAATCAGAAAACCATAATATATTCTCTCCCAATAATTTTCTTCATATTAGTGAAGATTTGACAAGACCCGGACCTCGTAAACCCGAGATGGTGAAGAAGATGGTGGACAAAATCAAAATATAGCCTTGTCTTTAACTTGTCACAATTATTTTCAAATTTTTCGGATATGAAAAATTGCGGGATATAACAACGGTTCTCATTGATAGATATGAGCATGCATATTATGTGCCCACAGAGGCATTATCAGTTACGCAAATTTATACAGATTTAGGCAGATGCTAGTCCATACAAGTACATGTTGTCAGTCATTTCAGTTTATGAGTTCAGATTTTATCCATGATTCACATGTATATTTATATTGTTGTTCTTATACTTTACATTCTCGGTACATTATCCGTATTGACTCCCCGTTGCTCGGGGGGCTGCGTTCATGCCCGTTGGTACAGGGAGACAGACAGGTGGTCCAGCTCAGTAGGACCTCTAGATCTAGCAGTTGTCAGTACGCTCCATTTGATTCGGAGCTACAGTCAGTTTTGGTATGCCCCTTTGAGATGTGTATACATATGGGTATGATGGGACATCGATGGGATCCCGCAGCCTTGCATCTACTGGGGCAGGTCGACGGGCAAGTTGACAGTCCGTCGACCCGCTCGTCAAACCGGACCGTTGTAGCCTTTTTGGCTTCCAAGTATAAATAGCTGGTCCACGACCCTATTTCATATTTTCCTCCTTCCAAGAATCAGAAAACCCTAATATATTCTATCCCAATAATTTTCTTCATATTAGTGAAGACTTGACAAGACCCGGACCCCGTAAACCCGAGATGGTGAAGAAGAAGGTTGCTTCTAGGGTTTCTTCAAGTTGTGGAGGTTAGAGAGTTGATGTTGAAGTGATTCTTGGGATTCTTGACCCCTCAAGGTATGTAAATGATTTCTACCCTTATATTTAAATTTGTTATCAAGAGTTTAGTGATGTTAAGTGAAAAGAAGGTAATTGTGGAAGTGTTAAGTTGATGAAGGGCAATGTAGTGATATAGGTTGTTTTAGGAGATGATTGGAAACGGGTTTACGTATATTTTGATATATATATACATGTGTTGTCATTGTTGATGCGAGTATTGTAGTTGATGTGGGATCGAATGAGAAGTTGGAGAGTTATAATATTACAAGGAAATTATTGTTTATAGTTCGTTGAGCTTTATACGCATTTCAGGATGGCTAGTAAGCGAAGTAAATAGCCTAATTAAGCCCTATGTTATCTTAATTGTAGACTTGCAAGTTCAAGAGGTAGAAGTTGGGTGATTGCGTATACTTCAAGGTATGATAAGACTAACCTTTCCTTCTTTTGGCATGATCCTACGAGATGATCCAACAAGCAAGTAAGCGAGATTCCATATTACTCTACTCTTAGAAGTATTAGGAGTACTTCAGTCTTTGCTATTCATGTACCCCATTTATGAGTAATCCTTCTGTTCATGGGTCCAGTCTTATGTAGCCAGTCCTGTTCACACAGTTATCCATACATTACATTCATTATATATTTATATACATTGAACCGTGACTAAAATTCGTTATATACGCATTACTACTATGATGATGATATTGATTATGGCCACAGAGGAGCCAATATGATATGACGAGATGCCATCGAGGCTTACAGGCGTTATATACGCACATACATCAGGCGTTATATACGCTCACATATCAGGCGTTATAGACGCACTCATATTGATGCACGGTTGTCACGACCCATCCCCGTGGGCCGGGACTAGTGCCCGAGCTGGGCACCCCTACGCGCTCATTTACCAGATTCAGCATACAGACGACTTGTACATACCTAATATAAGACGTGGCTCCACACAGGTGCCTACAACCATATATACTGCATAGAAGCCGGCAAGGCTATCAGACTATACATAACGTACCAAAGCATACATACACGCAGCCGATAGGGCTGCCACGGCGGATGGGCCGCCCAAACACATTTCACACAACGCGTCCAAACAAAACTGTACATTACCCACGTTTATGTCTACAGACCTCTAATACAGAACGACAGAATCAAATGGCGGGACAGGGCCCCGCCGTACCCGGAATAAAGATAAACATATACATCGGAAGAGTATGTACCCAAAATGTCGGCTCCGGAACAAAGAGAGCACTCCGAACCGCAAAATGGAAATCCTACGCCGATGGGTCACCAAAACGTGAGTCTGTACCTGCGGGCATGAAACGCAGCCCCCGAAGAAAGGGGGTCAGTACGAAAGATGTACTCAGTATGCAAAGCATGAAGTACAGAAAACAAAGGCATAACCGAAGTAAAATGTACAGAAGGTGAGCACAATAGCCAGAACACCAAAGTGTTGCATCTGACGTACCAATCATACATAAAAGGTTCCGGAAAACAAATACAGCAATCAAAATGCCAAAATACTTTGCTTTCTTTTGAAACACATTTTCGTCTCATACACACAGAAAATCAAACACACAATTACCGCGGCCAAAAGTCCAGCGGTTAGCATCCCAAACCCGACATACCGCGGTCAGGGGTCCAGCGGTCACTGTCGTAGATACAGCGGTCAGGGGTCCAGCGGTCAACATCACAAATGCGGCATACCTCGGTCAGGAGTCCAGCGGTCAATGTCGCACACACCGCGGTCAGGGGTCGAGCGGTCAATATCACATAGTGCGCACAATAATATAAATGCCAATTATATTACTTTCCCAAACATAAATCACACATGCCAGAATCGTATATCAGGAAAAATACAGAAGGTAAGTAGCTTATCCAGAATATCAGAATACTTACTTTTATATCATACAAGAATAGCTCAAGTGAAACAAACGAAGGAAGTTTCGGAACTTGTGGGCCCACCTCGGGTCAAGTCGAGGTGGTGGATACAAATTACAAACATTGGACTCTATGGATGTCATCCATGAAGGTTTCAAAGCAATCCGAATACGTTTGCGGAAGTTATGGATGTTTAGACACTTTTGCAACAAAACATAAGAATTATAGTTCAATTACATTGAACGAATAGTATTCAAAATCAAACTCGGGTTTCGATGAACAGAATTGTTCCCGAGGCTCAAATCTGGACCTAGTATACCTAGGACATGCCAAAAGAAGGAAAGGGTGAGCATTACATACCTTAGTTGCGCCTTGCGCTCGCTCAAATTCAATTCCCGCTTCGCCCAAAATCTACAAATGGTCATATTTACCAATTGTTAATAGTAAGACTCTTAGCATTCAAATCTTTAATTCATTACTTGCCCACAAACATTTGGGCAGCATTTCCCCTATACATATAGCATCCCCAAGACCTAGCTCGGCTCAATATATCAACAACAACAACCCAACAATCCAACAATATCAATAATTATCATAAAACGCACTATAACATAAATAGCCCTCTTTTTACATAAGGCGACTCTTTCCATTCCAACTTCACCATATCAAGCTAATATCATTATTCTCATATTCATTTGCTAACTCAAGGTTATTCAAACATATTTCAATAACATTCCAAACAATATTCACGAATTCAAGTATTTCCACCGATTCCATATTCCATCCGAAACTTCAACGAATGCAACAACACTACCAACTTACATTGTTTTCTTCCAAATTCATCAACAACTACCAAAGTTCACATTTAATTTTCTTATTTTCACAATTATACGAAAATCATATAAAAATCACATAAATTCCCCATAACGACACACAACCCATTTCAACCAAATTCATTCAACTTTCACTTCCAATATAAATTCCACCATAACCATAACTAGATTACAACATAAAGTTCAACTTATATTGTCTATACATTAACACACACACACGGCCACATGTTCATATGCATACCCGCTTTGCAAACTTCCATATTTCTGTGATTTCTACTAATTTCCACATATTACAACATAAACAAACCTTCATAACATATAGAAGGAGATGGAATCTTACCTTTCTTCATAACTTCTCCACTTAACTAAGGTTGGGATTTTATTCCAAAGAGTGATTCTCTCCTTCCAACAATCATACCATGTTGAAGAGGGCCTTCAAATTAGTGGGAATACATGAAGAAACAATTTTTTTTGAACAAGATTTGTGATCTTCTTTTCTCCCTCTCTTTGGCCGAAACCCTCTTCCTTTTTCTTGCTCTAGTTTTTGTTTTCTTGAACCTTCTTGAAAAAAAAGGAATTATGGCCCCTTTTCCTAATTTATTGTCTTGATTAATTAAGACATGGGCTTGGGCCATTTTTTTAAGTGCCATGGCCGGCCACCCTCCAAATGTTGGGCCTTGTCTTCATTTGTTTTTTAGCCCAATTTGTTATGGGCCATATTTTGTAATTCCCGAAACTAATTTCCGAAATTTCAATTTTTGCCCTTAGCCTCCTTCCATATTTCCACATCAATATTTCCCATGAACAACTTATATATTGGACAAAATCAAAATATAGCCTTGTCTTTAACTTGTCACAATTATTTTCAAATTTTTCGGATATGAAAAATTGCGGGATATAACATCCTCCCCTCCTTTAGAACATTCGTCCTCGAATGTTAAACTGACCTTATGAGGGTCTCTTGATACACCCGGGGAGGTCTCCGTCTTGCCTTTGAAGATTTCCAAAAGTTGCAATTATTGTCTCTCTTTCTTCCGTTTACTTACTTTTCTCTTCTTCCTGAATATCGTCGTATCAGAAGATTCTACCCTTATTGTAGCGAGGTCAGTACTCGTTTACTTCATAACATCTCTATATCACACCTTTTATTTGTCTCCCGAATTTCGTTTAGCTAACATCTTTCACATATCGTAACACAGGACGCCGGGGCCCACTACGGATCGGTACAGTCATGAACGAGACACCATATGCATATCTATTCATTTACTGCCATCTTGCTCACAAAACATTTCCGAACATTTATTCAAACATACTTTGATCACGGAGCTATGTTGCGCTTCCTTTTTCTTTACCGGCTGGGTCCGCCTCAGCTTACTCGACCTATTCAGGGTTTCTAACTGATTAGTACTTCTAATTTCCTTTAGGTTACTCCAAATTTCCCATTTTCCTTTTATATCTACATTTATGAAACTTTTGGGGTACTTCCCAGGGGGTCACCCATCCCAAAATTACTCTGGCCCCAGTACGCTTAACCTCGAAACTCTCATGCGTTTTGATGCGTTAATGTCAATATAATTGCGTCGGCTGCCCCACACGACCTTTGTCACGCAATTTAGGGTAGATCGCAGTCTTAGTAAATTTTCAAAAAAATTTCGTAGCGGTTCCCACCCCGGTCTAAACCATACAATTATCCTATCACCCTTCCGAATCCTCAATGTCCATTTCCAACTGTATATTATAGCTATCTCATCTAGTTCTATTGGGTTGAATTACCTTACTTTTTACTAACACCTAGAAGAAGAAAATCACGTAATATGATAGAGTACAGATCTATCCATACACATATCTCTCTAGAAAAGATTAATAATATACCTGGGTCTGCATTTGGTGCCGCTCCTGGGTCCTGCTGGCTGGTCAGCGCATATAGGCGGTTCGATGGACCGCCGGAACTAGAGGCTCCGCCACGACCTCTGCCACGGCCTGCTGGTGCCGGTGTGCCCCGCCCCATCGGGCGCATAGCTACGGAAGGGGAAGACGAACCGGCGACTGACCCGGTAGGCTGAGCTGCTCCCCCGGCACTGTCCCTGAGTGGGCAATCTCTCATATAGTGGCCCTGCTGGCCGCAGGTAAAGCAAGCACCCGTGGCATGACGACACTCCCCCTCCTGGTGGTGTCTCCTACAGTGAGGACATCGGGGTAGGGGTGGCCTCCACTGGCTGGAACCTCTGTCCATCTGTAAGCCTGAAGCCCTAGAGCTCTGGCCTGCTCTTGAATACTCTGCACCATCCGGTCCCTAGCCGGGGAACTGTGGGGGTGTGCTCGGTGCTGGTTGGGGAGGATATCTGCTCTGCTGCTGCTGGGGCTGCCTGCCTCGCGACTCCCCAGAATATCTCGCGGATCTGAACCTCTTAGGCGGACCCCTGTCATAATCCCTGTCAGGCTGACGCCCTCGGTGTCGGTCCTCCATGCTCTGGGCGTGGGCCTGTATACGGGCAATGTCCATCCCTGTCTGGGCCGACATCACAATACAGGTGTCAACCAAATAATCATCCAGCCCTATCACATACCGGTGCATCCGGTCAGTCATATCAGCGACATAAGCGGGCGCATATCAAGCCAGCGAATCAAACTCGAGACTGTACTCCCTGACACTCTTGGCCCCCTGTCTCAATAGCAGGAATCTGTCTACTCTGGCCCGCCTCCCCTCCGGATGTAGAAAATGGACCAGGAAGGCCTCTGTAAACTCTCCCCATACGGCTGGAGGGGCACCCTCGCCTCTAGACAGCGTCCAAGACTCGTACCAATTAGCTTCTACATCGTGCAACCGGTATGACGCCAACTCAACCGACTCTGTCTCAGAGGCACTAATCAATCGCAGGGTACGCTGCATTTGCTGGATGAACTCCTGAGGGTCTTCTGCGGCCATTGACCCGGAAAACTCTGGTGGGCGACAAAGCAGAAAATCACGGGCCCTCCGACTATCGCGCCTGTCTACACGATCATCCCCTGCTCCCTGTCTGTAAACCTTCCCCGCTACCAATCGAGTCAATAACTGGACTGCCTATCGCAAGGTCCCATCATCCGCCCCTGGTTGAGGGGCTGGAGGTACAGGTACTGGTGCTGCGGGAGCTGGCGGTGGAGCCGCCCCCTATGCTGCAGCTGTGGCTGCTCCAAATCCCTCCGATACTGGTGGCGTAGCAGAACTGGCCGTCGAAGGCACCACATCTGGCTCAATCTGGGCACGAGCCCTAGTAGTCACCCGAGCTCGGCTGGTCTCACCTGCCGCTGTAGACTTGCCCTTCTGGGCAGCTGTAGCCTTCTTCGGAGGCATCGCTGAAAATATAACAATTTGTCGGGGAAGAACCATCCTGATAACACAGCTCTATCGCACGATCTAGGACCAGAAGGAAAGATAACACCCTAAATGCCCTGTAGCCTCCTGTTTATAGATGTGGTGCACAACACACCGATAAACAAGACTCTACTAAACACGGTCTGTAGACAATTCGAGGACGAACCGCTCTGATCCCACTTCTGTCACGACCCATCCCCGTGGGCCGGGACTAGTGCCCGAGCTGGGCACCCCTACGCGCTCATTTCCCAGATTCAGCATACAGACGACTTGTACATACATAATATCAGACGTGGTTCCACACTGGTGCCTACAACCATATATACTGCATAGAAGCCGGCAAGGCTATCAGACGATACATAACGTACCAAAGCATACATACACGCAGCCGATAGGGCTGCCACGGCGGATGGGCCGCCCAAACACATTTCACACAACGCGTTCAAACAAAACTGTACATTGCCCACGTTTATGTCTACAGACCTCTAATACAGAACGACAGAATCAAATGGCGGGACAAGGCCCCGCCGTACTCGGAATAAAGATAAACATATACATCGGAAGAGTATGTACCCAAAATGTCGGCTCCGGAACAAAGGGAGCACTCCGAACCGCAGAATGGAAATCCTACGCCGATGGGTCACCAAAACGTGAGTCTGTACCTGCGGGCATGAAACGCAGCCCCCGAAGAAAGGGGGTCAGTACGAAAGATGTACTAAGTATGCAAAGCATGAAGTACAGAAAACAAAGGCATAACCGAAGTAAAATGTACAGAAGGTGAGCACAATAGCCAGAACACCAAAGTGTTGCATCTAACGTACCAATCATACATAAAAGGTTCCGGAAAACAAATACAGCAATCAAAATGCCAAAATACTTTGCTTTCTTTTGAAACACATTTCCGTCTCATACACATAGAAAATCAAACACACAATTACCGCGGCCAAAAGTCCAGCGGTTAACATCCCAAACCCGACATACCGCGGTCAGGGGTCCAGCGGTCACTGTCGTAGATACAGCGGTCAGGGGTCCAGCGGTCAACATCACAAATGCGGCATACCGCGGTCAGGAGTCCAGCGGTCAATGTCGCACACACCGCGGTCAGGGGTCCAGCGGTCAATATCACATAGTGCGCACAATAATATAAATGCCAATTATATTACTTTCCCAAACATAAATCACACATGCCAGAATCGTATATCAGGAAAAATACAGAAGGTAAGTAGTTTATCCAGAATATCAGAATACTTACTTTTATATCATACAAGAATAGCTCAAGTGAAACAAACGAAGGAAGTTTCGGAACTTGTGGGCCCACCTCAGGTCAAGTCGAGGTGGTGGATACAAATTACAAACATTGGACTCTATGGATGTCATCCATGAAGGTTTCAAAGCAATCCGAATACACTTGCGGAAGTTATGGATGTTTAGACACTTTTCAACAAAACATAAGAATTATAGTTCAATTACTTTGAACGAATAGTATTCAAAATCAAACTCGGGTTTCGATGAACAGAATTGTTCCCGAGGCTCAAGTCTGGACCTAGTATACCTAGGACATGCCAAAAGAAGGAAAGGGTGAGCATAACATACCTTAGTTGCGCCTTGCGCTCGTTCAAATTCAATTCCCGCTTCGCCCAAAATCTACAAATGGTCATATTTACCAATTGTTAATAGTAAGACTCTTAGCATTCAAATCTTTAATTCATTACTTGCCCACAAAAATTTGGGCAGCATTTCCCCTATACATATAGCATCCCTAAGACCTAGCTCGGCTCAATATATCAACAACAACAAACCCAACAATCCAACAACATCAATAATTATCATAAAACGCACTATAACATAAATAGCGTCTTTTTACATAAGGCGACACTTTCCATTCCAACTTCACCATATCAAGCTAATATCATTATTCTCATATTCATTTGCTAACTCAAGGTTATTCAAACATATTTCAATAACATTCCAAACAATATTCACGAATTCAAGTATTTCCACCGATTCCATATTCCATCCGAAACTTCAACGAATGCAACAACACTACCAACTTACATGGTTTTCTTCCAAATTCTTCAACAACTACCAAAGTTCACATTTAATTTTCTTATTTTCACAATTATACGAAAATCATATAAAAATCACATAAATTCCCCATAACGACACACAACCCATTTCAACCAAATTCATTCAACTTTCACTTCCAATATAAATTCCACCATAACTTAACTAGATTACAACATAAAGTTCAACTCATATTGTCTATACATTAACACACACACACTGCCACATGTTCATATGCATTCCCGCTTTGCAAACTTCCATATTTATATGATTTCTACTAATTTTCACATATTACAACATAAACAAACCTTCATAACATATAGAAGGAGATGGAATCTTACCTTTCTTCACAACTTCTCCACTTAACTAAGGTTGGGATTTTATTCCAAAGAGTGATTCTCTCCTTCCAACAATCATACCATGTTGAAGAGGTCCTTCAAATTAGTGGGAATACATGAAGAAACAATTTTTTTTGAACAAGATTTGTGATCCTCTTTTTTCCCTCCCTTTGGCCGAAACCCTCTTCCTTTTTCTTGCTCTAGTTTTTGTTTTCTTGAACCTTCTTGAAATAAAAGGAATTATGGCCCCTTTTCCTAATTTATTGTCTTGATTAATTAAGACATGGGCTTGGGCCATTTTTTTAAGTGCCATGGCCGGCCACCCTCCAAATGTTGGGCCTTGTCTTCATTTTTTTTTTAGCCCAATTTGTTATGGGCCATATTTTGTAATTCCCGAAACTAATTTCCGAAATTTCAATTTTTGCCCTTAGCCTCCTTCCATATTTCCACATCAATATTTCCCATGAACAACTTATATGTTGGACAAAATCAAAATATAGCCTTGTCTTTAACTTGTCACAATTATTTTCAAATTTTTCGGATATGAAAAATTGCGGGATATAACAACGGTTCTCATTGATAGGTATGAGCATGTTTATTATGTGCCCACAGAGGCATTATCAGTTACGCAAATTTATACAGATTTAGGCAGATACTAGTTCATACAAGTACATGCTGTCAGTCATTTCAGTTTATGAGTTCAAATTTCATCCATGATTCACATGTATATTTATGTTGTTGTTCTTATGCCTTACATACTCGGTACATTATCCGTATTGACTCCCCGTTGCTCGGGGGCCTGCGTTCATGCCCGCAGGTACAAGGAGACAGACGGTGGTCCAGCTCAGTAGGACCTCTAGATCTAGCAGTTGTCAGTACGCTCCATTTGATCCGGAGCTACAGTCAGTTTTGGTATTCCCTTTTGAGATGTGTATACATATAGTTATGACGGGGCCCTGTCCCGTCCCTTCTATAGCTTTTGTTCCCGTAGAGGTCTGTTGACAGTTGTATGTAGTAGTCAGATGATGCAGCCTTGTCGGCTTCTATTATTTTATGTACAGTATATGTACAGTATATTTTAATTTCTTACAAAATCAAACTTTCCTGTATTATGGATTGATCGGAATGGTTCCTTTGGAATATTCCTATTTTGTAAATCACTTTCAACTTTAGCTATCTTTGTAGCTTCTGTTGATAGATTAACACTATTTAAAATATTCTGTTTTTTAGAACTCATGATTAATATTGAGCAGATATTGTATCAAGTTGGTTTTGACACCACTTAATACTATTTACAGTGACAAACAAATTTTCTTTGTTGAATTCAAATAACCATTTAATTCTTTCTATAGAAATTAGAACTTCTTCTAAAGTAATTTCTAATAACTCTTTTTTATGAAAGTAATCCATCCATTTATATTTATTATAAAAATTTATTCTTTTAAAAGAAGGACAAATGACTTTAAACCAGATCTTATAACCTTAGACAAAGAGATGAAAGATCCAAAAAATAAAAAGAAATTAGAATGGTATATGAATACATATAGCTTTGAAACGAGAATAGATTTCAAAGAAAAATGCATTAAAGATTTAAAAGTAATATAACCTTTTTCCAATCATTTGAATTAACAGGACAAATTCCAAACCGAAAGTAATCTTTGTCTATTTTAGTTAATAAATGGTATACAAAGACCAAAGGTAAAGAAGTAATTACTGCTTCTCCTTTTAAAAGAGAAGGAATCAATATTGATATTGATCCTAAAACTAAGGATATTAACAAGTTAATCCAACAAGGTAATTGTACGAATCAATTATTACATGTAGTATCTAATCAATTGATAAAAGATACTAATAAACAAACAATTCCTTCAAAAACTGTAACAAGTTCAAAAATTGAAAAACATCAAATAAATTAAACTACCAGAATTTTCTAAAGAAAAATTCCCAAATTACAAGATAAACTTAACCTTAAAGATGATTTTATTGAAAGGATAAATAAACCATTAAAAATATCTGAGCCAAAAGCTTCTAATAAAATAAGGACTAGTGAACTTAAAACACTAATTATAGAAGCGCAAATTGAAAAGGAATTGACCAAATTAAATGATTTGGAAAAATTCAACAAAAAATCGTCTAAAACGATTCAAACAATACCAAATGCCCCTGAAAAATAAATTCAGCGTTTAACCGTCAACCCAAGATATTCTACAAAAAAGAATTATTACAGTAGGCCTTCTTTCCCAGATGTCCAATTTGAGGAAGATCAGTATCACACTGGTGCAGCACACAGTGGGAATAATATAGCTGAATGGAATATAGATGGCTTAGTAGAAAGTCAAATCTATAAAAAATTACATGAAATGGGTATTGCCATTACGACATAAAAGGTTAAAAATGCGGGAGATCAATATGCAGAAATTTTAATTATTTCTAGTTTCACAGGAACATTAAAAAGTTGGTGGGATAATTTTCTCTCTGAAGATAATAAGGCCCAGATTTTAGGTGCTATATCAGTAGACACCGTAGTAAAAATGGAAGAAAATAATCAAGTTACAGTTAATGAAGCAAGAGAAGATGCTTCAGCAACATTGATATATAGTATTGCTAATCATTTTATTGGTAAAGAAAAACTTTTCCAAGATGGAAGTTTAGAATTGCTAAAAAATCTTAGCTGCCAAAATTATATGATTTTAGGTGGTATAAATATATGTTCTTAGAAATAGTTAGGCTAAGAGAAGATTGCGGTAATGATTTTTGGAAAGAAAGATTTATTAGCGGTCGACCTTCATTATTTGCCGAAAAGGCTAGAACCAAAATCAAAGATAGGTTTTGTAACGACCCGTTTGGTCGTTATAGTTCTTTCGGCGTCTTCGCCCATCCTGAGCATTGATTAGCTCAATTGTGACCTGAAGGGACTGTTGACACACTTCCCGAGGTGTCTAAATCGGATTCGGGCAACTTTTGTGAAAATATAGGCTTAAAGTGAAAAGTGGTTGACCCAAAGTTGTCTTTTGGGCAAACAAACCTTTTTAAGAATTCCGCCAATTCCAAGAGGTTCAGATGGTCATTTAGAACTTGTATGTGTATTTGGTTCAGTTCCCTATGCACTTGGATGCATTTTGGGACTTGAGATGGGAAATTGGAATTAAAGCACCGTGGGTTAACTCGGTCAACGAGACCTCCGTTGGAAATTTCGAGCCACAAGTGCACTCGTAGCGCGTTTTTATATGGGAATATGTGTTTGGTATGTGAGCAGATGGCCTCGGGAATAACTCAGGATTTCAATTAAAGACATAGAAAATTTGAGGATTCTGGTGTCTGGTGCCCGTAATGGCGGCACCGCTGTGGCGTTGTGTTGGCTGCTGGGCCGGCCATGTATGTTGTTGGCCATACCGTTGTGGCGGTCTCCCAGCCGCCGTAGCGGTATCTCCTGTCACGACCCAACCCCGTAGGCCGTGACTAGTGCCCGATCTGGGCACCCAAACACATTTATCAAATGCTATATCCATATTTATCCAACACATTCAAGTATATAGCAAAAGCCGACAAGGCTGTATTTCGAAGTTAGATAATTTCCAGAAAAATTTCGGCAGAGTTTCCTTTGTTTTACGGACTATCCCATATACCCTGCACGCAGAAAATACCAACAAAGGCCACACAGGGCCAACAAAGCAACATTTAAATATATGCGGACCGGCCGCCGCGGCGAATGGGATCGCCCAAACACAACATAAGCACACAACTGTACAGAAAGACCCCAACCCACAAACATGTCCACAGACCTCTAAACAGACCAACAGAATCATATAACGGGACAGGGCCCCGCCGTACCCATGAACGAGAATATACATATATAGAAGTGACAGACTATACTAAAAGATGGCTCTGAATAAAAGAGCGCTCCAAAAATAGCAGAATGAGATCCTAAGCGGACGGATCAGCAAACCTGTCGTCGGTACCTGCGCGGCATGAAAACGCAGCCCCCAAAGAAAGTGGGTCAGTACGAAATAGGTACTGAATATGTAAAGCCTGAATTACAGAAACAAACTCATAACTGGTGCAGAACATACAGAAAGTAAACGAAAAATCCAAAGTATCAGATACATAATTTCAAAACATGCAGAGTGTGTACAGAAACATATGTCATATCAAATCCGGCCCCTGCCAAGGGACTCGGCAGACAGAACGTGGCTACCCTCCCGACGCTGGTGCCACAACACAGAAGAATCAGAATAGGGGCATAACCCCGTAGCATAGTATGTCATATCAAATGGCCATAGCAAATCATATCAGAACAAGCGGACATGGCACATCATACTCCACAAACTCATGTACGCAAATACCTGCCCCCTAACATCAAGGCACGGCGAACAATGCAGAGGATCACGCTTGACAACATATCCTGGCCCGGGCTCAGTGTGGGAAACATTGGGGCATCCACGAATGGAGTAGTGAGAGACTAATGCAATTTAAAAATATCATAAATGTTTTCAAAGACTCGGTGGAGCGTATCAAAGCCAAACAAATCCAATGGAGTTGGACGGGATCATAATAGATGCATTTCAGATATCGTAATAATTTACAGAAGTGTAACCTTCCTGAAGTCGTTCCGAGTGTCAAAATAATTTACAAGACTTAATAGAATATTTAAAACAATATTCGTTAGGTAATTAAAAAGGGTAGTCAAAACGTTTCTTTCAAAAATCGCTTAAAAAGAAAGCTTCAGTACATTAAGGGCAAAACCGGGAATAGTGGGTCCGCCTCGGGACAAACAAGGCGGCGGGCTCAAATTGTGCCCTCTAAGCTTATGGGGTCACCTAAAAAGGTTCTACAAACATTCTATGACTTTCCAAGTAATTTAGAGCAAAGTTGCATTATTTCATGCAAAGCGTTCTAAATGATTCAATTCTACTGAAGGAAAAACTGAAATTTTCTCTTGCGGATTCTGAGGGCCAAGAAGTCTTTCGAGGCCCGGATCCGACCCTAACACACTAAGGGCATGCCAAGGGAAGAATTGGGATTGCTTTACATACCTTTCAAGCTCCTCACGCCTTTCCAAACTCACTTCCCGTTTCGTCAAAAATCTGCAATTGGTCAAGTTTACCAATTGTGAGTTATGAATACCAAAGTTTCAACTTAATGCATAATTGTCTACCGAAATTTCGGCAGCACTTCCCCTATACATATAGCACCCTCGAGAATTCAACTCGGTTAGAAACCATCAACAACAACCCAAACGACAACATCAACATCAACAAAGAACATTAAAAACACAAATATCCTTCAACTAGTCATCTTTCTCACAAGTTGCCATAACCTTCATTCTAACCCAAACTTTCAAACTAATATCAATAATTTTACATTCATCAACAATCAAGATCATCACCATATAGTTCTAGAAACATTTCATATCGTTTTCCTTAAGTTATACCCTCGATATACATAATATACAACTTTCCATCAAAGTCATAACTTGTGCAAAACATCAAATCTTTGGCATACCACTTCATAACATGTTTCCAACTTCCAAATTCATCAATGATCATCATAATTAACAACCAAACAACTTCATTTCCATAATGTCGGAAAACCATACTAAAACGACATAAGTTTCTACATTCCAATTCAATACAAACTTATATCATTCTAACTTCATTTACATTACAAACATCACAATAACACACTAACATACTAAACAACGTAATTCATTTCCATCCCAAGTTCAATACACCACACGGCCATAAGCCTTTTTTGTCAGCTTCAACTAAATCATTCAACTTCCAATTCCAATATGCATTTCATCACAACCACAACTAGAATATAACATGAATTCAACACATTGTGCCTATACCACCTATACATACATACGGCTACAAGCCATATTCCAACCCCACTTTGCAAACTTCCATTTTTCCATACAATCAACACATTTCTACATACTACAACACAAACAAAACTTAACAACACAATAAAAAGGTAGAAATTCTTACCTTTTCCTCAAGTCTTCTTCACTTGGAGATGTGATCACTTTGAAGAATCTAAAGCTTCTCCCTCTAAACCAACTATACCAAGATACAAAAGAACCTTAACTTAGTAGGAATTTAACAAGAAATTAATTTTTAAGACAAGATTTTTGCTAGCCAATTTTCCATGGCAAACCTGAACCCTCCTTGCTCTTTTTTTTTTTTCCTTTTGTTTGTTCTTGATCTTTAATGTCTTGAATCTTCTAATTATATAATAAGAAGACTTGGTCACATGACCAACTAAAATGGGCTTGGGTCAAGGCCTTAGGTGGCCGGCCATGGTCCTTATTTGGGCCTCAATTTCAATTCAATTTTTGAGCCCAATAGCTTGTGAATCATATTTTGTAATTCCCGAAACTAATTTCCAAAACTCCAAAATTGCCCTTAGCCTTGTCCCACACTTCCATGACTCTATTCTTTCATGCATAACTTCTATGTTGAACAAACTATCAAATTTGACCTTACATCTCAAAAATCCAATATATATCAAGTTTTTTCCAAACGTGTGAGAACACGGGATATAACATCCTCCCCCCCTTTAGAACATTCGTCCTCGAATGTTAAATTAATCTTATAGGGTATGAGAATACTTTGGGGGAGTTTATGTTTTTAGACAGCATAAATGACGCACATTCATTATTGAAATAGAATTAAGTAAGGGTTCAGGATTACCTGTGGCCGTAGGGAACAAATGAGAATATTTCTTCTTCATCTCCTCTTTGGCCTCCCAGGTCATTTCTTCCCTATTGTTATTCCGCCACAGCACCTTAACAGAGGCTACATCTTTGTTCCGGAGCTTTCTTACCTGGCGGTCCAAAATAGCTACAGGCTGCTCCTCATAAGATAACTGCTCCGTCACCCGAATATCATCCGCAGGAAATATTCTGGAGGGATCACCAATGCATTTGCGGAGCATAGATACATGGAATACCGGATGTACCGCCTCCAAATCAGATGGCAGATTTAACTCATAGGCCACATTTCCAATTTTTCTAACAATCTGATAAAGCCCAATATAACGCGGACTGAGCTTGCCCTTTCTGCCGAACCGCATTACGCCTTTCATAGGCGATACCTTTAGAAATACCCAATCACCAACCTGGAATTCCAAAGGACGACGCCGTTTATCAGCGTATGATTTCTGTCGACTCTGGGCTGCCAATAGTCGTTCCCTGATAAGTTTCACCTTATCAACGGCCTGCTGGATCATATCTGGGCCGATTAATTCTGTCTCGCCAATATCAAACCAGCCGATCGGTGACCTGCATTTCCTGCCATACAGAGCCTCGTACGGAGCCATCTGGATGCTGGAATGGTAACTGTTGTAAGCAAATTCAATCAATGGCAAGTGATCCTCCCAGCTACCTCTGAAATCAATAACACAGGCCCGCAACATATCTTCAAGTGTCTGGATAGTGCGCTCGGCCTGTCCGTCACTCTGAGGATGAAAAGATGTGCTCAGGCTCAGCTGAGTCCCTAATCCTTCCTGAAAAGATCTCCAGAAGTTCGCTGTGAACTGAGCACCTCTGTCAGTGATAATAGATATAGGAACTCCATGAAGCTTCACTATTTCTTTAATATAAAGCCTGGCATAATCCTCGGCGGAATAAGTAGTTCTGACGTGGAGAAAATGGGCTGATTTTGTCAGCCTATCAACAATAACCCAGATGGAATCATACTTCCGTGGAGTGCGAGGCAACCCTGTAATGAAGTCCATATTAATGATCTCCCACTTCCACGTCGGAATTTCCATTTCCTGCAACAGTCCACCCGGTTTCTGATGTTCAATCTTGACCTGCTGACAATTGGGACACTGGGCGACGAACTCTGCGATGTCCTGTTTCATGCCATCCCACCAGTATAAGCATCGGAGATCATGGTACATCTTCGTAGACCCAGGATGGACCGAATAGCGAGCATAATGTGCCTCGCTCATAACCTGCTGCCGAAAGCCTGCAATATCAGGTACACACAACCTGCCCCTGAATAATAAAGTCCCGTCCGGAGTGAACTCGAACGGAGTCTTCTCCTTATCATAGGATGTGTCTCTGTATCGTGCCAAAACAGGATCTTCATATTGATGCCGCTTGATATCTTCCTTAATAGATGATTCAGAAACCCCTCGGACAGAAATCCGTGTACCTCCAGATTCGGCCAGACGAACCCCAAGATTAGCCAACTGATGAATGTCACGCACTATCTCTCTCCTGTCTGGTTGTAAATCTGCCAAGCTGCCCATAGATTTCCGGCTAAGCGCATCTGCCACAACATTAGCCTTTCCGGGATGATACAGAATATCCACATCATAGTTTTTCAGGAGCTCCAGCCACCTCCGCTGCCGTAAATTAAGCTCTTTCTGCTTGAAAATATACTGGAGACTCTTATGATCTGTATAGATATCAACATGAACGCCATATAAATAATGTCTCCATATCTTCAGGGCATGGATCACCGCTGCAAGCTCCAGATCGTGAGTAGGATAATTCTTTTCATGCTTTTTCAATTGCCGAGAAGCATAAGCTATAACTCTGCCGTGCTGCATCAATACACAGCCCAATCCCACGCCAGAAGCGTCACAATAAATAACATATCCATAGGGTCCCTCTGGAAGAGTCAGAACTAGGGCTGTAGTCAGCTTCTCTTTCAGCAACTGGAAGCTTCGTTCACAAGCATCAGTCCACTGGAACTTGGCTCCCTTCTGAGTTAGCCTTGTCAAAGGCGCTGAAATCGAAGCAAACTTTTCCACAAATCTTCTGTAATAGCCTGCTAACCCCCGGAAACTACGTACCTCTGTGGGCGTCGTGGGTCTGGGCCAATTTTTCACGGCCTCAATCTTCTGTGTATCCACTCGGACACCATCAACTGCAATAATATGCCCCAGGAATGCCACTGAAGCCAGCCAGAATTCACATTTAGAAAATTTTGCATATAATTTCCGATGCCGAAGTACCCCAAGTACCGCTCTCAGATGATCTGCGTGCTCTGCCTCGGACCGAGAATAAACCAGGATATCATCGATAAATACAATTACGAACATGTCTAAGAACGGCCTGAATACCCGGCTCATTAAATCCATGAATACCGCAGGAGCATTAGTCAGCCCAAAAGACATAACTCTGAATTCAAAATGCCCATATCTGGTCCGGAATGCTGTCTTAGGAATATCAGCCTCTCGTACCCGTACCTGATGATAGCCTGACCGAAGATCTATCTTCGAAAAATATTTGGCGCCCTGCAACTGATCAAACAAGTCATCAATTCTGGGGAGGGGGTATTTATTCTTTATAGTTACCTTATTCAGCTGCCGATAATCAATACACATACGCAGCGACCCGTCTTTCTTACGCACAAATAATACCGGGGCTCCCCAAGGCGAAGTACTGGGTCTGATGAAGCCTATTTCTAACAGATCCTTCAACTGCTCTTTCAGTTCTTTCAATTCTGCCGGTGCCATTCTGTACGGGGGAATAGATATCGGCTGAGTATCTGGAAGCAAATCAATAGTAAAATCTATCTCCCGCTCTGGAGGAAGGCCTGGAAGCTCATCTGGGATTACATCTGGAAATTCATTAACCACGGGAACTGACTGAAGAGTCAGCGTTTCTGCTGTCAAGTCTTGTACCCGAACCAGATGATAAATATAACCCTTTCTGATCATTTTATTCGCCTTAAGGTATGAAATAAACTTACCTTTCGGCGATGCTGTATTACCGGCCCATTCTATAACTGGCTCCCCGGGAAACTGGAAACGAACTACCTTATTTTGGTAGTCAACATTAGCATAACAGGAAGCTAGCCAGTCCATACCTATAATAACATCGAACTCGATCATATCTAACTCCACCAGATCTGCCTTAGTGTCTCGGCCACATACAATTACAGAACAGTCTTTATATACCTGTTTTGCTACAATAAAGTCCCCAATCAGTGTGGCTACCTCAAATGGCTCTATAGGTTCAGACGTTATACCAATTTTACTAGCAACAAGGGGCGAAATATATGACAAAGTCGCACCTGGATCAATCAATGCATACACAGACCGAGAGAAGACCAATAATGTACCTGTAACGACATTAGGCGATGCCTCCTAGTCCTGGCGGCTGGACAAAGCATAAATGCAGTTCGAAGGACCGCTAGTACTAGAAGCTCCACCACGGCCTCTGCTGCGACCCGCTGGTGCTGAAGTACCTGGCCCAGTAGGGCGCATAGCCACTGATGAAGATGATGACCCGGCGGCTGATCCGGTAGGCTGCGCTGCACCGCCCGAACTACCTTTATACGGGCAATCTCTCACCGAATGGCCCTGACAGCCACAAGAAAAACATGCACCGGTGGCTCTGTAGCACTCTCCCGGATGGTATCTGCCACAACAAGAACACTGAGGCCTGGGTGGCCTCGTATGACCAGAACCCCTATCTGTCAGTGAACCTGAAGCCCTGGAGCTCTGACCTGCTCCTGAATACCCTGGGCTATCAAATCTGCGACCTGTAGGCTGTGAAGGTGCGCTCTGTGCCGGCTGGGATAGATGTCTGCTAGGCTGCTGCGGCTGCTGAGGCTGTCTGCCCCGAAAATCTCCAGAATACCCAGATGATCTGGCCCTCTTGGGCTGTCTCCGATCCTGACTCCTATCAGGTTGACGCTCCCTATGCCGGTCCTCCATGCCCTGGGCGTGCACCTGAATCTGGGCAATATCCATACCGGGCTGAGCAGCCAATACCAAACAGCTTTCGACAAAATAACGGTCCAGCCCCATAATGTACCTGTGCATCCTGTCAGCCATAGTAGCTACCACAGCAGGTGCGTATCGGGCCAATGAGTCGAACTCCATACTGTACTCTCGAACACTGCGACCCCTCTGTCTCAGCAATAAGAATCTGTCAGCCCTGGCCGCCGTAACTCCGGAGGCAGAACATGACTAAGAAAAGCCTGAGAAAAATCATCCCAAACTGCTGGGGGAGAGCCGTCACCCCTAGATAACTCCCATGACTCATACCAATTAGCCGCCACATCATACAACTGGTACGAGGCCAACGCAACTGACTCTGTCTCGGAAGCATTAATCAGCTGTAAAGTGCGCCGCATCTTCCTGATAAACTCCTCAGGATCCTCCTCGGGCTTAGTCCCGAAGAACTCTGGAGGACCACAAGTCAAGAACTCACGGGCTCTCGAACTGTCACGCCTGTAAGCCCGGTCACCTCCCAGTCCGTGCCCCTGAACCTGTCCTGCCACAAGTCTGGTCAATAGCTGGACTGCCTCTCTCATGGACTGATCCTCAGTGCCTGGCCGTGGAGCTGGGGGCTCAGGTACTGGAATCTCGGGAGCTGGCGGTGGAGCCGCCCCTCGACCTGCAGCTGCTGCTGCTCCAATCTCCTCTACAAGTGGCGGTGTGGAAGAGCCCTCTGCCGGGGGAAAAATATCAGGAGCAATATGTGCATGGGCCCTGGTAACCCTCTGGGCCCGACTAGTCTCTCCCACAGCTGCTGCTTTGGCCTTTTGGGCCGCTGTCGCCTTTTTTGGAGGCATAACTGCAAATGTAACAATTCGTTAGGGAGGAATCATCCTGATAACACAGCTCTAGCGCACGATCTAAGACAGAAAGAAGGGTAGTATCCTAAATGCCCTGTAGCCTCCTGTTTATAGGTGTGGTGCACAACACACCGATAAACAAGACTCTACTAGACACGGTCTGTAGACATTCCGAGGACGAACCGCTCTGATACCACTTTTGTCACGACCCAACCCCCTAGGCCGTGACTAGTGCCCGATCTGGGCACCCAAACACATTTATCAAATGCTATATCCATATTTATCCAACGCATTCAAGTATATAGCAGAAGCCGACAAGGCTGTATTTCGAAGTTAGATAATTTCCAGAAAAATTTCGGCAGAGTTTCCTTTGTTTTACGGACTATCCCATATACCCTGCACGCAGAAAATACCAACAAAGGCCACACAGGGCCAACAAAGCAACATTTAAATATATGCGGACCGGCCGCCGCGGCGAATGGGATCGCCCAAACACAACATAAGCACACAACTGTACAGAAAGACCCCAACCCACAAACATGTCCACAGACCTCTAAACAGACCAACAGAATCATATGACGGGACAGGGCCCCGCCGTACCCACGAACGAGAATATACATATATAGAAGTGACAGACTATACCAAAACATGGCTCTGAATAAAAGAGCGCTCCAAAAATAGCAGAATGAGATCCTAAGCGGACGGATCAGCAAACCTGTCGTCGGTACCTGCGCGGCATGAAAACGCAGCCCCGAAGAAAGGGGGTCAGTACGAAATAGGTACTGAATATGTAAAGCCTGAATTACAGAAACAAACTCATAACTGGTGCAGAACATACAGAAAGTAAACGAAAAATCCAAAGTATCAGATACATAATTTCAAAACATGCAGAGTGTGTACAGAAACATATGTCATATCAAATCCGGCCCCTGCCAAGGGACTCGGCAGACAGAACGTGGCCACCCTCCCGACGCTGGTGCCACAACACAGAAGAATCAGAATAGGGGCATAACCCCGTAGCATAGTATGTCATATCAAATGGCCATAGCAAATCATATCAGAACAAGCGGACATGGCACATCATACTCCACAAACCCATGTACGCAAATACCTGCCCCCTCACATCGAGGCACGGCGAACAATGCAGAGGATCACGCTTGACAACATATCCTGGCCCGGGCTCAGTGTGGGAAACATTGGGGCATCCACGAATGGAGTAGTGAGAGACTAATGCAATTTAAAAATATCATAAATTTTTTCAAAGACTCGGTGGAGCGTATCAAAGCCAAACAAATCCAATGTAGTTGGACGGGATCATAATAGATGCATTTCAGATATCGTAATAATTTACAGAAGTGTAACCTTCCTGAAGTCATTCCGAGTGTCAAAATAATTTACAAGACTTAATAGAATATTTAAAACAATATTCGTTAGGTAATTAAAAAGGGTAGTCAAAACGTTTCTTTCAAAAATCGCTTAAAAAGAAAGCTTTAGTACATTAAGGGCAAAACCGGGAATAGGGGGCCCGCCTCGGGACAAACAAGGCGGCGGGCTCAAATTGTGCCCTCTAAGCTTATGGGGTCACCTAAAAAGGTTCTACAAACATTCTATGACTTTCCAAGTAATTTAGAGCAAAGTTGCATTATTTCATGCAAAGCGTTCTAAATGATTCAATTCTACTGAAGGAAAAACTGAAATTTCTCTTGTGGATTCCGAGGGCCAAGAAGTCTTTCGAGGCCCGGATCCGACCCTAACACACTAAGGGCATGCCAAGGGAAGAATTGGGATTGCTTTACATACCTTTCAAGCTCCTCACGCCTTTCCAAACTCACTTCCCGTTTCGTCAAAAATCTGCAATTGGTCAAGTTTACCAATTGTGAGTTATGAATACCAAAGTTTCAACTTAATGCATAATTGTCTACCGAAATTTCGGCAGCACTTCCCCTATACATATAGCACACCCGAGAATTCAACTCGGTTAGAAACCATCAACAACAACCCAAACGACAACATCAACATCAACAAAGAACATTAAAAACACAAATATCCTTCAACTAGTCATCTTTCTCACAAGTTGCCATAACCTTCATTCTAACCCAAACTTTCAAACTAATATCAATAATTTTACATTCATCAACAATCAAGATCATCACCATATAGTTCTAGAAACATTTCATATCGTTTTCCTTAAGTTATACCCTCGATATACATAATATACAACTTTCCATCAAAGTCATAACTTGTGCAAAACATCAAATCTTTGGCATACCACTTCATAACATGTTTCCAACTTCCAAATTCATCAATGATCATCATAATTAACAACCAAACAACTTCATTTCCTTAATGTCGGAAAAACGACATAAGTTTCTACATTCCAATTCAATACAAACTTATATCATTCTAACTTCATTTACATTACAAACATCACAATAACACACTAACATACTAAACAACTTAATTCATTTCCATCCCAAGTTCAATACACCACACGGCCATAAGCCTTTTTTGTCAGCTTCAACTAAATCATTCAACTTCCAATTCCAATATGCATTTCATCACAACCACAACTAGAATATAACATGAATTCAACACATTGTGGCTATACCACCTATACATACATACGGCTACAAGCCATATTCCAAACCCACTTTGCAAACTTCCATTTTTCCATACAATCAACAAATTTCTACATACTACAACACAAACAAAACTTAACAACACAATAAAAAGGTAGAAATTCTTACCTTTTCCTCAAGTCTTCTTCACTTGGAGATGTGATCACTTTGAAGAATCTAAAGCTTCTCCCTCCAAACCAACTATACCAAGATACAAAAGAACCTTAACTTAGTAGGAATTTAACAAGAAATTAATTTTTAAGACAAGATTTTTGCTAGCCAATTTTCCATGGCAAACCCGAACCCTCCTTGCTCTTTTTTTTTTCCTTTTGTTTGTTCTTGATCTTTAATGTCTTGAATCTTCTAATTATATAATAAGAAGACTTGGTCACATGACCAACTAAAATGGGCTTGGGTCAAGGCCTTAGGTGGCCGGCCATGGTCCTTATTTTGGGCCTCAATTTCAATTCAATTTTTGAGCCCAATAGCTTGTGAATCATATTTTGTAATTCCCGAAACTAATTTCCAAAATTCCAAAATTGCCCTTAGCCTTGTCCCACACTTCCATGACTCTATTCTTTCATGCATAAATTCTACGTTGAACAAACTATCAAATTTGACCTTACATCTCAAAAATCCAATATATATCAAGTTTTTTCCAAACGTGTGAGAACACGGGATATAACATCTCCATCGCCGATGTTACACCCCGTATCTTTGAAGAAGCACTTATCAAATTTGAAGCATAAGTACGTTGAGTTATGGCTAAGTAAAATCACTTTGGAATATAAGCAAACATTATTAAGTATATTTAATGAGTGAAGGATGTATATAAGGTATACCGGAAGTTTTTACAAGGAAATGAGTGGAAGAAATGGAGTAGTACGACTTTATAGAAAGGATGGGTAAAGTTTCATGTGAAAATTTCTGTCCAACTTGAGGGAAGAATATCTCTTAGCATAAGAAGTGTTTTAAAGTGTTTCAAAAGCCTAAACTGAATTTTGTCGAGTCACGTTTCCAACGCAACAAACCCCCCATCTATAGGACATCATTGTAGAGAATTATGGACGATACAAGTTCGGCTGACAAAGCAGAAACGCGTGCTACAGTAACTGCTATAGTAACCGACCTGCTACAGTATTGCTACGGTGACCCCCCGAATTTGGACCTTATAAAAGGGGCTAAGCCTTATTGTTTTTCATAAAAAAAAAATCAGATTGGGAGCTCAGCACCATTAAGGGCAATTTCATCATAAAAAAGTGAGAGTTTGAGTGATTTTCAAGTGGCGAAGCGTTAATCAAGCCCGGATAACGCATGGTTGTGATTCTAGAATTGTTTTGCGGTGGATTTTAGCTTGGATTCAAGGTGGAATCTCGAAGATATTATCGTTTGGACAAGAAAAAGTTATGAATCTTTCTCTTTTGGTATTATTTAAGGCTTATTTACGATGATAAAGTCGTTAAATAATTGTATGTATAGTAAGTTGGTTAGTTATAGAAGTTGGAAAACAGCGTGTGGGCAGTTTTATGGCACATATTGGTATTGGAAATGATGGTATTGATGTTGATATTGTTGTTGTTGTTGTTGGTTGCTGAATTGAGATTTCGGGCTAGGCATATAAACAGGTGCTGCCCAATTTTTGGCAGGATATAGAACAGTTTAACTTGAAAGCTTAGCACATGTATACTACGATGAGTCTAACGATAGTGTTAATCCTCTTAAATGTAGACTTGCGAGCTCGGACGAATAAGTGTAGATAATTGGAGGTTGAAAAAGTATGTTAAGGCTCATCTCTTCTTTCAAAGGCATGATTCCTATGTTGTGATTCCATAAATGTTTCCATAACCTCCTTTCTAAAAGTTAGCCTTTCATGATTCAAGGGCATGACTCATTTTCTGATAATCCATAAATGCTTTCCAAAATGTCCGTATTTTCCAAAGCAGAGATTTATGATTCTGTAAGCTCTTATGACAATAACGATGGACCTGTTTTTACAATGATAACGATGATGTCAAAAATCAGAATATTTCTATGATGATCATGATAAGGATGATTTCATGTTTAAGAATCCCAAGCTTATGAATTCAATGTGAATATGAGAATGTTGAGCTACTTCTTTATTTTCTCCATTTTATTCATTGATGATGACCCTATTTCTAAAGGCTCCAAAGCGTATGAATTGACTCTTTATGAGATTTATGATCTTATTCTATGTTTTCCCTTGATGTTATTCTTCATTGATAGTCTCACCTCATAATGTTAGTTCCTTCAAGGTGATACATGACGATCATGATGTTCCATAATGCAATCGGAAGTTGCCGACCTTACGTCACTCTGATAGAGTCATAGATTTTGATTGGGCTCTTATGCATGCTTATGTTATGATGATTACACCGCGCCTATACGGCCGAGCAGCACCACTACGGTGAGCGTAGTGGGCGGCTTATGGATGATTACACCGTGCCTATACGGCCGGGCAGCACCACTACAGTAGGCGTAGTTGGCGGCTTATGGATAATGATAGTAACACCGTGTCTATATGGCACGGGCAGTCACCACTAGTAGGCTCTGTGAGATGGTTGCCCCGAACTCGGGCTAATGATTATGCTACATATATGTATATGAGAAATGTTTTCTTTAAAGTTAAGCATGCATAGTATCTGCCTTAAGAGGCAATCATATGTACAGGTTATTTCCTTACCTCATGTTATGCTCTATATTTCTCATTATGTTCGGTACCTCCTACTATATTATTATTCAGTCCTTACATACTCAGTGCATTACTCATACTGACGTCCCTTCTTGTGGACGCTGCGTTCATGCCCGAAGGTTCAGATAGCCATCAGAGTGAGCCAGACCAGTAGGGCCTCTTTCCAGTTCCAGCCAGCAAGATCCATTTGGACCGGAGCTCTAGCCCTTTGGTATGCCTTTTGACATGTACATATATGGGTATGGCAGGGCCATGTCCTGTCCTTTTTGTAGTCTATATTCTATAGAGGTCTGTAGACAGTGTGTATATAGTGGGGGTCGTCAGGTGCTCTCAGTTGTCCCTTAATTTTTGTGAACAGTATATACGGTGACCAAGTTGGCCTGCGTTCTCATCCTCTGCTAGTATGCTTACATATGCATATCCATATGCATGTTTCGTGGAATTCTGAGATAAAATCTATCGTATAAATGCTACTGCGAACAGTACCAGTGGAATATCAGTAAAAGTGGGCCACCAAGCTATTTAGTACAGAGTGGGAGTGAGTTTAGAGGTTCTCGATCAGTAGTGGTCGGGTGCTCGTCGCGGCTCATCGATTTGGGTCGTGGAAGCCGGGGCGGTAACGTGAGTTATTTTTCATTAAATGTATCTTAAATAAGTCTTAGACCCTCATTATTTCCCATCTCGACTTTTGAGCTTGAGGAAACTGTTCTTGGAGATAATTGGGAGAAATTCTTGAGGGTAAGCCTTACCTCATCCTTTACTCTTCCTTAATCACAGTCATCTTAGATTTCCCCCCTCCCTTTAACAATCCCTTAGAGATGAAATTTGAAAGAGGATTTTGGGGAACTTTTCCTTAAGATCATGTATGATAAATTGATGATGGTTATGCTAAAATTTGATGAATTTATACCCAATTTGGGGGTTTTTCTTGAAATCAGAATTTATAATAATCCTTCAGCCAAATAAACAATTAGTGGTTGGGTTACGATTACCTACTACTCAATTTGTTATTTTACCCCCGACTTTCTCGTTTGGCCCTTGTGGGCCTGTTTTCCCAATTTCTAGGGTTAGAATTAACCTAACTGAAATCATAGCAATATGAGTATCATTCTTCATGATTTCTATTATAGAATTCGATTATGGTTGGACTACTTTGGTTCTGAGCTTCAGCGGAAGGGCAAGACAAAGAAGTGAGTTGTTGTTATTGCGGTTCGGCAGTCCAGGTAGGTTATGGCTTACCTTTGGTGAGACTTCGTATAGCGAAGCGCATATTTAGATTATGATGTCGGAGATAGCATGTGAACCTTCGGGTATGAAGCCGGGTTGGATATTGCCTTAGGGTGGGCCCTGTTGTGTGTTGGGACTAGCCATCCCGTTATGTGTGCTTTGATTGTTCCATTGTGATGGTGTGATGCCATGCACAGTTTGTAGATATCGAAACCTGTGTTATTGTCTTGATTGAGATAGGATTGATATACCGCTATTGGTATGGTGATATGACACACTGTTGGCGTACCCCTTTGTTGGTACTTGTGATATTGATATATTGTTGGCATACCACTGTTGGTATTGTGATATGATACATTGTTGGCGTACCCCTTTGTTGGTACTAGTGATATTGAAATTGGCTGTGGATATTTGATATACGAATTGCACGCATTCTCACACATTCATGATGCATGGCTGATACCCGGTGATGATCCGATATCGTTGATTGGGCAAACTGATATTTCGATAAACTCTTTTCTTGAGTAATTATGAAAAGGCCGATGTTCGAAGATCAATTTCGGAATCGTTGATTATATGAAAGTGACATTGATAAACTCTTTTACTTAAGTGATTGTGAGAAGGCCGATGTCCGAGGTTCAATTCCAAAATTGTTGATTGTATGAGACTGATATTTGACAGACTCTTTTACTTGAGTGATTGTCCAATGATTTATTCCGGCATCATTGTTATATGGACGATTCCGCTGATATCCCGAAATTGTTGTTAGTGCATGGACTCCGCGGGTCCCCCAGGGTTGTGCCGGTGAGACTCCCCCTGTGAACAATTAGCCAGGGTCTCGTCCGTCTGTTGGGCAAAGATCCGAGACGGGTGGCACTTAGACTTCGCGAGTCACGCTAGGTCATGCTACCAAGACGTCGATATTTTCGTCCGGAGTACATGTGTATACGTTATCTGCATGGCATTACATTGAATTCATTCCATCATTGCACTGCATTGCATTATGACTTGATTGAGATTCTTAGTTGTTGGATTGTGATGATTGGATTGGTTTAGATGCTTTACATAGGCAATGACGGATACTTGGTTGTGATCATATTGTCTTATGCCTGTTAGAGTCCTTGCTTATCTGCTTTATTTTCTGAGTTGTGTTAACTATGCTTAGTCGGCCGATGATGCCTGCCAGTACTGTTTTTCGTATTGACCTATACTTGTTGCAATCTTTTATGAATGCAGAGTACCAGGCCGGATCAACTTCTTTAACCCGTGGCTGATCGATTCTTCAGCTTCTTCTCGAGTTTCCAGGGTGAGCATGGCGTCCGCTGACCTTGAAGACTTTCCTATCATATGTCTTACTTTTATTTCAGAGACATAGACATTTATGTATTATTATTCCAGACTGAACTATTCTCCTTAGATGCTCTTGTATTATTTAGACTAGACCCTGGGGTATTTATTGTCTTCCGCACTTTTACTACTACTTATATATATGGATATATCATGAGACTTACGTATTTGTTCTATTCTGCTGTTTTAAATTCATTCTTCGTGTATTCATTCATTGTTGGGTTGAGGGTTCGCTTACAAAGGTGGGAAAGTAAGTACCCGCACGGCCAAAGGAAAATGTGTCGTGAAGAGTTAGTATCAGAGCCCTAGGTTACCCGATCTTTAATACAAGAGCGTGTCTAGTGGAGTCTCACGGATCGGTATGATGAGATTCATACTTAGCTGCGGGTGGCTATAGGACATTTAGGAAATGTCCCTTTCTTTCTTTCCGTCGTGCTACTTTATTCAAACTGGTATCTGGAATTGGTATCTGACTCTTATCTCCTATCACAGATGGTGAGGACTTGTGCTACTATAGCCCGAGGCCAGGTACCAGAGTCCGCAGCTACGGCTGGCACCCGAGGGAGAGCAACAGCAAGAGGGCGCGACAGAGCGAGAGGCCGAAGGGCTTCCCCAATTAGGGGTAGAGCTCCAGTGGTAGGACAGCGCCGAGACAGATCTCCGTCACCCCAGCCCAAAAATGTGGCTCCAGCTCGGATACAGCTTGAGGTTACTTCTGATCAAGCCATGCATGACACTATGGCCAGAGTATTGCTTCATCTTAATGCCCAGCAGGCGGCAGGCGGTGTTATTGCAGCTATGGCTCTTCACATGGATGCGATACCCGTTCCTGGTGATAAGATTAAGCAAGTGGAGGGCGCTGTTATGACTGCTTCTGATCAGGAGTTGGTTGGGATATTCAGGAAGTTAGAGCCCTCGAGGTTTGCTGGTACCTCATCTGAGGATGCCTATGAGTTTATTTTTGATATGCATGAGTTGCTGCACTGTATTGAGATAGTGGAGACCCATGGTGTTGATTATATGTCCTACCAGTTTCGCGGCGACGCGAAGATGTTGTGAAGGTATATCGTGGCGTGCAGACCTGAGGGTTCTCCATTTTGAATTGGACTCAGTTCTACCGGGCCTTCCTTGAGAAGTATGTTCCCCGGTCTTTGAGATAGGAGCGTAGGGAGTAGTTGCTACACCTTAAGCAGAGGGGCATCCGACGTCATGAACAACATCGGAAGAACCTAAACAACACAATAATAATACTTGAACCTGCCAGGTTCAACATTCGCCTCCAACAGTTTACAAAATAAATGTAACAGATCATGAATGTATGAATTAAATCAGAAGAAGTCTTTATTCATCAAATACTTAGTCAAACGTAATAACGTGCCCGAGAGTTAATCAATAACTCAACAACTACCCACAAGAATGTATACTATGGAGCTTTTAGGATAAAGAGTTAACAGTTTGACTCATCAGGACGGAACCCCAAACTAATAATGAAAGAACGAATAAATAGGGTGTCCCAAGAATGAACGTGTGGGCTCACAAAATCAGCAGCAATAACAAGTCCTTCCTAAGCGCCTAAAGTATCAAGAACCTGCTCTTCTCCGTTACCTAACATACCATCAAAACAACAATGGTATGCCTGAGTACTTCATACTCAGTGAGTGTCTCGGGACAACAAGTAATACGAAAATAAATTATAATAATACATAAAGAAATCAGTTCTGAAAAGATAGTATAAAAACAGTCATTCCATTTTATGATTCTTAATATCATTTTTTAAGCAGTTTATAAAGCCATTTCAAAATCCCAGTTCAATTATGCTTTAAATCAATCAGGCATAAATACCAGTTCCATAATAAAGATGGTGTTATGTCCCGTGTTCTCGCATAATTGGAAATCGAGAAATAATTAAGACTTGTGTGTTATAAGGAAATATTTTGATTCTAGTTGATATGACTATATTGGTTATGAAATCATTGGCGCTAAGTCATTGGGGAAGGCCGAGGGTAAATTTAGAATTTCGGAAATTAGTTTCGGGAATTACAAAAAAAAACGGGATTATAATGAATTGGGCCAAGAATATTGGAAGACAAAATTGAGGCCCAAGTCCTTGGGGTGGCCGGCCAAGAGCCTAGGTCCAAGCCCATTTTTAAAGGTCATGTGATTTACATGTGACCTATAATTGGATATATATCAACATTTTCCTTTGGAATTATCAAGAACAATCAAATAATTCAACTTTGAGCCGTAAGACCCCTCTCGGCCGAACTAGAGAAAGAGAGAAAGAAAAATTTTCTAGCCCTTGTGTTTGATCAAAAAATCTTGGTTTCTCCATATTTGTAGAGTACTCAAGACGCTCTTCAACGGGATACAATTAGTTTGGCAAAAGGAGCACGATTGCGATAAGTCGGAATTTCAAGTAAAGGTAAGAATTTTGCTCTTTTAATGTTATGGAATTGGTATGAATATGTTAAGGATTGAGAATAGACGAGAATTCCGTAGTATTGATGTGTGAATAAAACCGTGGGTGTGTGTATATATGATGTTGTGGCCGTGACTTATATGGTTTGGAAAGGAAGGCGAATTGAATTCTATTTAGTTCGTGAGTTGCGTCGTCGTGACCTTTATAACGTAAATGAATGTTTAACGAATTGAGTTGGTGTTGAAAATGATTGCGGATTATTATGGGAAAGTATATAATTTCGATATATTTGTGTATATCGTTGTATAATTATGATATTAAGCCTTTTAATGTGACTTATGGTTGTTGTTAATGAATTCGGAATGAAATAATGCAAGTTAGTATGTTAGTTGGAATTGTTGACGCTTTGGATGAAATATGGAAAGTAATGGACTTCTTGAATTTGTGTGTATTGTTTGGGACCCAATTGGGATGCGTTTGAATAACCTTGAATGGGTGAATGGATACAATAATGTGAACATTAGTTTGGTATTGTGAAGTTTGAATGAAAGTTGTCAACTTATGTAGTAAGGAAGAATATTGAAGTCAAAGTGCTGTAGTTGTGGTTTGTGTTGTTTGTGATATTTGGGTTGTTGTTGTTGATGTTTATTGAGCCGAGCTAAGTCTCGGGGGTGTTAGATATATAGGGGAAATGCTGCCGAAATTTCAGTAGGCAAAAATGAAGTTAAGGGCATTTTTAAGCTTAAGAATCTCTAATTGGTAACTTTGACCATTTGCAGATTTTGGACGAAACGGGATTTGATTTTGGAGTGAGCATAAGACGTTTCTAAGGTATGTAAAGCTTCCCACTTCTTCTTTTGGCATGTCTTAGTATGTTAGGTTGATATCGGAACCCCGGGAGCATTTCCGCTCCTCGAAATCCGATCTATAGAATGGCTACTATTCATTCAATTCGATTGAAGCCTAATGACTCTATTTTGGCTAGAAAGCAATCAAACGTCCGAAACCTATGTAAATGAGACCGGGTTACTTTGAAATCTTTATGTATGATCTTATGGACCCGAAATGTTCATAAATTATGTTCGCCACCTCGACTTGACCCGAGGTGGGCCCGCTAACCCCGAGATGCCTTATTTGTCCTACTAGGCTCTTATTTTTTGGATAAGCCTCGATAAAGAATCTTTGATTTTGAATTTGTCCTCTATGAAATAATGTTCGGAACACTATGATATAACAAACTATGTTTTGAGCCATACGTACCACTTTGGAAACATTTTGTGAAATAAACTTTCGTACCAACCAATTATTTGACTATTTTGGTTAATGAACTGACTTATGAAGTAATCAAGTTTTGAAAGGCTATTTTAATATACAAAGTGCATTGTTTGCTCACGACTCCGCTCGTGCCTTATTATGACTTCGTTCACCGGTTCCCGGGCCGGTTATGATTCGTGCGCTCTATGATGATTCGGTCGTATGCTATGTTACGGTTCCCCGAGGCCTCGCCATAGGGCCGGGTTCTGTTTGGAGTTATGCTGTGATATGGCTGTGATGTGATACGCTCATATGTGTGTGTTCGGGGATGTACGGAGATTTGAACCTTCTGGTGTTATGCTGTGTGTGGCACCAGCGTCGGAGTGGTGACCACGTTCCTGAGCTTTGCATGATTTTGTTTGCATTATGTATATATGATTTTGATAAACATTTTGATATACTGTTCGGCATTTCTCTCTTTTGTATTCTGTTTGCTTTCAGTTGTGGCCTATATTTTGTACTCCATGCTTTACATACTCAGTACATCTTTCGTACTAACCCCCTTCCTTCGGGGGCTGCGTTTCATGCCCGCAGGTACAGACGCCGGTGATCCACCACTGTAGGCTCCACTTCTGCTATTTCGGAGTACTCCCTTGATTCGGAGTCCACTTTTGGTATATATTTCTGCATATTTGACTATTTGGGTACGGCGGGGCCCTGTCCCGTCATGTGATTCTGTCGGTCAGTTTAGAGGTCTGTGGACATGTCTGTGGGTTATGGTCTGTCTGTATGCTTATGTGTATATGTTGTTTGGGCGATCCCATACGCCGAGGCGGCCGGTCCGCATATGTTTATACGTTGCCTTGTTAGCCCTGTGTGGCCTTTGCTGGTGTTTGCTGTGTGCAGGATTATTCTGGATAGTTCGAAAAACAAAGGAGACTCTGCCGAAATTTTTCTGGAAATTGTCTAAATTTGGAATATAGCCTTGTCGGCTTCTGCTATATATTTGAATACGTTTGATAGATGGGTTTGGGTGCCCAGATCGGGCACCAGTCACGGCCTACGGGGTTGGGTCGTGACAAAAGTGGTATCAGAGCAGTTTGTCCTCGGAATATCTACAGGCCATGTCTCGTAGATTCTTATTTATCGATGTGTTGTGCACCACATCTATAAACAGGAGGCTGCAGGGCATTTAGGGTGTTACTTTTCTTTGGAATCTTAGATCGTGCGATAGAGCTGTGCTATTAGGACGATTCTGATCTGACCCGTTATTGTGTTTGCAGTGATGCCTCTGAAGAAGGCAGCGGCGGCCCAGAAGGGCAAGGCGAGGATGGGAGAGACTAGTCAGGCACAGCGACCTACCCGGGCTCGTGTTTATGATTTGCCTGAGGTTGTGCCTCATTCTGAGGGGTCCGCTACACCACCATTGGTACAGCCTGGAGCAGGTCCTTCAGCAGCTCCAGAGGCCCGAGTACCCGCTCTCGAGACTCCAGCTCCTCAGCCAGGGGCGGAGGACAGGACCCTGAGGGAGGCTGTACAGTTGCTTACCACATTGGTAGCGGGGCAGGCTCGCAGACGCGGGCGGAGGGACGATGATGATGATGACAGGCGTGACAGCCTGCGGGTTCGAGAGTTCTTATTGTGTGGCCCTCCAGAGTTTTTCGGGTCTAAGCCCGATGAGGACCCCCATGATTTTATTCGGGGGATGCGGCGCTCACTAGACTTGGTCAGGGCTTCAGAGACCGAGTCGGTCGAGTTGGCCTCGCATAGACTTCGGGATGTTGTTGCTCACTGGTATGAGACCTGGGAGCTATGTAGGGGCGAGGGTGCTCCTCCAGCTACTTGGGACGAGTTTGTGACTGCTTTCACCCGCCATTTTCTGCCCCCAGAGTTGCGACGGGCGCGGGCTGATCGATTTTTACATCTGCAGTAGAGGGGTCGGAGCGTTCGTGAGTATAATCTGGAGTTTGATTCCCTGGCCCGGTATGCACCTGCCGTAGTAGCAGATATGTCCGATCGGATGCACAGATATGTTATGGGGTTGGATCGTTATTTGATCGACGGCTGTATGGCAGTGTCATTGTAGACGGATATGGATATTGCCCGACTTCAGGCTTATGCGATGGGTATGGAGGACCGTCACAGGTCTGATTATTATAGCAGAGATCGGGACAGGAGGCCGCCCAAGAGGGCTAGGTCCGCGGGATATTCTGGAGATTCTTGAGGCGGACAGCCTCAGCAGCAGCAGACAGGCAGACAGCTTCCTCCGTCCGGCCGGAGTACTCAGGCAGGTGGCAGGAGATTTGATAGTGTAGGACCGTCTGGGGCTGGTCAGAGCTCCAGGGCGGCAGGTTCACAGGTATCTAGAGGCCCCAGCCAGGCCAGACCACCCAGGCCCCGTTGTTCTCATTGCGCGAAGTCTCATCCTGGGGAGTGCTATCGAGCTACTGGAGCTTGTTTTTCGTGCGGTGGTCAGGGCCATTTTATGCGAGATTGTCTGTTGGCTAGCGGGTCTGGTAGTGTGGCTCAGCCGACAGGGTCAGCCGCTGGTTCATCATCTGCTCCATCTGTTGCACGCCCTGCAGGGCGAGGTGCGCCAACACCGGCGGGACGCGGTCGAGGCCGCGGTGGTGTTTCAGGTTCTAGCGGTCCCTCGAACCGCATATACGCATTGGCCAGCCGCCAGGATCAGGAGGCTTCGCCGAATGTCGTCACAAGTACATTACTGGTTTTCTCCAGATCTGTATATGCATTGATTGACCCTGGTTCTACCTTATCATATATTTCCCCGCTTGTTGCTAGTAAAATTGGGATAGTGTCTGAGCCTATAGAGCCATTTGAGGTAGCCACACCGGTTGGAGATTTGGTTATAGCGAGGCAGGTTTATAGGGATTGTTATGTGACTATATATGATCGTTGCACTAAAGCTGATTTGATAGAATTAGATATGCTGGAATTTGACGTTATTATGGGTATGGACTGGTTATCTTCCTGTTATGCTAATGTTGACTGCCAGAAAAAGGTAGTCCGTTTTCAGTTTCCAGGGGAACCAGTTATAGAGTGGTTCGGGTCTACAGCATCGCCGAGGGGTAAGTTTATTTCATACCTCAAGGCTAAGAAGATGATCCAGAAAGGTTATATCTATCATTTGGTTCGTGTGCACGATACTGCAGCTGAGACACCTACCCTTCAGTCTGTTCCGGTCGTTAGTGAATTCCCAGATGTATTTCCTGACGAGCTTCCTGGCCTTCCGCCTGAGCGGGAGATAGACTTTACTATAGAGTTGATACCGGATATGCAGCCTATATCTATTCCTCCGTACAGAATGGCACCGGCTGAATTGAAGGAATTGAAAAATCAGCTGAAAGATTTGTTGGATAAGGGTTTTATTAGACCCAGCACATCACCCTGGGGAGCGCCGGTATTATTTGTGAGAAAGAAAGATGGGTCACTGCGGATGTGTATTGACTATCGGCAACTGAATAAGGTGACGATAAAGAATAAATATCCCCTCCCCCGGATTGATGATTTGTTTGATCAGTTGCAGGGTGCTAAATATTTTTCGAAGGTAGATCTGCGCTCAGGTTATCATCAGGTGCGAGTGCGAGAATCAGATATCCCGAAGACTGCTTTCAGGACCCGGTACGGGCATTATGAATTCAGAGTTATGTCTTTCGGATTGACTAATGCTCCAACGGTATTTATGGATCTTATGAATCGGGTATTTCGGCCCTTTCTGGATATGTTCGTTATTGTGTTTATTGATGATATTCTGATTTACTCGCGATCAGCCGAGGAGCATTCAGATCATCTGAGGACGGTGCTTGGTATTCTCCGTCAGCAGAAGTTATATGCTAAATTTTCCAAATGTGAATTCTGGTTAACTTCTGTGGCATTCTTGGGCCATATTATCGGCGCAGATGGTATTCGAGTCGATACGCAGAAGATTGAGGCTGTACAGAATTGGCCCAGGCCTACTACACCGGCAGAGGTGCGCAGTTTTCTGGGATTAGCCGGGTATTATCGCAGGTTCGTGGAGAATTTTTCTTCTATTACAGCACCACTGACGAAGCTTACTCAGAAAGCAGCGAAATTTCTGTGGACCGATGCCTGCGAGCGTAGCTTCCAGATGTTGAAGGAAAAGTTAGTTTCAGCACCGGTTTTGACTCTTCCAGAGGGATCAGATGGGTATGTTGTCTATTGTGACGCCTCTGGTATTGGGATAGGTTGTGTGTTGATGCAGCACGGTCGAGTCATAGCCTATGCTTCCCGGCAGCTCAGACCGCACGAGAAGAATTATCCCACTCATGATCTTGAGTTGGCCGCAGTGATTCATGCTTTGAAGATTTGGCGGCATTATTTATATGGGGTCCATGTCGATATTTATACGGACCATAAGAGTCTCCAGTATATTTTTAAGCAGAAAGAATTTAATTTGCGGCAGAGAAGATGGCTTGAGTTACTGAAGGATTATGATGTTGATATTCTGTACCATCCTGGGAAAGCCAATGTGGTAGCGGATGCACTTAGCCGCAAGTCTATGGGCAGCTTGGCTGATGTACCATCTGGTAAGAATGATTTGGTTCGTGATATTCATCAGCTGGCCAGCCTTGGAGTTCGTTTGGCAGATTCTGGAGATTCTGGGATTTCTGTTCGTGCAGTTGCTGAATCATCTATTATAGCAGAGGTAAAGCAGCGTCAGTTCGAAGATCCTATTCTGGTTCAGTACAGAGATATGGCCCTTAATAAAGACAAGACTCCGTTTGAAATTTCACCTGAGGGGGTATTATTATATGAAGGCAGATTCTGTTTTCCGGATGTTGCAGGCTTACGACGACAAATCATGGGCGAGGCGCATAATGCACGGTATTCTGTTCATCCTGGTTCCACTAAAATGTATCATGATCTCAGGTGTTTGTATTGGTGGGACGGTATGAAGAAAGATATTGCCGAGTTCGTTAGTCAGTGCCCGAATTGTCAGCAAGTTAAAATTGAACACCAGAAGCCCGGTGGGTTATTACAGGAGATGGAAATTCGAGCCTGGAAATGGGAGATGATTAATATGGATTTCGTTGTTGGGTTACCGCGCACTCCACGCAGGTATGATTCTATTTGGGTTATTGTTGACAGATTGACGAAATCAGCCCACTTTCTCCCAGTCCGGACTATTTATTCGGCTGAGGATTATGCTAGATTATATATCAGAGAGATAGTCAGACTTCACGGAGTCCCTGTATCCATTATTACTGACCGAGGTGCCCAGTTCACGGCAAATTTCTGGAGGTCATTTCAGGAGGGATTAGGGACTCAGGTGAGCCTCAGTACAACCTTTCATCCTCAGTCCGACGGGCAGGCCGAGCGCACTATTCAGACGCTGGAAGATATGTTACGGGCCTGCGTTATTGATTTCAGGGGCAGCTGGGATGATCATTTGCCGCTTATTGAGTTTGCCTATAATAACAGTTATCACTCCAGCATTCAGATGGCACAGTATGAAGCCCTTTATGGCAGAAAATACAGATCTCCTATTGGTTGGTTCGACGTGGGCGAGACTAAGTTAATCGGGCCAGATGTGATCCAGGAAGCAATAGATAAGGTAAAGCTTATTCGGGAGCGATTATTGGCTGCACAGAGTCGGCAGAAAGCATATGCAGACAGACGACGTCGACCACTAGAGTTCCAGATTGGTGACTGGGTATTTCTGAAGGTGTCGCCTATGAAGGGTGTTATGAGATTCGGTAAAAAGGGCAAGTTAAGCCCGCGGTATATCGGGCCGTATCAGATCATTCGGAAGATAGGTGAGGTCGCCTATGAGCTAGACTTACCATCCGATTTGGAGGCCGTACACCCGGTATTTCATGTGTCTATGCTGCGAAAATGTATTGGTGATCCTTCCAGGATATTCCCAGTGGATGATATTCAGGTAACAGAGCATTTATCTTATGAAGAACAGCCTTTAACTATTTTGGATCGGCAGGTCAGGAGACTACGCACTAAGGAAGTGCCTTCTGTTAAAGTCCTGTGGCGCAACAACAATCGGGAAGAGATGACTTTGGAGGCGGAGGACGAGATGAAGAAGAAATACCCCCACTTGTTTCCTGCAGCCACAGGTAATTTAAACCTTCAAATTTGTTGTATTGATTGACGAATGAAATGTGTGTGCTAACTATAAAGGGAGACTCCCCCGTCATATTATAAGACTAATTTAACATTCGGGGACGAATGTTCTTAAGGGGGGGAGAATGTTATGTCCCGTGTTCTCGCATAATTGGAAATCGAGAAATAATTAAGACTTGTGTGTTATAAGGAAATATTTTGATTCTAGTTGATATGACTATATTGGTTATGAAATCATTGGCGCTAAGTCATTGGGAAGGCCGAGGGTAAATTTGGAATTTCGGAAATTAGTTTCGGGAATTACAAAAAAAAAACGGGATTATAATGAATTGGGCCAAGAATATTGGAAGACAAAATTGAGGCCCAAGTCCTTGGGGTGGCCGGCCAAGAGGCTAGGTCCAAGCCCATTTTTAAAGGTCATGTGATTTACATGTGACCTATAATTGGATATATATCAACATTTTCCTTTGGAATTATCAAGAACAATCAAATAATTCAACTTTGAGCCTTAAGACCCCTCTCGGCCGAACTAGAGAAAGAGAGAAAGAAAAATTTTCTAGCCCTTGTGTTTGATCAAAAAATCTTGGTTTCTCCATATTTGTAGAGTACTCAAGACGCTCTTCAACGGGATACAATTAGTTTGGCGAAAGGAGCACGTTTGCGACAAGTCGGAATTTCAAGTAAAGGTAAGAATTTTGCTCTTTTAATGTTATGGAATTGGTATGAATATGTTAAGGATTGAGAATAGACGAGAATTCCGTAGTATTGATGTGTGAATAAAACCGTGGGTGTGTGTATATATGATGTTGTGGCCGTGACTTATATGGTTTGGAAAGGAAGGCGAATTGAATTCTATTTAGTTCGTGAGTTGCGTCGTCGTGACCTTTATAATGTAAATGAATGTTTAACGAATTGAGTTGGTGTTGAAAATGATTGCGGATTATTATGGGAAAGTATATAATTTCGATATATTTGTGTATATCGTTGTATAATTATGATATTAAGGCTTTTAATGTGACTTATGGTTGTTGTTAATGAATTCGGAATGAAATAATGCAAGTTAGTATGTTAGTTGGAATTGTTGACGCTTTGCATGAAATATGGAAAGTAATGGACTTCTTGAATTTGTGTGTATTGCTTGGGACCCAATTGGGATGCGTTTGAATAACCTTGAATGGGTGAATGGATACAATACTGTGAACATTAGTTTGGTATTGTGAAGTTTGAATGAAAGTTGTCAACTTATGTAGTAAGGAAGAATATTGAAGTCAAAGTACTGTAGTTGTGGTTTGTGTTGTTTGTGATGTTTGGGTTGTTGTTGTTGATGTTTATTGAGCCGAGCTAAGTCTCGGGGGTGTTAGATATATAGGGGAAATGCTGCCGAAATTTCAGTAGGCAAAAATGAAGTTAAGGGCATTTTTAAGCTTAAGAATCTCTAATTGGTAACTTTGACCATTTGCAGATTTTGGACGAAACGGGATTTGATTATGGAGTGAGCATAAGACGTTTCTAAGGTATGTAAAGCTTCCCACTTCTTCTTTTGGCATGTCTTAGTATGCTAGGTTGATATCGGAACCCCGGGAGCATTTCCGCTCCTCGAAATCCGATCTATAGAATGGCTACTATTCATTCAATTCGATTGAAGCCTAATGACTCTATTTTGGCTAGAAAGCAATCAAACGTCCGAAACCTATGTAAATGAGACCGGGTTACTTTGAAATCTTTATGTATGATCTTATGGACCCGAAATGTTCATAAATTATGTTCGCCACCTCGACTTGACCCGAGGTGGGCCCGCTAACCCCGAGATGCATTATTTGTCCTACTAGGCTCTCTTTTTTTGGATAAGCCTCGATAAAGAATCTTTGATTTTGAATTTGTCCTCTATGAAATAATGTTCGGAACAGTATGATATAACAAACTATGTTTTGAGCCATACGTACCACTTTGGAAACATTTTGTGAAATAAACTTTCGTACCAACCAATTATTTGACTATTTTGGTTAATGAACTGACTTATGAAGTAATCAAGTTTTGAAAGGATATTTGAATATACAAAGTGCATTGTTTGCTCACGACTCCGCTCGTGCCTTATTATGACTTCGTTCACCGGTTCCCGGGCCGGTTATGATTCGTGCGCTCTATGATGATTCGGCCGTATGCTGTGTTACGGTACCCCGAGGCCTCGCCATAGGGCCGGGTTCCGTTTGGAGTTATGCTGTGATATGGATGTGATGTGATACGCTCATATGTGTGTGTTCGGGGATGTACGAAGATTTGAACCTTCTGGTGTTATGCTGTGTGTGGCACCAGCGTCGGAGTGGTGACCACGTTCCTGAGCTTTGCATGATTTTGTTTGCATTATGTATATATGATTTTGATAAACATTTTGATATACTGTTCGGCATTTCTCTCTTTTGTATTCTGTTTGCTTTCAGTTGTGGCCTATATTTTGTACTCCATGCTTTACATACTCAATACATCTTTCGTACTGACCCCCTTCCTTCGGGGGCTGCGTTTCATGCCCGCAGGTACAGACGCCGGTGATCCACCACTGTAGGCTCCACTTCTGCTATTTCGGAGTACTCCCTTGATTCGGAGTCCACTTTTGGTATATATTTCTGCATATCTGACTATTTGGGTACGGCGGGGCCCTGTCCCGTCATGTGATTCTGTCGGTCAGTTTAGAGGTCTGTGGACATGTCTGTGGGTTATGGTCTGTCTGTATGCTTATGTGTATATGTTGTTTGGGCGATCCCATACGCCGAGGCGGCCGGTCCGCATATGTTTATACGTTGCCTTGTTAGCCCTGTGTGGCCTTTGCTGGTGTTTGCTGTGTGCAGGATTATTCTGGATAGTTCGAAAAACAAAGGAGACTCTGCCGAAATTTTTCTGGAAATTGTCTAAATTTGGAATATAGCCTTGTCGGCTTCTGCTATATATTTGAATACGTTTGATAGATGGGTTTGGGTGCCCAGATCGGGCACCAGTCACGGCCTACGGGGTTGGGTCGTGACAGATGGATATCACAATCGCCCATTAGGCCCAACTCAATATCAACAACACTGCACAATACACCGGAATATGGATTCACGGTGGCTACTCTTCCTCCCAAATAGCAAGGCACACTGCGCAATACACCGGAATATGGATTCACGGTGGCTACTCTTCCTCCTGAATAGCAAGGCCATTAATACACCCCAGGTACCGAACTCGAAAGTGGCCTCTCTTCCTCCCGAATGGCAAGGCAATTAATACACTAGGATCCACAGTGGCTACTCTTCCTCCCGAATAGCAAGGCAAAACACAACAACCAGTTCTCATAGCATAAAAGCCAATTCATAATTCATTTGTAATGTAGTCATATCATCAATTGTCATTAAGCTTCATTATGCCATATCGAAAGAATAAGTCATTCCAATCAATGTTTTGAAAACGTATAACTTCTTTACAAAACATTTCCATGTCCCAATTCATCAGTGAGAATGTCATTACCAACTCGTAACCATCATTAGTAAGCATCTCTCATAGAGGAAAACATTCATAATATCTTATACATATATAGGGTTTGTTGAAATCTAGGTTTAATGTGGGTTTGTCCCCTCATACACGATTGAACCGCAGGATGATCCCGCGAAACGCACGTTAGTAAAACGACCATAACTCTTTACTCACAAGTTCGTTTAAGATCCACTATATACCTTTGGAAATCTATTTCAAAGATCTACAACTTCTATTATAGGAAGTTTTCCCAAATTCGCAACGGATATTCATGAACTTGTCCTACAAGACAGGTCAACAAATCTTAGGCGATTTCAAGAACTCTTACGTACTTCACTACTTGGTCTTGATCTTAAATCAGCTATTTCCACCCAAACTCATGTTGATAGGACTTGATATGTATAAAATGTCACATTACTTTTCTTTTAATACCTTCACACCTAACTCAGTTTTACAGAGTGTTACATTATCGCCCCCCCCCCCCCCCTTAAGATCATTCATCCTCGAATGAGAATTGTAGCCTAGAAAGAATTCGCTAAGCCACCAGTTGTTTCGAACAAACACAACGATTCATCTGTGAATAATTTAAATGCTAGCTCATACCTGCCATAGGGAACAAGTGAGGATATCTCTTCTTCATGGCCTCCTCTGCTTGCCAAGTAGCTTCCTCAGTATTATGGTTTGGCCACAACACTTTAACTGGCGCTACATCCTTTGTTCTCAACCTTCTAATTTGATGATCCAAGATTTGAACTGGTTCTTCTTCATAAGACAGAGCTTCATCAATTTCAATATCTTCATGGTGCAACACATGGGGAAGGATTAGGTTTATACAATCTCAACATCGAAATGTTAAACACCGGATGAACCATGGACATCTCAGCTGGTAATCTCAACTCGTACGCTACCTTCCCACCCATTTCGTAATCTCGTAAGGACTAATATAGCAAGGACTAATCTTGACCTTTCTGCCAAAATGCATTACCCCGTTCATAGGTTACACTTTCAAGAAAACCTTGTCACCAACAGTAAATTCCAATTACATACGCCTCATGTCCATATAAGCTTTTTGCCTACTCTGTGCGGTCTTCAGTCGCTGCACAATAAGATTTACCTTCTCGATCATCTCATGAACTGAATCAGGACCCAACAACTCTACTTCCGTTGGTTCAAACCAACCAATTGGAGACCGACAACGCCTCCCATAAAGAGCCACATAAGGAGCCATCTGAATACTAGCTTGATAGCTATTATTATAAGCGAATTCCACCAAAGGTAGGTGTTCATCCCAACTTCCTCCAAAATTGATTGTACAAGCATGCAACATATCCTCCAAAGTCTGAATAGTTCTCTCTGCTTGCCCGTCAGTTTGAGGATGAAAGGCAGTTCTCAATTTCACTCTAGTCCCCAAACCTTCTTGAAACGTCTGCCAAAAATGAGCAGTAAATTGCGTACCTCTGTCAGGTATGATAGATGTCGGAACACCATGCAACCTAACAATCTCCTTCAAATATAACTTGGCGTACTCCGTCGCGGCATATGATGTCTTTACAGGAAGAAAATGGGCAGACTTCGTGAGTCTATCCACGATCATCCAAATCGAATCATACTTGGCCCTTGTACGAGGTAAACCTGCAACAAAATCCATATTTATCATCTCCCACTTCCATTGAGGAATCTCAATGTTTTGAGCCAAACCACCAGGCCTTTGACGTTCAGCCTTCACCTGTTGACAATTCAAACACTTAGCCACAAAGTTAGAAATATCAACCTTCATGCTCTTCCATCAATAGTGTTGTTTCAAATCCTTATACATTTTGGTGGATCCCGGATGAACCGAATACTTGGAACTATGAGCTTCCATCATTAATTCTCGTCGAAGACCATCAACATCGGGAACACACAATTGTCCTTGCAACCGCAGAACACTATCACCAGTACCCACAGTAAAGGAAGTGTACTCACCCCTTTCCACTCCATCTCTCATCTTTTCCAAAAGTTCATCATCATATTGCTTGGATTTAATCCTTTCTACAATGTCAGACCGTGATGGAGTGATTCCCACTGACTCTCCATCTTCAGTTTCATCAAGCCTAGCCCCAAGACTGGCAAGCCTTCGAATCTCCTTCCCCATGGGCATGTCATGAGCATGCAAATAAGCCAACGTGCCCATAGATTTTCTACTCAAGGCATCAGCAACCACATTAGCCTTACCAGGATGACACAAGGTATTGAAGTCATAATCTTTTAATAGCTCCAACCACCTCATCTGTCTGAGATTCAACTCTCGCTGTTTGAAGATGTATTGCAAGCTTTTATGGTCAGTAAAAACATCACAATGCTAACCATACAAATAATGACGCCAAATTTTTAAGGCAAATACAACGGCAGCCAACTCCAAGTCATGAGTCGAATAATTCTTCTCATGCTTCTTCAACTGTCGCGAAGCATAATCAATCACCCTACCGTTCTACATCAACACACAATCCAAACCAATTCTAGAAGCACCACAATACACCACATATCCACCAGACCCGGATGGTAAAGTCAAAATAGGAGCCGAAGTTAACCTTGTCTTAAGCTCTTGGAAACTCTTTTCACAAGCTTCGGACCACTGAAAATTAGCAGTCTTCTGTGTCAATTTAGTCAATGCCGAGGCTATGGACAAAAAGCCTTCTACATACTTTCTATAATAATTTGCCAAACCCAACAAACTACGAATTTTCGTTGCACTAGTTGGTCTAGGCCAATCCTTAACCGCTGAGATTTTCTGAGGGTCTACTTTAATGCCGTCCCCAGTCTCCACATGACCTAAGAAAGCCACAGACTCAAGCCAGAATTCACACTTAGAGACTTTTGCATAAAGCTCGTTCTTCTTGAGTGTTGTTAATGTTATTCTCAAATGATTAGCATGATCCTCACGGCTTTTAGAATACACCAAAATATTGTCAATGAACACAATAATGAAACGATCTAGATAAGGCTTAAACACACGATTCATCAGATCCATGAATGCAGCAGGCGCGTTGGTCAACCCAAAGGACCTGACTAGGAAATCAAAGTGCCCATAATGAGTACGGAAAGTTGTTTTCGAGATATCTTTCTCCTTTATCTTCAATTGATAATATCCAGACCTCAGGTCAATCTTCGAAAAGAACTTAGCACCCTGAAGTTGGTCAAATACATCATCTATCCTAGGCAAATGATATTTATTCATAATGGTCACTTTATTAAGTTGACGGTAATCAACGCACATCCTAAGGGAACCATCTTTCTTTCTAACAAACAAGACTGGAGCACCCCAAGGTGAGGAACTTGGTCGGATGAAACCTTTATAAAACAAGTCCTTCAACTGTTCCTTTAACTCCCTTAGCCCCGCTAGAGCCATACGATAAGGTGGGATAGAAATAGGTTGGGTGTCAGGAATAACATTAATCCCAAAATCAATAACCCTATCAGGAGGAATACCAGGGACATCTTCGGGAAACACTTTGGGATAATCACTAACTATGGGAACAGATGTAAATTCAAGTACTACGGCTTTTTGTCACGACCCGACTCGGGGCCGCGACGAGCACCCGGTGCTAACCCACCCGAGCACCCTCTTAGGTTACTCTTATACTTACATCTAGGTGAGCCACATAATTATACATGCATTTCCATTGATTCGTCAACTAGTCCCATATGGACAACCGCACATTTATATCATCATAGGCATTTATGCTACATCAATATACATGGGCCAATGTGGCTGACAAAATGATATACAAAACATAGGCCGACAAGGCCAAACACATCTACCCCCACACACACACGTCTACGAGCCTCTAAGAGTATAACATATCACATTAGCGGGACAGGACCCCGCTATGCCTATAATTATATACACAAAAGAATGAGTACCCAAAAGATATGGCTCCAAAGGAAATGGAGCTCTCCATGAAATCTCCGAATAAGCAGCTAAGGATCAAATCTGTCTCCCTGCGCACCTGCGGGCATAACGCAGCGTCCACAAACAAAAGGACGTCAGTACGAAGAATGTACTGAGTATGTAAACCATGATCAACATCAATATAGAAACATAATAGATATCATATGAAGATAGCATAGGAGGGGAGACAGTAATATCATCATCATGTCGCTTACTTGCATACATCGTCGTTCGTATCCCATAATAATACTCGTACCATACTTGTGCTCATATTCGTATACATGTCCTTATTCGAATTCCTATACATAGTCTTTTCACATTCATATTCATATTATATACATAGTCATTTCATATACATAGCATACCCGACCTCATGGGATTGGTGTCTTATACATACTTGGCCAACCAAGGCTCAAGGTCATACATACCTGGCCCTACCAAGGCATCAGGGTTATCCGTACCCTCTGCAGAGGTGTGCGCGCGTTTCGTAGTCGTATACATACTTTATACATAGTCATATACATATAGTCTTACCCGGCATCATAAGCTCGGGGTCTTATTATAGCCCTTCATAGGCACACATACACATATATCGTAGCTCATAAGCATCTCTAGTCTCATTTTACTCTCATCATCATTACTATCCTCATCATTATCGTTACATTTACATTATCGACTTACTCGTCATACGAGGAATGTAGTATAAGCATAGTACATATCAAGGGTCGTGAGCTTATGAGCTCGGAATGTCAACCATGTGAAGATAACATACTCATATAGAGGAATTTAGGAATTTGGCCAAGAACCATGCCTTATGAAAGTAGGGTTTGCCTTACATACCTTTCCGTCGAACTATTCTATTCTTGCACGTTCCCTTCCAATGCTAGCGTTTATACCTTCATTAATATCATAACAATGGCCATTAGTCAGTCATATTATCCACATTATCTAGAATTCCTCAATTTGCCTCTAATTCACCCACATTCATGATTATAACACCCATCTTCGTCCATTCGTCTAAAGTGTTTAGTTCATGATCTTAATACCATTTATAACACATTCATATCACAACACAACAACATTCATAACTCAATTCAAACTATTTCTCAAAATGTCACTATTCATCATTCATGACCTAGTTGACCACATTTTCTACATTCCATGTATTTTAATTCTCCAATACCTTAAACATCTTGTAAAAATCATGAATCTTACCTTAGAAGTTGTAGGAACAAGCTTTGGTTGATAATACTCTTCTTTGAGCAAAACCCTAGTTTTTCTCTATTTGGATTTCTTGACTTGGATGATCCTTGATGATTCCCTTATCCTTGATTTACTTGTCTTAATGTTATGGATGACTTATAATCCTTGAAAACTCATAAAATAAATGTAGAGAGAAGTTCTAGAGAGAAGTGGTGTAATGTTGTAAATGAAATAAGACAAGTCTTGATCCTCATATTTAATGAATTGAAAAATCTGTGCTGGGTGAACAGTGGTCATCCATGGAGGTTTACGGTCCGTATTTCAGTTTACGGACCGTCCCTCATGGTCGTTTTTAAGTTTAAGCAGAACCAGAAACTTTGGCCTGCATGCATGGTGATTTACGACCATGGTTTACGGCGTAAATCACTTTACGGTCCGTCCACCAGGTCGTATTTTAGCCATTTCCTCAGCTGGCAGAAAGTTGAAGTTGGACATGCTAGTTTACGACGTCAAGTTTACGGACCGTATAGCACTTTACGGTCCGTATTTTGCACTATACGACCACTGGGCAGTTTTGCCAACTTTCAATTTTTCTCATTTCTCGACTTTTCATTCTAATCATCCACATCCCTTTACATACATTTCCCATGAAACATTATACACTCACACTCCTCGCACACATCATTAGTTCATTTACTTGCGTACCAACGGGAAATTTTCCGAGGTGTAACATTCTACCCCCCCTTAGGAACATTCGTCCTCGAATGTTAAAGGCTTGGGGGAATTCTATAAAAATTTCGCCAGAGTTTCCTCTGTAATGTGGCACTACCACCCTGTCACAACAACCCACAATAACAATGCCTCACAGGGCAATAATACAACAGCACTAGAAATTTGGCAACACACGACCTGAATGTATAAAAGGAAAACATGCATACCTTATGATTTTGACGTCTCATCTTGGACTTCTTCCAAGGGCTGAAATAAATGTGGGTATTTGGATCGCATATTCTCTTCTGCTTCCCATGTCATTTCCTCTCAATTGTTATTTCTCCACAAAACTTTAATTGAGGCCACTTCTTTGTTTCTAAGCCTCCGTACTTGCCTATCTATTATGGCAATGGGTATTTCATCATAAGTTAACTTTTCTGTCACTTGAATATTATTCACTGGGACGATCCTCGTAGGATCTCCAACACACTTCCGAAGCATCGAGACATGAAATACTGGATGGACTGACTCCAAATCTGGAGGTAGATCTAGCTCATAGGCCATCTTGCCTATTTTGCGCACAATTTCGTATGGCCCAATATACCGGGGACTGAGCTTCCCTTTTTTGCCAAATCTCATCACGCCCTTCATCGGTGACACTTTCAAGAATACCGAATCTTTCACTTCGAACTCTAAGTCTCTTCGACGATTATCCGCATAGGACTTCCGACGACTTTGAGCCGCTAGCAACCGATCTTGTATGAGCTTAACTTTCTCTATTGCTTGCTGGACCAAGTCTGGCCCTATCAACTTAGCTTCTCCGGTTTCAAACCACCCAATTGGGGATCTACACTTTCGCCCATATAGAGCTTCATACGGTGCCATTTGAATGCTAGAATGGTAACTGTTATTGTAAGCAAACTCAATGAGTGGCAAATGATCATCCCAATTTCCTCCAAAATCTATCATACATGCCCGTAACATATCTTCAAGAGTCTGAATAGTACGTTCAGCTTGCCCATCGGTCTGTGGGTGAAACGCTGTGCTTAGGCGCACTTGGGTCCCTAAACCTTCTTGGAAAGACCCCCAAAACTTGGTTGTAAACTGAGTCCCTCTATCGGAGATAATAGATACCGGAACACCATGGAGTCTCACTATCTCTTTAAGATAAAGCTTGGCATAATCTTCTACCACATAGGTCGTTATGACCGGTAAGAAATGCGCTGACTTTGTGAGCCTATCCACGATCACCCATATAGAATCATATTTACGTCGAGAACGGGGTAACCCTGTAATGAAATCCATATTAATCACTTCCCACTTCCAAGTTGGGATTTCTATAGCTTGCAATAAGCCACCCGGCTGTTGGTGTTCTATCTTCACTTGTTGGTAATTAGGACACTGAGCTACGAATTCTGCTATGTCTTTCTTCATCCCATTCCACCAATATATAGTCTTAAGATCATGATACATTTTCGTCACTCCGGGGTGAACGGAGTAACGGGAACAATGAGCTTCTCTCAAAATCTGATGGCGTAGACCTGCAACATCGGGAACGCATAACCTGCCTCGACATCGGAGAACTCCGTCTTCCGAAATGTCAAATGATGACCCCTCCTTCTGAGGGAGTGTATCTCTGTACTGCATTAGCACGGGATCCTCATATTGTCGCACTTTTACTTCCGCTACTAACGATGAAACTGCTGAATTCTGAATAGTAGCTCCGCTGCTACCTGAGTCCACCACTCGGACTCCTAGGCTAGCTAACTGCTGAAGATCACGGGCCATCTCTTTCTTTTCTAGTCGTACCTCACTTAGACTTCCCATCGACCTACGGCTAAGAGCATCAGCCACAACATTTGCCTTTCCGGGGTGGTATAGGATTTCAACATCATAGTCTTTTAGCAACTCTAGCCATCGTCGTTGCCGCAAATTCAACTGTTTCTGCTTGAAGATGTACTGGAGACTCTTATGATCTGTATAAATATCCACGTGGACACCATATAAGTAATGTCTCCATATCTTTAAAGCATGGACCACCGCGGCCAATTCTAAGTCATGGGTAGGATAATTCTGCTCATGTTTCCGTAATTGTCTAGAAGCATACGCAATCACCTTACCATTTTGCATCAATACATAGCCTAGCCCGACGCCTGAAGGATCACAATAAATAACATATCCTCCCAATCCCTCTGGAAGTGTCAAGACTGGGGCTGAAGTTAGTCGGTCCTTGAACTCTTGGAAACTACGCTCGCAAGCATCTGTCTATTGAAACTTAGCTGACTTCTGAGTCAACTTGGTGAGCGGTGCAGAAATAGAAGAGAAACCCTTAAAACATATTTTGTAATAACCGGCTAAGCCCAAAAACCTATGGACCTCCGTAGGGGTCGTGGGCCTTGGCCAAGTCTTCACTGCCTCAATCTTTTGGCTATCCACTCGAATACCATCAGCTGCAACAATGTGGCCAAGAAATGCCACTGAGTTCAACTAAAACTCGCATTTGGAAAACTTCGCGAATAACTCTCGAGCTCGAAGAACTCCAAGGACAACATGCAAGTGATCCGCATGTTCTGCCTCGGATCTAGAATACACTAGGATATCATCGATGAACACAATCACGAATAAATCCAGAAAAGGCCTGAATACATTGTTCATTAAGTCCATAAACACTGCCGGTGCATTAGTTAGCCCAAACGACATTACTCGGAACTCGAAATGGCCATATCTTGTTCTGAAAGCTGTCTTAGGGATATCTTTCTCCCTAACTCTTACTTGGTGATACCCGAACCTCAAATCAATCTTTGAAAACCATTTGACACCTTGCAATTGATCAAATAAATCATCAATCCTCGGGAGGGGATACTTGTTCTTAATTGTCACTTTATTCAATTGTCGATAAACAATGCACATTCTCAAAGAGCCATCCTTCTTCCGGACGAACAATACGGGTGCTCCCCACGGGGATGAACTAGGCCTAATGAAGCCTTTTTCAAGCAAGTCTTTTCATTGCTCCTTCAACTCTTTCAACTCTGCGGGTGCCATCCTATAGGGAGGAATAGATATGCGTTTAGTGTCTGGCAACACATCAATCGCAAAATCTATCTCTCGCTCGGGAGGAAGGCCTGGAAGCTCTTCCGGGAACACATCCGGAAATTCGTTCACTACCGGAACTGACTGAAAAGTCGGCGACTCAGCTTCTGCATCTTGAACTCGCACTAGGTGATAAATACACCCTTTCGTGATCATCTTCCTTGCCTTTAGATAGGAAATAAACCTACCTTTTGGTGATGCCGAATTCCCGTTTCATTCTAAGACTGGTTCTCCCGGAAACTGGAAACGAACCATCTTCATTCGGCAATCAACATTGGCATAACAAGAAGCCAACCAATCCATGCCCATAATAACGTCAAAATCTACCATTTCTAGCTCGTGCAAATCAATCATGGTACGACGATCACAAATCACAATCACACAATTCCTATATACTCGGCTAGCTATTACCGATTCACCCACGGGTGTAGATACCTCAAAAGGTTTGATAGACTCCGGCTCAATTATAAATCGACCCGCAATATATGGAGTAACATATGATAATGTGGAGCCCGAATCAATCAAAGCATATACATCATGAGAAAATACCGATAATATACCTGTGACCACATCAGGAAAAGACTCAAGATCTTGGCGTCCAGCCAAAGCATAAATACGGTGCTGAGGATCGCTAGTACTGGGAGCTCTGCCTCTACCTCTACCATGGCTGACTGGCGCATGTGAACCTGGCCCCGTAGGGCGTACAGATGCCGAAGATCCGGCTGCTGACCCTGATGGCTGGGTCCTACCTCTACCATGTACTGAGGGGCAAACACGCATAATATGGCCTGACCGACCATATGAATAGCAAGTGTCTGAACCTGATCGACATTGACCCCAATGCAACTTTCCACACTGAGAACATCGTGGTACGGGTGGCCTTGGCTGGCCTGAATCACCTCTAAACTGAGACCCCGAATAACCCTGACTCGGCTCGGAACAAGTAGATCTGTCAAATCTCTGCCTCGTGAACTGTGGAGGTGTACTGGTCATAGAATAGCCTGAATGGCTGGGAAACTGTTGTCTGTGTCCGCCCCTGTACTCGCTCCTCGAACCCGAAGGTCTGGCCCTCTTGTTATGGCCCCTATCTTGCTCACGTTCATTTCCCCGCTGTTGTAGGTGTTCCTCTAATTCCTGAGCATGTGCCTGAATGCATGCAATATCCATGCCATCCTGAAGGGACGCAGTCAAACATTTATCCATCAAGTGTGACCCTAGGCCTTTCACAAACCGGTGCACCCGATCGCCCATATCCGCTACCATGGCCGAAGCATACCTAGTTAAGGAATTGAAGCAGAGACTATACTCTATAGCACTCATGCTACCTTGCCTCAGATTCAAGAATTTATCGGCCCTAGCTCGCCAAACTTCTGGAGGCATGTAGTGACGGAGAAAAGCATCGACAAACTCTTGCCATACCGGCGGAGGTGCATTGGCTCCCCGCGAAGCCATCCAAACCGTATACCACTGGATTGAGACATCCCTCAATCTGTATGACGCTAGCTCCACCGATTCGGTGTCTGAAGCATGTATCAATCGGAGCGTCCTTAGCATACCATCAATAAAGTCCTGGGGATCCTCCTCCAGTTTCGACCCAAAGAATTCCGGGGGTTTCAAAGCAATGAAGTCACGGGCCCTTGCACTAACAGTCCTGTCACCTTGCCCTGCGCTTGGCCTCTGAGTCTGGGCCGCAACCAACTGAGTCAACAAATTAATGGCCTCTCTTACGTGTTGGCCGAAATCATTCGGTGGAGGAGCTGGAGCTGGGGCTGAGGCTCCCACGTGCTCCTCAGTAATAGGCACTGTCTGGGAGGACTGAGATTGAGCCGCACTCTGGGACTCGTCTTCCTCTACTAACGGTGGCGGTGCTCTTTCAGCCCGTTTTTCTGCCACCGTCTTGCCCTTTTGGGCTGCTGTAGCCTTTTTCTTTTTAGGCATCTCTGAAATACACAACACACGATTTAGGAACAAGAATTTCTTACATCATAGCTCTATCGCACGATTCTTATGAAGAAAGAAGGTCATATATTCCTAAGATGTCCGCAGCGTCTCGTTTATAAGTGTGGCGCGCAACACACCCATAACCAAGACTCTACTAGACACGGCTCGTAGACACATCCTAGGACTGAACTGCTCTGATACCACTTTTGTCACGACCTGACTCGGGGCCGCGACGAGCACCCGGTGCTAACCCACCCGAGCACCCTCTTAGCTTACTCTTATACTTACATCTAGGTGAGCCACATAATTATACATGCATTTCCATTGATTCGTCAACTAGTCCCATATGGACAACCGCACATTTATATCATCATAGGCATTTATGCTACATCAATATACATGGGCCAACGTCGCCGACAAAATGATATACAAAACATAGGCCGACAAGGCCAAACACATCTACCCACACACACACACGTCTACGAGCCTCTAATAGTATAACATATCAAATTAGCGGGACAGGACCCCGTTATGCCCATAATTATATACACAAAAGAATGAGTACCCAAAAGATATGGCTCCGAAGGAAATGGAGCTCACTATGAAATCTCCGAATAGGCAGCTAAGGATCAAATCTGTCTCCCTGCGCACCTGCGGGCATGACGCAGCGTCCACAAACAAAAGGACGTCAGTACGAAGAATGTACTGAGTATGTAAACCATGATCAACATCAATATAGAAGCATAATAGATATCATATGAAGATAGCATAGGAGGGGAGACAGTAATATCATCATCATGTCGCTTACTTGCATACATCGTCGTTCGTATCCCATAATAATACTCGTACCATACTTGTGCTCATATTCGTATACATGTCCCTATTCGTATTCCTATACATAGTCTTTTCACATTCATATTCATATTATATACATAGTCATTTCATATACATAGCATTTACATAGCATACCCGACCTCATGGGATCGGTGTCTTATACATACTTGGCCAACCAAGGCTCAAGGTCTTACATACCTGGCCCTACCAAGGCATCAGGGTTATCCGTACCCTCTGCAGAGGTGTGCGTGCGTTTCGTAGTCATATACATACTTTATACATAGTCATATACATATAGTCTTACCCGGCATCATAAGCTCGAGGTCTTATTATAGCCCTTCATAGGCACACATACATATATATAGTAGCTCGTAAGCATCTCTAGTCTCATTTTACTCTCATCATCATTACTATCCTCATCATTATCGTTACATTTACATTATTGACTTACTCGTCATACGAGGAACGTAGTATAAGCATAGTACATATCAAGGGTCGTGAGCTTATGAGCTCGGAATGTCAACCATGTGAAGACAACATACTCATATAGAGGAATTTAGGAATTTGGCCAAGAACCATGCCTTATGAAAGAATGGTTAGCCTTACATACCTTTCCGTCGAACTATTCTATGCTTGCACGTTCCCTTCCAATGCTAGCGTTTATACCTTCATTAATATCATAACAATGGCCATTAGTCAGTCACATTATCCACAATATCTAGAATTCCTCAATTTGCCTCTAATTCACCCACATTCATGATTATAACACCCATCTTCGTCCATTTGTCTAAAGTGTTTAGTTCATGATCATAATACCATTTATCACACATTCATATCACAACACAACAACAGTCATAACTCAATTCAAACTATTTCTCAAAATGTCACTATTCATCATTCATGACCTAGTTGACCACATTTTCTACAATCCATGTATTTTAATTCTCCAATACCTTAAACATCTTGTAAAAATCGTGAATCTTACCTTAGAAGTTGTAGGAACAATATTTGGTTGATAATACTCTTCTTTGAGCAAAACCCTAGTTTTTATCCATTTGGATTTCTTGACTTGGATGATCCTTGATGATTCCCTTATCCTTGATTTACTTGTCTTAATGTTATGGATGACTTATAATCCTTGAAAACTCATAAAATACATGTAGAGAGAAGTTCTAGAGAGAAGTGGTGTAATGTTGTAAATGAAATAAGACAAGTCTTGATCCTCATATTTAATGAATTGAAAAATCTGTGCTGGGTGAACAGTGGTCGTCCATGGAGGTTTACGGTCCGTATTTGAGTTTACGGACCGTCCCTCGTGGTCGTTTTTAAGCTTAAGCAGAACCAGAAACTTTGGCCTGCATGCATGGTGATTTACGACCATGGTTTACGGGCTGTAAATCACTTTACGGTCCGTCCACCAGGTCGTATTTTAGCCATTTCCTCAGCTAGCAGAAAGTTGAAGTTGGACATGCCAGTTTACGACGTCAAGTTTACGGACCGTATTGCACTTTACGGTCCGTATTTTGCACTATACGACCACTGGGCAGGTTTGCCAACTTTCAATTTTTCTCATTTCTCGACTTTTCATTCTAATCATCCACATCCCTTTACATACATTTCCCATGAAACATTATACACTCGCACTCCTCGCACACATCATTAGTTCATTTACTTGCGTACCAACGGGAAATTTTCTGAGGTGTAACACTTTTGTATCATTAACAGCAACCAAATGGTAAATGCACCCCTTCGTAATCATCTTATGGGCCTTAAGATAGGAAATAAATCTACCCCTTGGCTTAGCAATTTCACCCTCCCACACAATAACAGGCTCCTCGGGAAGGGCGAAGCGAACTAGCTTATGGCGACAATCAACATTAGCATAACATGCGGACAACCAGTCCATCCCTATAATTACATTAGAATCCACCATCTCAAGTTCATACACATCAGCCATGGTCTCACGACCCTTGATCACAGCAACACAATTTCTATACACTCTAGAAGCAATAAGAGGAACACCAAAAGGCGTATCAACAGCAAAAGGTTCACACAAAGGTTCAGGTTTCGTTCCCAAATCAAGAGCAAAATAAGGGGTCACATAGGATAAGTTTGAACCCGGATCAATCAATGAATAAGCATCATGAGAATAGATAGTAAGGATACCTGTCTCAAAACATCCGCAACCACAGCTTACGATCACCACCACTAACCTACCATAGAATTCCAAGAGGCTTTGTACCATCCATCACATTATATATCACAACCAACGTGCACCTCATAGCACTATTGTTCACTAGGTTGCAAATTGCGGCACGAATTAAAGCTATTCTCGCGAGGCACGAATTAACGGACACGTCAGAATGATCCTAACAGAAGTTCAAGCTCTATAGCACAATCTAGAATAAAAAAAAAATGGAAACACCTATAAATGTCTTGGGAGTTTCTCAGTCATGCAGGTGATCAGGCTGCACAAGGAAAACTCCACTGGACACAGCTCCACAGACACCGACAACAATCTTAGGATGTATTTAAACCTAGTAACTGATACCAAGCTTGTCACGCCCCAAAACCCACCCTAGACGTGACCGGCATCCGACGTCATGAACAACATCGAAAGAACCTAAACAACACAGTAATAATACTTGAGCCCTCCAGGTTCAACATTCACCTCCAACAATTTAGAAAATAAATGTAACAAATCATGAATGTATGAATTAAATCAATAGAAGTCTTTATTCATCAAATACTTAGTCAAACGTAATAACGTGCCAGAAAGTTAATCAATAACTCAACAACTACCCACAAAAATGTATACTATGGAGCTTTTAGGATAAAGAGTTAACAGTTTGACTCATCGGGACGCAGGCCAAAACTAATAATGAAAGAATGAATAAATAGGGTGTCCCGCGAATGAACGTGTGGGCTCACCAAATCAGCAGCAACAGAAAGTCCTTCCTAAGCGCCTGAAGTATCAAGAACCTGCTCTTCTCGGTTACCTAACATACCATCAAAACAACAATGGTATGCCTGAGTACTTCGTACTCAGTCAGTGCCTCGGGGACAACAAATAATACGAAAATAAATTATAATAATACATAAAGAAATAAGTTCTGAAAAGATAGTTTAAAAACAGTCATTCCACTTTATGATTCTTAAGATCATTTTTTAAGCAGTTTATAAAGCCATTTCAAAATCCCAGTTCAATTATGTTTTAAATCAATCAGGCATAAATACCAGTTACATAATAAAGATATATATCACAATCGCCATATAGGCCCAACTCAATATCAACAACACAGCACAATACACCGGAATATGGATTCACGGTGGCTACTCTTCCTCCCGAATAGCAAGGCACACTGCACAATACACCATAATATGAATTCACGGTGGCTACTCTTCCTCCTGAATAGCAAGGCCATTAATACACCCCAGGTAGCGAATCCGGAAGTGGCCACTCTTCCTCCCGAATGACAAGGCAATTAATACACTAGGATCCATAGTGGCTACTCTTCCTCCCGAACAGCAAGGCAAAACACAGCAACTAGTTCTCATAGCATAGAAGCCAATTCATAATTCATTTGTAATGTAGTCACATCATCAATTGTCATTAAGGTTCATTATGCCATATCGAAAGAATAAGTCATTCCAATCAATGTTTTGAAAACGTATAACTTCTTTACAAAAGATTTCCATGTCCCAATTCATCAGTGAGAATTTCATTACCAACTCTTAACCATCATTATTAAGCATCTCTCATAGAGGAAAACATTCATAATATCTTATACATATATAGGGTTTGTTACAATCTAGGTTTAATGTGGGTTTGTCCCCTCACACACATAAACCACCATTTAGACATGAATTAGAGTCCAAGAAACATGAAAAGATTACTTTTTCTTTCATTCATTAAAGAATCTTGAATAAAATCTATACTTCGAATAATATTTTAAAAAGTGATTTTCATTCAAAATAAGTTTTCAAGAGAGAGACATACAAATCACCTTCATAGTCAAAAAGGATTTTCAAAAGAGACATACCTTAATTAAGCCTTACGTAACTCAACAATTAACTTTTACAATGAACAACACCTAAAACCCTAGCTTGAGTCACTTTGAGAAAGATTACCTTGCAACCCTCAGTGTTTCATTCAAGAATCATGTTAAGAATCATGGGTTTAATGCTAGGATTGATTAATAATGTTAAATATGTTCTTACCTTATGTTTTGGGGAAGCCCTAGGGTTATTTCTCTTCAACAATTCGACCAAAGATGAATTGGAATGATGGTTTGAAAATTTCACGTTCTGGGGGGTTTTTGTAGTCGAGCAAGGCGCGTGATGCATCGTGCGATTCGCACATTTGACCCATGAAATGCAGCCCTATCGCACAATGTGTCAGAGGGGCGTGATTTCTGGTGTTCATCTTGAGATTCGCACGATTGAACCGCAGGATGATCCCGCGAAACGCACGTTAGTAAAACGGCCATAACTCTTTACTCACAAGTCTATTTAAGCTCCACTATATACCTTTGGAAAGATATTTCAAATATCTACAACTTCTAGTATATGAAGTTTTCCCATATTCGCAACGGACTTTCATGAAATTATCCTACAAGACAGGTCAACAAATCTTAGGCGATTTCAAGAACTCTTATGTACTTCACTAATTGGTCTTGATCTTAAATCAACTATTTCCACCCAAACTCATTTTCATAGGACTTTATATGCATAAAATGTCACATTACTTCTCATTTAATACCTTTACACCTAACTTAGATTTACGGAGTGTTACACGAGGACCCCTATATTATTCGGTGGTCGAGGTGGGACTTCTCAGAGAAGTGGTGCATAGTCAGGCCGCGGTACTTCCCGTGGTTCTAGAGATGGTACTCAGAGTGTGAGAGGGGGATCCCAGACTGGGCGTGGTGGATCCCATTGTTACTCATTTCCTGGTAGCCCAGAAGTAGAGCCCTCAGATGCTGTGATCTCAGGTACAATTTCTGTCTTTCATAGAGCAACATCTGTGTTATTTGATCCTGGATCCACTTATTCGTATGTATCTACATTTTATGCCATTGGTTGTGATTTTCCTTGTGATAGCATAGATATACCTTTTCATATGTCTACTCCGGTCGGAGATTCTGTGGTTGTTAATCGAGTCTACCGGTTTTGTTTGGTTACTTTTATAGGGTATGACACTTGGGTAGATTTGATGATTCTTGATATGGTGGACTTTGATATTATATTGGGTATGTCCTGGCTTTCTCCTTATCATGCGATCTTGGACTATCACACCAAGACAATCACCTTAGCCATGCCGGGCATTCCTAGGCTTGAGTGGAGAGGCACTCCTAGTCCCGCTCTGAAGAAGATCATTTCCTTCCATCGGGAGAAGAAGTTAGTAAGTAAGGGGTGTTTAGCATATTTGGCGCATGTTCGTGATACGACTATTGCATCTCCACCCCTTGAATCTATCCCTATTATGAACGAGTTCGCGGAGGTATTGCCGTCAGACTTGCCGGGTATGCCACCCGATTGCGACATTGATTTATGTATCGACATTGACCTAGGTACTCGTCCCATTTCTATCCCACCATATTGGATGGATCCTACCGAGTTGAGGGAACTTAAGGAACAATTGCAGGATTTATTGAGTAAGAGGTTCATTAGACCGAGCATCTCCCCTTGGGGTGCTCCTGTGTTATTTGTGAAGAAGAAAGATGGGACCATAAGGATGTGTATTGATTACCGCAGTTGAACAAGGTCATTATTCGGAATAATTGCCCTGTGCCTCGTATTGATGATCTATTTGACCAGCTTGAGGGTGCTTCGGTGTTTCCGAAGATTGATTTGCGTTCCGGCTATCACCAATTGAAGATTAGGGTGGAGGATATTCCAAAGATAACATTCTGGACGAGATATGGCCACTATGATTTTTTAGTGATGTCTTTTGGGATTACCAATGCCCCAGTCGCATTTATGACTTTAACGAATGGCATGTTTAGGTCGTTCCTTGATTCCTTTGTGATTGTGTTTATTGATGACCTCTTGGTGTATTCCAAGAGTAGAGTGGAGCATGAGAGGCATCTCCGTACCATTTTTGGGTTGTTGAAGAAACATAGCCTGTTCTCTAAATTTTCTAAGTGTGAATTTTGGTTGGAGTCTATAATATTCTTGGGCCATGTGGTGTTCAAGGAGGGGATTATGGTTGATCCACAGAAGATTGAGGCTGTGAGGGGTTGGGTGAGACCCACTACCGTTACTGAGATTTGCTGCTTTATAGGTCTGCCCAGTTATTACCGTCGCTTTGTGAAGGGTTTCGCTGCCATTGCTTCATCCTTGACCCGATTAACTCAAAAGGATGTTCCCTTTCAGTGGACGAATGATTGTGAGGAGATCTTTCAAAAGCTCAAGCTCCTTTTGACTACAGCCCCGATCCTAGCCGTACCTGTGGAAGGTAAGGATTTCGCTGTCTATTGTGATGCTTCCCGTATGGGTTTGGGTGCAGTGTTGATGCAGGAGGGTAGAGTGATAGCTTATGCTTCCCGTCAGTTAAAAGTTTATGAGAAAAATTACCCTACCCATGATTTGGAGTTGTTAGCCGTAGTCTTTTCCTTGAAGCTTTGGAGGCACTACTTGTACGGTGTCCATTGTGAGGTTTTTACCGATCACCGTAGCCTTCAACATGTGTTCATCCAGAGAGATCTTAATTCCAGGCAGCGTCAATGGATGGAGCTCCTGAAGGATTATAACATCTCTATTCTATATCATACCGGAAAAGCAAATGTGGTGGCTGATGCCTTCAGTCGCAAGGCAGTGAGTATGGAGAGTTTAGCTCGATTGATTATTTCCAAGTGTCTGTTTTCCATGGAGGTTCAGACTCTGGCCAACAGTTTCGTACGCCTTGATATTTCATCCTCGAGCAGGATTTTGGCCTGTATAGAGGCGAGGTCATCTTTATTGGATCGGATCACGACTCATCAGCTTGAGGATACTCAGTTGAGCAAGATTCGAGATAGAGTTTCAAGAGGTGAGGCCAAGTAGGCGTGATTGATTGCTACGGCATTCTGAGGATTAGAGGACGCGTGTGCATTCCTCGTGTTGGTGATTTGATTCAATTTATCTTATCAAAGGCTCATAGCTCTCACTATTCCATTCATCCGGGGGAAACTAAGATGTACCGTGACTTGAGACAGCACTATTGGTGGCATCGGATGAAGAGAGATATAGTTGACTTTGTGGCTAAGTGTGAAATTGTTAGCAGGTAAAATATGAGCACCAGCGGCCCGGTGGGGTGCTCCAGAGGATACCCATTCTCGAGTGGAAGTGGGAGAGGATTACCATGGATTTTGTCACAGGTCTTCCGAAGACCCTTGGCAAGTTTGATTCTATTTGGGTGATAGTGGATCGGTTGACTAAGTCCGCTCACTTTGTTCCAGTTCAGGTTTCCTATATCGTGGAGAAGTTAACTAAGATGTATAGTTGGGATGTTGTGAGATTACATAGGGTCCCTATTTCTGTTGTATCTGATCAGGGTACCATCTTCACCTCCCGATTCTGGAGGGCATTTCATGAGGAGTTGGGTACTCAATTAGATCTTAGTACAGCCTTCCACCCCCAGATCGATGGCCAATCCGAGCGGACCATCTAGGTGCTCAAGGACATGATGAGAGCGTGTGTTATTGACTTTGGCAGCCATTGGGACTAGCACTTGCCCTTGGTAGAGTTTGCGTACAATAACAATTACTATTCGAGTATTGGTATGACGCCTTTTGAGGCCTTATATGGTAGGAGGTATAGATCTCCGATTGGTTGGTTCGATGGATTCGAGGCTCGACCTTGGAGCACGGATATATTTAGAGAGTCCCTTGATAGAGTGAGAGTTATTCAAGCCAAGCTTATGGCAGCCCAGAGTCAGCAAAGATGTATGCGGACCGAAAGGTCCGGGATTTGAAGTTTGCTATTGGTCACCAGGTTCTATTGAAGGTTTTAACCATGAAGAGTGTTTTGAGGTTTGGCAAGAGGGGCAAGTTGATCCCCAGGTATATTGGTCCATTTGAGATTATCGATTGTATCGGTGATATAGCTTATGAGTTAGCATTGCCGCCAGGTTTAGCGGGAGTTCATCCGGTCTTTCATGTTTCGTTACTGAAGACATACCATGCCGATGGTACCTATATTGTCCGTTGGGATTCTATATTACTTGATGAAAATTTGACTTATGAAGAGGAACCTATCGCGATCTTGGATAGACAGGTTCGGAAATTGAGGTCAAAGGAGATTGCTTCTGTAAGGGGGCAATGGATGCACCGCCCTGTGGAAGAGGCTACTTGGGAGACTGCGTCCGATATGCGTAGCTGATATCCCCAGTCATTCACTGATTCAAGTATGTCCTTACTTCCCTTCTTTACTTCGCTCGAGGAAGAGCAACGGTTCAATTGGTATCTGATGTAACGACCCGTTTGGTCGTTATAATTTTTTCGGCGTCATCACCTATTCCCGAGCATTAATTAGCTCACTTATGACCCGAAAGGACCGTTGACAAGCTTCCCGAGGTGTCAAGACCGGATTCGGGTAACTTTTGTGAAAATATAGGCTTAAAGTGAAAAATAGTTAACCCAAAGTTGACTTTTGGGCAAACGAACCTTTTTCGAAAGTCTGTCAATTTCGAGAGGTCCAGATGGTCGTTTAGAACTTGTATGTGTTTTTCGTTCGGTTCCTAAAGTAGTTGGATGCATTTTGTGACTTGGGAAAGAAATTGAAATTAAAGCATCGGGGGTTAACTCGGTCAACAAGACCTCCGTTGGAAATTTTGAGGACACAAGCGCGTTCGTAGCGCATTTTCATGTGGGACTATGTGTTTGGTATGTGAGTTGATGGACTCAGGAATAACTCGGGATTTCAATTGAAGACTTAAAAAATTTGAGGATTCTTGTGTTTGGTGCCTGCAATGGCGGCACCGCTGTTGCGGTGCGTTGCCGCTGAGGCGGCCATGTATGTTGTTGGCCATACTGCTGTGGCGGTCTCCCAGCTGCCGTAGCGGCATCTCTATAGCCGTGGCAGTGACGGGCAGTTATTTTTCATTAAATGTGTCTTAAATAAGTCTTATACCCTCATTATTTCCCATCTCGACTTTTTAGCTAGAGGAAACTGTTCTTGGAGATAATTGGAGAAATTCTTGGAGGTAAACCTTGCCTAATCCTTTACTCTTCCTTAATTATAATCATCTTAGATTCCCCCTTCCCTTTAACAATCCCTTAGAGATGGAATTTGAAAGAGGATTTTGGGGAACTTTCTCTTAGGAACATGTATGATAAATTGATGATGGTTATGCTAAAATTTTATGAATCTCAGCTTATTAATCATGTATCTTCCACTTTAAGCGTTGAATTTCGGATTTGGAGATTTAGGGTTTATACCCAATTTGGGGGGTTTTCTTGAAATCAAAATTTTGACTAATCCTTGAGCTAAATCAACAATTAGTTGTTGGGTTATGATTACCTAGGACTCAATTTGGTATTTTACCCCCGAATTTCCCGTTTTGCCCTTGTGGGCCTGTTTCCCCAATTTCTAGGGTTAGAATTGACCTAATTGAAATCATAGCAATATTAGTATCGTTCTTCATGATTTCTAATATAGAATTCGATTATTCTTAGTCTACTTTAGTTCTGAGCTTCAGCGGAAGGGCAAGGCAAAAAAGTGTGTTGTTGGTGTTGCGGTTCGGCAATCCAGGTAGATTATGGCTTACCTTTGGTAAGACTTCGGAAAGAAAATTACATATATTTAGATTATGCTGTCGGAGATAGCATGTGAACCTTCGAGTATGAAGTCGAGTTGGATATTGCCTTAGGTTGGGCCATGTTATGTGTTAGGACTAGCCACCCCGTTATGTGTGCTTCGATTGTTCCATTGTGATGGTTTGATTCCATGAATAGTTGGTAGATATCAGAACCTATGTTATTGTCTTAACTGAGACAGGATTGATATACCGCTATTTGTATTATGATATGACACATTGTTGGAGTACCTCTTTGTTTGTACTTGTGATATTGATATATTGTTGGCGTACCCCTTTGTTGGTACTTGTGATATTGATATACTGTTGGCATACCACTGTTGGTATTGTGATATGATACGTTGTTGGCGTACCCCTTTTTTGGTACTTGCGATATTGAACTTAGCTGTGGATAATTGATATGAATTGCACGCATTCTCACACATTCAGGATGCATGGCCGATACTCGGTGATGATCCGGTATCGTTGATTGGGCAAACTGATATTTCAATAAACTCTTTACTTGAGTGATTTTGAAAAGGCCGATGTTCGAAGATCAATTTTGGAATCGTTGATTGTATGAAAGTGATATTGATAAACTCTTTCACTTGAGTGATAGTGAGAAGGCCGATGTCCGAGGTTCAATTCCGGAATTATTTATTGTATGAGACTGATATTTGACAAACTCTTTTACTTGAGTTATTTTAAGATGACCGATGATCTATTCTGGCATCGTTGTTGCATGGCCGATTCCGATAATATCCCGAAATCATTGTTAGTGCATGGACTCCGCGGGTCCCCCAGGGTGGTGTCGGTGATACTTCCCTTATGAGCAATTAGCCGGGTTCCCATCTGTCTGTTGGACAAAGATCCGGGACGGGTGGCACTTAGACTTCGCGAATCACGCTGGGTTGTGCTACCGAAACGTCGATATTTCTGTCCGGAGTACATGTGTATACCTCATCTGCATGGCATTAAATTGCATTCATTCCATCATTGCACTGCATTGCACTATGACTTGATTGAGATTCTTAGTGATTGGATTGGATCGGATATATTTGAACTTGACATACTTGGGTTTAGATGCTTTACATAGGCGATGACGGATACTTGGTTGTGATCATATTGTCTTATGCATGTTAGATTCCTTGCTTATCTGCTTTCTTTTCTGAATTGTGTTAACTATGCTTAGTCGGCCGATGATGCCTACCAGTGCTGTTGTTTGTACTGACCTACACTTGCTGTATTCTTTTATGAATGCAGAGTACCAGGTCGGATCTACTTCTTTGACCTGTGGCTGATCGACTCTTCAGCTTCCTCTCGAGTTTCCAGGGTGAGCATGACATCCGCTGACCTTGAAGACTTTCCTATCATATGTCTTACTTTTATTTTAGAGACATAGACATTTATGTATTAGTATTCCAGATTGTACTATTCTTCTTAGATACTCTTGTATTATTCAGACTAGACCCTGGGGTATTTATTGTCTTCCGCAGTTTTACTACTACTTATAAATATGGATATATCGTGAGACTTACGTATTTGTTCTATTCCGCTGTTTTAAATTCATTCTTCGTGTATTCATTCATTGTTGGGTTGAGGGTTCGCTTACCAAGGTAGGAAGGTAAGTGCCCGCACAGCCAAAGCAAAATGGGTCGTGACAAGTGTAACGGAAGAATCCCTTATGAAAACCTTACTTATGGAGATCTGATTAGTTTTATCAATGTGACAGGAGTAGATCTATGCACAGATTGGAAACTAAAGAATTTCCTGAAAAAGGATCAACAACAATCTCGAAATGATTTAGGTAGATTTTTCCAAGACTTTGGTTTTGAGAAAATCTCTGCCCCATCCGAAAGATCGAGTAAAATGGCCAAAAAAGCCACTACATCCAAAAATCATTATAGGAAAAAGAAGAATAAAGATAAACCTTACAAAAAGAAAAGGTTTAAAAGATCACCAAAACAAAATTTTGGAGATAAATACTGGACTTGTGGCAAATCAGGAGCTATATTCACCTGCAGTCAAAATTCAATCAATGTTATTACTAAAGAATCAAAAGAATTCCTTCTTGATTTAGTTAGTCATATTAATGATGAAGAGACCAGGAAGAAATATCTAGTTGAATTAAAAAATACTGTTATTCATCAATCAAAGGGTAAACCTTCAATCAAACCTTTTAACATGAAAAATGTTATGAATAGGTTCTCATCAAAGGAAAAGAAACCCACAATCCAGGATTTATAATATGCATTAGTCTCTGTCAAGAACGAGATTAATGAAGTTAAAACAAGACTAAATAAAGTCGAAATGGAGCACATCACTGATCAGATATTATCTCAGACAAGAAAAGAAACTCTTGCAGAAGATAATGATGATCCAAATGACAACAATTCATTACAACCTTATGATAATGAAGAAGTCATAGGAACATCAAAAAATAATACAATGGATTCTTTACATATAGTCAAATGACAAAGCTGACATATTCGTATTACTTTAAAGGTAGGAAATATTACACTTCACAAGTTAGCCTCAATAGACTCTGGAGATGACAAAAACTGCATAATGGAAAGTCTATTACCAACTAAGTATTTTGAAAAAAGTACTGCTAAAATATATTTCGCTACATAAGAAAAGTTGAAAATAAATTATAAATTATCCAAAGCCCACATTTGTAATGATGGAGTTTGTTTTATAAATGATTTTGTTGTTATCCAAATTATTCGGTTGACATTAACGATCAGAATATATTGGGTACATTAACTCTTAATATTAAAACAAAAAATATGAATAGCAAAGTTAATACAAAGGAAATAGCTGTAATATATAGAGTGTATTACAGCCTAATGAAAATAACCTTAGCTCCAAAAGCTAAAATGATAAGTCAAAAAGGAGTTACTATGCTAATGGAAGCAAATCATGAACATAGTAGTACCTTTGTACATAGAATGATAAAATGGAATGAAATTTTATCTAAAGATGATTGGCACTTCAATGCCATAACTCAACCAAAAGCTGAGCCTGAAAGTTCAGCAATTGACTGTGTTATTCAATATCCTAATGGATCTTTTTACCTAAAGTTTCTTAGATCTCAATCAGTTAATGAATCATCTTCAGGTAGTCGAATGTCTTTTACAAGACCTTCATCAAGCCAAAGAATGTCTTTTTTAAGACCTTCTTCTTTTAAACCCCCGGAGGAAGATCGTCAAAGTCAAGAAGATTTTGTGGATATTCATAGTAGGAAAATTAAAGGATTTCTCAGAAACTATCCCTAAAGTTTACTACCATTCACAACAATCTGAAGTAAACCCAGGAAGTCCAACAGCTAGTGACATGATGGGAGAACCATCAAAAAAGGGAGATGCACTAAGCATGCTTAGGACTAATGACTTTAAACCAGATCATATAACCTTAGATAAAGATTTAAAAAGCCCAAAAATAAAAATAAATTAGATTGGTATATGAATACCTATAGCTTTGAAACAAGAATAGATTGCAAAGAAAAATGGCTTAGGGATTTAAAAGTAATAAAAATTTCTTCAAATGGTTTGAATTAACAGGATAAATTCCAAACCAAAAGGAATCCTTGTCTATGTTAGTCAACAAATGGTATACAAAGACCAAAGGAACAATAGAATCTATTGTTCCTCCATTAGAAGAAATCTTAATACCACTAGGTAAAGAAGTAATTACTGCTTCTCCTTCTAAAAGAGAAGGAAACAATATTTATAGTGATCCTAAAACTAAGGATATTAACAAGTTAATCCAACAAGGTAATTATACGAATCAATTATTACATGTAGTATCTAATCAGTTGATAAAAGATACTAATAAACAAACAATTCCTTCAAAAACTGTAACAAGTTCAAAAATTGAAAAACATCCAATACCAGAATTTTCTAAAGAAAAATTTCCAGAATTACTAGATAAATTTAATCTTAAAGATGATTTTATTGAAAGGATAAATAAACAATTAAAAATATCTGAGCCAAAAGTTTCTAATAAAACAAGTACTAGTGAAGTTAAAACACTAAGTATAGAAGCAAGAATTGAAAAGGAATTGGCCAAATTAAAGTATTTGGAAAAATTCAACAGAAAATTGTCTAAAACGATTCAAAAAATATCAAATGCCCCTGAAAAAGAAATTTAGCGTTTAACCTTCAACCCAAGATGTTCTATAAAAAATAATTATTACAGTAGGACTTCTTTCCCAGATATCCAATTTGAGGAAGATCAGTATCTCACTGGTGGTGCACACAGTGGGAATGATATAACTGAATGGAATATAGATGGCTTAGAAGAAAGTCAAATCTATAAAAAATTACACGAAATAGGTATTGCCATTACGGCATACAATGTTAAAAATGCTGGAGATAAATATGCAGCAACTTTAATTATTTCTGGTTTCACAAGAACATTAAAAAATTGGTGGGATAATGATCTCCCTAAAGATAGTAAAGCCCAGATTTTGGGTGTTGCATCAGTAGACACCGTAGTAAAAATGAAAGAAAATAATCAAGTTACAGTTAATGAAGCAAGAGAAGATGCTTCAGCAACATTGATATATAGTATTGCTAAACATTTTATAGAATAAAAACTTTTCCATTATAGAAGTTTAGAATTACTAAACAATCTTAGCTGCCAAAAATGAGATGATTTTAGGTTGTATAAAGATGTGTTCTTAGAAAAAGTTATGATAAGAGAAGATTGCGGTAATGATTTCTGGAAAGAAAGATTTATTAGCGGTCTACCTTCATTATTTGCCGAAAAGGTTAGAACCAAAATCAAAGATATGTTTAACGGGAGAATCCCTTACTTATGGAATTTGGGGAAGATCAGTACATTTAACACTGGATCTTACGGCTAAAATAATAAAGTAATAAAATACGGAATTTAAAGAATTCCAAACAAAAAGGAATATTTTTCTATGTTAGTTAATAAATGGTATACAAAGACCAAAGACCAAAGACCAAAGAAACTGTCACGACCCAGCTAGGGGCCGCGACGGGTACCCGGAGCAATTACCGAGCACCGCTCACTCTACTATTTGTCTCGCTCATTTAATACTCTTTTATCAATTTTACATACCAATTGTAGGAAAATCATATTTAATCAAAACATAAATACTTTATATACATTATCCTCTCGGCCATCAAAATAATATACATACATATGAAAACATCTTGTGAGACCATCTAACCCACACTGCGTATCTACGAGCCTCTACTAACATAGTGAATACATTGACGGAACAAGACTCCGTCATGCCCAAAATATGCATATATGAATGTACATCAAAGAATAGCCATAAGCACCTCCGAACAATGGAGTGCTATCTATCAGCTGACAGCTACTGAGGACCTGGGCCAAGCTCTCCTCCCTGTCTACCTGTGGGCATGAACACATCGTCCGAAGAAAGGACGTCAGTACGAATATTGTACCGAGTATGGGAGGCATACATAATGAAAGGAGACATAAATAATAGGGGAATAACATCAACATGAGACATCTGGATTTGACTGATAATCATAAATGAAGTAATGCATGCTATCTTACTCATACTCATCATCATAACATGTATGTATCATATGCAAGCTGCCCGTCCATGTCGGAACGGTGTGATAATCAATAATATTAGCCCGCGTCCAGGCCTCCCGCGTCCGGGGTACCATCGCATGCCGCCCACTAGTGGTGTCTGCCCACGCCCGTAGGTCGTGGTGTATCCGTATCGCCGCCCGCCAAAGCGGTGTCTGCCCAGCCAACTAGGCACGGTGTGAATGCAATCATGACATGCTTAACGTAAATACTCATAGTAATATGCTTATCATAAAATACTTATCTTATCATAATGCATGTATAAGGCTCATGATCAACTTTACTCTATCGGGGTGACGTAAGGTCGTGATCCCCCGGTTACATTATGGAACCATTATGGACATTCTGCCTCACCTTGAAAGGACTAGTACATAAGGTGAGTGTAGGCAACGAATAACATCATCATCATTCTAGTGTCATCATATCGTATAACTTATCTCATATAGACATTCATAGGTATAAGATTTTAACTTCTTAGAATGTAAGAACCCATGAAAGGAATAAGGATTCAAGCTAAAAGATTCATGCCATTAGAAAGAAGGACTAGCCTCACATACCTTGGTCGTTTAGCTAAGATATCGCTCACTTGTTCTCCGTCGATATCACGTCATTACCTTCATAAGAGAATTCGTATCAACATTAGTAAACTAACTATAAGAACGCGTCGCTAATTCTAGGAGAAGTTGGGCAGCGCTTCCTTCGCTCATACTACTTTTCTCACGTTCTATATCAACTCCCAATATTCATAATATTATTCGCAATATCATAATCGACAATCGTCATTTACGTGTGTTTAGAAAAATCCACCATTTTCCTCCAATTTTCCCTTATTTCTACTTCTAGCTCATCTTTGCGTTTTCATGCATTTAATGCTTGTTTCATGATATAAACATCATTTATTAGCCCGCGTCCAGGCCTCCCGCGTCCGGGGTACCATTTCATGCCGCCCACTAGTGGTGTCTGCCCACGCCCGTAGGTCGTGGTGTATCCGTATCGCCGCCCGCCGAAGCGGTGTCTGCCCGGCCAACTAGGCACGGTGTGAATGCAATCATTACATGCTTAACGTAAATACTCATAGTAATATGCTTATCATAAAATACTTATCTTATCATAATGCGTGTATAAGGCTCATGATCAACTTTACTCTATCGGGGTGACGTAAGGTCGTGATCCCCCGGTTACATTACGGAACCATTATGGACATTCTGCCTCACCTTGAAAGGACTAGTACATAAGGTGAGTGTAGGCAACGAATAACATCATCATCATTCTAGTGTCATCATATCGTATAACTTATCTCATATAGACATTCATAGGTATAAGCTTTTAACTTCTTAGAATGTAAGAACTCATTAAAGGAATAGGAATTCAAGCTAAAAGATTCATGCCATTAGAAAGAAGGACTAGCCTCACATACCTTGGTCGTTTAGCTAAGATATTTCACACTTTTTCTCCGTCGATATCACGTCGTTACCTTTATAAGAGAATTCGTATCAACATTAGTAAACTAACTATAAGAACGCGTCGCTAATTCTAGGAGAAGTTGGGCAGCGCTTCCTTCGCTCATACTACTTTTCTCACGTTCTATATCAACTCCCAATATTCATAATATTATTCGCAATATCATAATCGACAATCGTCATTTACGTGCGTTTAGCAAAATCCACCATTTTCCTCCAATTTTCCCTTATTTCTACTTCTAGCTCATCCTTGCGTTTTCATGCATTTAATGCTTGTTTCATGATATAAACATCATTTATAACGTATTTGTATTCACAACACTTCAACATTCGTAATTCAATTCCACTATCATTCATTTATGTCACTATTCACTCAATAATGACCCATTTCTATGTTCTTCTACATTTCATGTGTCTAAGCTTTCCAATACTTCAAACAACATGGAATAATCATGAAACTTACCTTGGATGATGGTTGAACAATCCTTAAGTTGAAATACATCAATTAACCAAAACCCTAGTTCCACCCTTTGTGGGATTTCTTGACTTAGATGATCCTTTGTTGTGTTCTTACACTTGATTTCATGAATTTGGTGTTGTTGGTCTTGATGTTCTTTTGATTCTTTGGGATTTCTATAGATGAAGTATGTGGAGAGGTCTAGAAGTTTCTTGAGTTGTGTGGAAGAAAATGACGTGAATTGTGGCTTAAGTTCCCTTTTAATAATTCAAAATCTGGTCTTTAATGAAAAATTGTCGGGATGAACAGTGGTCGTAAATTGCAGTTTACGGACCGTATTGTGGTTTACGGTCCGTCCTCCATGGTCGTTTTTAATCATCCCAGAAACAGAAAGTTTGGCTGAGGATTATGGCAATTTACGACTGAGGTTTACGGTCCGTAAACCAGTTTACGGGCCGTCCTCCAAGTCATATTTAACCATTTTCACAATTTACAGAAAGTTGAGATTTTTGACAAGCTGGAGGACGATTGCACTATACGGTCCGTAAATTACTTTACGGGCTGTATAGTGCCATATACGACCACTGGACTGAAAAATTTTCCGCGACTTTCTTATTTCCAAAAATTCATAATTAGCCATTCCCGACTTAACAAAACATCATACACTCAAACTCTTCATCATTCCACTCATCATACAAGTACGGAGAAATTTCCGAGGTGTAACAGAAACAATAGAATCCACTGTTCCTCTATTCGAAGAAATCTTAATACCAGTAGGTAAAGAAGTAATTACTGCTTCCCCTCTAAAAGAGAAGGAACCAACATTGATAGTGATCCAAAAACTAAAACTAAGGATATTAACAAATTAATCCGACAAGGTAATTACACGAATCAATTATTACATGTAGTATCTAATCAATTGATAAAAGATACTAATAAACAAACCATTTACAACTGGATCTTATGGCTAAAATAGTAAAGTAATAAAATACGGAATTTAAAGTAAAATACTTACAAAATTTGAAGCTTTTTATTCAAACATTGGAAGCAAACATGGAAAGATTTACTATAACGCCCCGTACCTTTAACTTAAGCTTTGACCATGATTTAGACATAGAAAACTAGATAAAGAATGTGGGAATTGGAATTTTCTCTTCATTAGTCATATTAATGATGAAGAGATGAGGAAAAAATATTGTTATTAATCAAACCAAGGGAAAACCTTCTATTGAACCTTTTAACATGAAAAATGTTATGAATAGATTTTCTTCTAAAGAGAAAAAACCTACAATCCAAGATTTACAGTATGAATTAATTTCTGTAAAAACTGAAATTAAAGATGTTAAAACAAGGCTAAATAAAGTCGAAATGGAGTACATCACTGATCAGATATTATGTCATACAAGAAAAGAAACTCTTGCAGAAGATAATGATGATCCAAGTGACAACAATTCATTACAACTTTCTGATAATGAAGAAGTCATAGGAACATCAAACAATAATACTGTTGATTCTTTAAAAGTAGTCAAGTCACAGAGTTGGCATATTCCAATTACCTTAAAAGTAGGAAATATTACATTACACGAGTTAGCTCTAATAGACTCAGGAGCAGATAAAAATTGCATAATGGAAGGTCTATTACCAACTAAGTAATTTGAAAAAAGTACTGCTAAATTATACTACGCCACAGGAGAAAAGTTGAAAATAAATTTTAAATTATCCAAAGCCCACATTTGTAATGATGGAGTTTGTTTTATCAATGATTTGTTGTTACAGGAGATATAAATGAAGAAATTATTTTGGGAACACCATTTATAACCCAGATAAAACCCGATTATGCTGGATTAGATGCAATCTATACTAACGTACTAGGAAAGGAAATTAAATTTCCTTCTTTGACAACAATTTCTCAAAATGAAAGTGATTGTGTTAAATCAAAAACCATTTTCCGAGTACAATTATTATCAAATCAGGTTTCATACTTAGAAGATGAAATCAAACTTAAAAAGATTGAATAAACTTTAAAAAAAACTGGTGATAAAAGGGAAAATGGCAAGTTTTCAAGAAAAACTCTAACAAAGAGTTTGTTCAGAATTACCAAATACTTTTTGGGAAGAAAGCGACACATAGTCGAGCTTCCATATATTGATGGTTTTAATGAACAGGCCATTCTTACAAAGGCAAGGACAATACAAATGAACCATGAATTAATGGAAACTTGTAAAAATGAAATCAATGATCTTTTACAAATAAAAGATAATAAGACCATCTAGATCCCCTTGGAGTTGTTCAGCATTCTATGTAAATAAAAATGTTGAAAAAGAAAGCGGATCTCCCAGGTTAGTCAAAAATTATAAACCTTTAAATAAAGTTTTACAATGGATTAGGTACCCGATACCTAATAAAAGAGATTTATTAAAAAGAACTTACAAAGCTAATATCTATAGTAAATTTGATATGAAATCAGGATTTTGGCAAATACAAATTGCTGAAAAAGATAAGTATAAAATTGCATTCAATGTCCCTTTTGGACAATATGAATGGAATGTTATGCCTTTTGGGTTAAAAAATGCCCCGTCTGAATTCCAGAATATTATGAATAATATTTTTAATTCTTACAGTAATATGTCTATAGTCTATATAGATGATGTACTAATATTTTTCTGAGGACATAGATTCTCATTTTAAACATTAAATGCTTTCTTCAAAATTATTAAACATAATGGTTTACTTGTGAGTGCTAAAAAGATTAAATTGTTTCAAACAACAATTAGATTTTTAGGACATGACTTATACCAAGGTACCTATAAACCAATTTGCAGAGCCATAGAGTTCTCTTCAAAATTTCCAGATGAGATTCCTGATAAAAACCAATTATAGAGGTTCTTAGGAAGTCTTAATTATGTTGCAGACTTTATTCCTAACATTAGGAAAATCTGTGAACCCCTTTACAAGCGTCTGAGAAAGAATACAGTTCTATGGAGTCTATATCAGATAGAAACAGCAAGAAAAATCAAGACTGCTGTTAAAAAAATTTCATGTCTAGGTATTCCAAACCCAGATGCTTTTATGATAGTAGAAACCGATGCTTCAAATGTAGGATATGGTGAAATTCTTAAACAAAGAGTCTCTCTAGAGTCTCCAGAACAATTAGTTCGTTTTACCTCAGGGGTCTGGAATCCTGCACAAAAGAATTATAGTAAAGTTAAAAAAGAGATTTTATCTGTAGTACTATGTATTACAAAATTTCAAGATGATTTAATAAATAAAAACTTTTTACTAAGGGTTGACTGCAAATCAGCTAAATTTTTTACAAAAAGATGTTATGAATCTTGTTTCAAAACAATTTTTTGCTAGATGGCAAGCTTTATTATCCAACTTTGATTTTGAAATTGAATTTATCAAAGGAGATTTAAATTCTTTACCAGATTTTCTTACAAGGGAATTTTTACAGGGTAACCATGAGGCCGGGAGCCCCAACATCTCCTTTTAAGAAAAAACCCGATAACAGGTTGTCACGACCCAGCCCCGTGGGCCGCGACTGGCACCCTACTTGGGTACCCAGACCAAATTGCATATTCATTGCCAAATCCAAACTTATTTCAGAATTTCATACAGGTCATATCAACATAGTTTATATCAACATACGTCTTAAGCGGTCGCACAAATCAAAATGTCACATTAAATCCAAACGGAGCGGCGGAATAGACATCGCCGGTCAGAAGTGCAAATATAAGCATAAGGGCCATTTAGGGCCATCATAACAAACGGACCGCTTTAAGACCAGAAAACAAAATCAAACAAACATATATAGGACCCTTGCCCCACATATATGACTACAGGCCTCTACGAACTCAAAACAAAGACATATGGCGAGACAGGGCCCCGCCGTACCCAAATAGTCAAATGTACCGAATATACATAGCAAAAGGGAGTCTGTACCAAAAGGGGACTCCGAGTCAAGAAGGAGTACTCCGAAGTAGCAAAGAGTGAAGCCTACAGTGGAGGATCACCAATATCTGCACCTGCGGGCATGAAACGCAGCCCCCGAAGAAAGAGGGTCAGTACGAAATATGTACTGAGTATGTAAAGCACGGAGTACAGAAATATGGGTCAAAACCGAAAGCAAATCAGATGACAAAGTGGAGTACAAATCGGTATGTCCAAGTCCGTATCAAAATCATATACGTATACATAATGCAAACGAAATCATGCAAACGCTTAAGAACGTGGTCGCCACTCTGACGCTGGCGCCACACACAGCATAACACCAGAAAGTTTCAAATCTCCGTACATCCCCGAACACAAACACAAACATAGGTGAGCGTATTGCATCACGAGCCATATCACAGCATAACTCCAAACGGAACCCGGCCCTATGGCGAAGCCTCGGGAACCGCAACACAGCATACGGCCGAATTATCATAAGGCGCACGAATCATAACCGGCCCGGGAACCGGTGAACGAAGTCATAACGAGGCACGAGCGGAGTCGTGAGCAAACAAATGCAGTTCATATTTCAAAATAGCCTTTCAAAACTTAGTAATCTCACAAGTCATTCCATAGTACAAAATAATCGAATACTTAGTCGATACAAAGTTTCATTTCACAAAACGTTTCCAAAATATTACGTATGGCTCAAAACGTAACTTAGCATATCATAATATTCAAAACATATCTCGTAGGAGGAAGTTCCAAAATCGAAAGTATCATATCAAACTTTATTCACAAAGATAGCCCAATAAGACAAATAGGGCGTCTCGGGGTAGCGGGCCCACCTCGAGTCAAATTGAGGTGGCGAACATAATTTATGAACATTTAGGGGCCAAAAGGTCTTACATAATCATTTCTAAGTTACCCGACCACATTTCGATAGGTTTCGGACATTTGGTTGCATTCTAACCAAAATAGAGCCCTTAGGCTTCAATTGAATTGAATGAATAGTAACTTTTCTGTGGATCGGGTTTCGAGGAGCAGGAATGCTCCGGAGGTTCCAATATTCACCTAGCACACTAAGACATGCCAAACGAAGAAGTGGGAAGCTTTACATACCTTACAGACGGCTTATGCTCTCCCAAAAATCAAGTCCCGTTTTGTCCGAAATCTGCAAATGGTCAAAGTTACCAATTTGAGATTCTTAGGCTTAAAAATGCCATTAACTTCATTTTTGTCTACCGAAATTTCGGCAGCACTTCCCCTACAAATCTAACACCCCCGAGACTTAGCTCGGCTCAAAATACATCAACAACAACAGCCCACACATCATCAAACAACACAAATCATAATCAAATCACTCTAGCTTCAAAGTTCTACCTTCTTACATAAGTTGGCAACTTTTCATTCAAAACTTCAAAATCCCAAATCTACATCCACATTATTGTATTCATTCACTCATTCACAATTATTCAAACACACCCCAAATATATTCCAAACCATATACAAAGTTTCCCAAAATTCATTACTCTCCATATTTCTTTCAAAACATCAAAACTTACAACGAACGTTCTAACTTGCGTCGTTTCATTCCGAATTCATTAACCTCAACCATAAGTCATATTTAAAGCCTTTAGCATCAAAGGTATACAATGATATACGCAAATATACAAAAGGTATATACTTTCCCGTAATGATCCGAAATCCTTTTCCAACGCCAATTCAATTCTTTAAACGTTCATTTACGACATAAAGGTCACAACGACACATTAAACAAGCTAAACAAGATCAATTCACATTACTTTGCACTTCATAAGTGCCACGGCTCCAACACCAAACACACACACACCCACGGCTTTCTACATACATCAAAGTTACGGGATTCTCGTCTATTCTCAATCCTTAACACATTCATATCAATTCTATAACACAAAAGTGTAAGAATTCTCACATTTTCTTGAAAACCCGACTTGTCGCAAACGAGGTCCTTGTGCCAAACTAATTATACCCCGTCGGAGAGCGCCTTGAGTACTTCACAACTATGGAGAAACCAAGATTTTTACGCCACAAACACAAGCTTGGAATTTCTTTTTTCTTTTCTCCTAGTTCGGCCGAGAGCCTTATCTAGGTGTTCTTCATTTTTTTTTTGTTTGATTTGGTTCCTTGATAATCCAAAGAAGCATATGGATATATATCAACTTAAGGGCACATGCAACTCACATGACCATTAAAATGGTCTTGGGCCATGCCAATATGGCCGGCCACCTTCAAGACTTTGGGCCTCAATTTGTTCAAATTTTTCTTGGCCCAATTCATTAACGTCCCGTTTTGTATTTCCCGAAACTAATTTCCGAAATTCCAAATTTACCATCGGCCTTCCCCAATGACTAAGCACCAATAGTTTCATAACCAACATAGTCATATTATCTAGAATCAAAATATTTCCTTATAGCACACAAGTCTTATTCATTTTTCTCGATTTCCAATTATGCGAAAACACGGGACATAACACAGGTATTCAGCTTTCGCTGAATTCCCAAAGCTAACTAGGCCCATGAGGCCTACAGGTCCAATTTTTAGTCAACAAAATTTAACAATTCTTGGATCTATTCCACTACCATCACCATTCCAGAGGATGCAAAGACCCTCTACAAGCTCCGCAACAGGTAAAATTCAAACCAGTGATTGTTACGAAATGAAGACCCCAGAGTCTTTTGCACAGGGAGTTAATCCCAACACTCCCTCAAACAAGGATGGTAAGTAGCAGGCAACTCCAGAAGAATTCACTATTGTTAAAAAAGGCAGAAATAACTATTTTAGCATTAGACAAACATTATTCAAATTCGAAGCTTGAGAATTTACTTAAACCTTGTTACACCAACATTAATTATATTGAGACCAATGATCCTATCAAGACTAGGAGATATTATGAGTTCATCCTGACATATATAGGATCCTTGACTATTGAACATCATTTAAAGGATGTCTGTGACACAGACAACATTTCATACTCAAAATTCACCATAAACAAGATCATCATCCTATTCCAATGGAAAGTTGATCATTTACACACCCCTATTGTGTTATCCAGACAGCATAGGCCACAGACCTTTAATTATTATGATTATGAAGCAGCATCGTACAACCTTTGTATGTACGACCAAATTCCCATACATGGTTCATCAAGTATAGCCAACAAATGACTAGATCAATAATTCCATGATGATTTTACAATTGGTGGATAAGATTTGGAGGCAATGAGCTAAAAATGACCAAAAGCTTTCAAATACATTATGAAAGGTTCCAGAAGGAGCAAGAAATTTCTACCTTACCGGAACACATCAAATTATGTCAATATTACATTATGAAAAGAATTTCTTATATTATCAGTTGGTCATTTGATAAAGCTGAAATATCCAGGATTAAATATTTAATTAAAACAATTAAGATCAAAGGATGGACTCCAGAAGCTAAAAATCTAAAGCTTAAATATCCGAAGCCATCCAGCAGCAGAACAGGATCAACAGAGTCTAAGGCGGAATTAAAAAAGAAGCTCTTAGAAGCTCTGAGCAACATTGATGACGCTGACCCATCAGAAGTTCAAGAACTACTGGATACGGCATTTTCATCAGCAGAAGATAATGGAGACATAATAGACCCACAAGGCATGGCCCAAGCATATCTCCACTTCGAAGAAGATTTAAAGTAAGTTGCCCCTTTAGAAAAGCAGGAGGTAACAGACAATACATAATAAAAAGCAGAAAGGTGGCCGACAACTTTTACAAAAGCAGCCGTCCAACTTTTCAAAAAGAAAGACAGAAGGCATCTTTAAATATAGCCGTCAACTTGTAACCATCTAGAAGAGGTTAATAAATTCCATAGGACTATAAAAGGTTCACAAGTTGTAACTTCAAAGGCATTCGAAAATCACCCCCCACTTTTGATAAGCCTTCCCCCCCCCCCCCCCCCCCCCCTCTGGAAATCTTTCCATGTGTCGCTTTCAATGTTTGAATCAAAAGCTTCAAGTTTTTTAAGTATTTTACTTTAAATTCCGTATTTTATTACTTTACTATTTTAGCCATAAGATCCAGTTGTAAATGGTATCAGAGTCACGTATGAGTGGCTAAGTTTTCATACTATTCCAGGGATTAGTCGAAATCCTATTATAATCCTGTCATGTTCATTTTTCACACCCTAACCTTGATAAGGCGTGACTGGCACTCGGCACCTTACGAGAACCGAGCGAACCAACTTATAAACCACCTTTTTTGTACCTCGAAAGGCAACATAAGACCAAGGTACCATAAACCATAGGGGCACAAGCCCAAAAGATAACATACTTATGTGTTCAAACTAATTCTCGAGTGCATATGCCGATAAGGTTATCCATAATAATGAAACAACATAGTGTAAGTCGAGATGATCACAAAATATCTAACTGTGCATATCTGTTTACGAGCTTCTATAAGAGTACATGACATAAAATAAAGTGACCGGAACAGGATCCCGCCAAAACCATGCAAATGCGTTTGCAGCCATGCTGACTCACAGGGCAACTTCGAAGCAAGTGGAACGCCACGACCCTACCTGCTGAGTTGGTATCCTTAATGAAATATCTGTCAAGCTGTATATCAAGACCTGCGGGCATGAAATGCAGTGTCCACAAGAAGGGCCGTAAAGATGAGAAGAATAAGAATCAACCTGGCATTTCTGAACTAAAGATGAGTAGAATAAGAATCAACCTGTCATTTCTGAACTATCGACGGGAATCTAGCATATGTATACATACCTCTTAAGCTTCTTGCAATCTTTACTAGGTCTGTATACCCTACCATGGCCCTGGTTAACTTATCATCAAATATTATCCGAACATACGTTGCGGTTTGCAACCCGATCCATATATAATACATGCCTCTCTATCCTCTCACATGCTTAACCATATCTATGTACAGTACTGTGCCTTTATCTTACTAATCATCTTATACTAACTGCCCAACTATCGCAGTCCGATGGTAATAACTGCCTGTCCGATTATCCCCCGACGGTAGAGTACAACTGCCGGACTGATCAGCTGTAACTACTCGACTAGCCGTAGCACGGTGGTAATTGCCCAACTGGCTGCAGTCCAGTGGTAAATATATACATCTGCCTAACTGGTCGTAGACTAGTGGTAAATATATACATACATACATAGATACATACATCTGCCTAACCGGCCGTAGCAGGGTGGTAATAACTGCCCAACCAGCCATAGCATGGTGGTAAACACATATCTGCTCAATCGGCCGTAGCACGGTGGTAACATCTACCTGACTAGTCGTAGACTAGTGGTAATTATAATCAATATCATAACTAACTTCTACAAGTAATCTCTATACACTTCCCGTGGTCATCACTTAACCCTTAGGGTCTACATAATCACATATGACTTATAAGCACAGCTCATGCTATTTGTACTTCTTCCCACTTGACTAGACTATAACCAATTCCTAAGATACAACATGAACCTCTCTTCGAACATTAAATACCTCATTAGAAATCCTCTGCTAGCAATCTAGTCATGTCATATAAAACATTCCTTAAGAACCTGTTCCTAAACTCATTAGATTATTATTAGGGGACCGTCATTATGAACACGTCTCACCTTGAAGGAACAAAGTCATAAGATGAGATCAACATAATTGAATAACATCAATAGCCGTGAAACAAGCTCAAGGATATAGCGAGAACATCGGGAACTGTAAGCTTGGTACTTTTAAAAACAAGGTTATTGAAGATGTCATATATAGGTTCACAGCAAAGGAATCATTCCTTAAGAAAGAAAGGTTTAGCCTTAACATACCTGGAATCTTGCTCCTTGACCTTCCCACTTAGCTCCTGACTTGTAATCTACATATAAAACCATTCATACTATTATTAGCCTCACCATCATACACATGTCTTAAGCCTTTAATAAAAATCCCTTTATAATCTGTCAAAATTCGAGCAGTATCTCCCCTGTTTATATGTCTAACCCGAAACCATAATCCAGCAACCAACAACAATAACAACAATACCAACATCAATCACAATATTATCAATACCAATATATTCCATAAAATATCGCACATGACATTTCTCCAATTTTTTCACTAACAAATCCCTATACAATTATTCAACAACTTTACTTCCGTAAAGGTGACCCAAGAGAGGGCGAGTTTGCGGACGATACGGTATAGGGAGTATAGAGCGGTTATAAGATACATTGATGCAAATGACTAATATGCAAGACGATCTATGGGTCTTGATAGGATAGAGGAAAGAAGCATAGGGCTAAAGGCAATTCCCTCATGGTTTAATAGTTTTAGCAACTAGACGGTAATCAAAAGAGATAATCAAGGAATTAGTCTTCGACATTTTGAGGCAATGTTGCAAGCGGAGGTGTAAGAATGAGATGAAACGAGATATGGGCCGTAGAATGGAAGAGGGGCGGAAAATCCAATATGGCAGTGTATAACAATTATGAGGCAGAGTTAAAGGATGGGCATATAAGGGGAAAAGTGGTATTAACCTTAAGAAGGTAAAGCATGTGAATATTATGGCTTCTGTTCAAGTGTGAGATAAATAAGAATGAAAAAGTATTTCCATACAACACGGGCTCAAGCGAAAGATCTCATAGTGAGGATACACCGGCAATAAGTGTAAGATTAGGATTAGGGGGAAAAGTGAATAATGTACTAAGATGAGAAGTCAAGTAAAATAGCAGCCGCAAACTAGTTATATGGATGCGAAGTTCCAATGTCGCACCCCGGTTGGGGAATCATTGTAAAAAGAAAGCATCAGAGGCATGCCTACGTCAGAATTTAGTAATGCCTTTGTTAAGAAAAGGATGTGGATTTAACAATAGAAGAGGATTGATGACTATTTGGAAGCATGCGAAAACTTGACGATAGCAACCTACAATGAAAAATAATAGATGTGTACAATTATTTAGAAGAGGAAGTTTATGGAGGATACGAGAATCCCAAGCTTAGGGTATTCATAATGTAAAGGGATTAAGGCCGTGTCGCAAAGTAAACAGAGTAAGATGGATCTAGTTGAGAAACTGAAGGTGAGAGGTGGTGGTGAAGGATATAATAAGGAGTAAATTTGTGTAAAACAACTTTGTGATACTAATCGAGAATAAGGACGGATCTATAACTGAAATGGATGTTGCAATTGTCGGGCTAAGATACTCGGTTCTCTACTGGTGCCTGAAGATTGATATATCCCAAGAGACCTAGAAAATATAGGTCATCCTAATAAACACCCCATTTTGTGATAGATAAGCGGATAGAGTCCATTTTCTAACTTCCTATGGCAAGCTATTAATACGTATGTTAGGCCTTTAAGGAGGATGAAAAGACTTGTTAGGGTGGCTTAGAATTGATAAATATCTGGATGGTCGTTTGAAGCTTGCAAGAATAGGAGAGTATCAAATTGTTGGGATGTGGAAATCTCATCTTTAAGAGATTATGAGGATTACTAAAAGACTCTATAAGTAGCTCTTACTACCTTCTCAAATAGATTCGGGGTGGTGAATTAAGAGCTAAAAATTCAAGCTTGATAAAGGTATTATGAAAGGACGGGGGAGTAAAAGAGATGAATTGGAAAGAAAAAGAAGATATCAAGTTCAACTATCCATATTTATTTCCATCCCTAGAAGAAGTTCAAGGTGAGACGCCATTGCCCTCAGGTATGTGATGCTTTCTTTTAATGCTTTTGGTCGTGTGTGGCCATACTTTTCTTGTTGCTGTGTTGTAGCCCTGTGAGGCGATGTTATTGTAGGTTGCGGTGACAGGATGGTAGCACCATATTACAAGGGAAACTCTGGCGAACTTTCTGTAGAATTCCCAAGAACATAAAATTCGAGGACGAATGTTTTTAAAGGGGGGAAGAGTGTTACACCTCGAAAAACTTCATGTCGTTGTGCGGTAAATAGACTGACGCAGGGTAATAAGTATATGATATCCCTACAAGTAAGAAGGGGAACCTAACGATCCTAATTAACTTTCCAAAGACATTTAAGGCTAGAGAAGAAAGTTCGTTGAAGATGGCGAAGCATACGTCGTGTTTTGGAAAGGTTTTGTAAAGTACCGAGCTAATGTTAATTTGATAATGTCTTGAGAAAGAGTTGTGATGCCCCTTAGATTGTTAGTGAAGTGTTATATAAGTGTTGAGAAGGTTCCATAAGGATTGGAGATCAAACAAAACGACGAGATCAAGTTCTGAAAAAGGGTGAGTTATACGACCCATTATGCAGTCCGTATAACTTTATACAGTCCGTATAATGGTCCGTATAACTGTCACACTGAGGGGTGATCACTGGAGTATTATACGGTCACTTATACGGACCGTTTAAGGTTGTCACGACCCAACCGATGAGCCGTGACGGGAGTCTAACCTCTAACGACCAAACGCCCTTATACTTGTCTCTGAAACATACTGAATATCAAAGGCCCATAAATGGCACAAACTAATCTCATAAAAGGAAAACATCAGAACTCTGTACAATCTGCATACGCATATACACATCATGCGGAAGAACAGTGCAGGCCAGCAGGGCTGCTACATATACTGTACACAAAAGAATAGAAGCCAACAAGGCTACATCGTCTGACTAATACATACAACTGTCTACAGACCTCTACTGGAATAAAAACTGTAGAAAGGGCGGGACAGGGCCCCGTCATACGCATATGCATACACATCTCAACAGAGCCATACCAAAACTGGTTGTAGCTCCGGATCGAATGGAGCGTACTGACCACTGCTAGATCTAGAGGTCCTACTGAGCTGGACCACCTGTCTGTCTCCCTGTACCTGCGGGCATGAACGCAGCCCCCCGAGCAACAGAGAGTCAGTACGGATAATGTACTGAGAATATAAAGCATAAGAGAAATATCATATATATGTACACATGGGAATCATGGATAAAATCTGAACTCATAAGATGAAATGGCTGACTGCATGTACTTGTATGAACTAATATCTGCATGTATATGCATAAATCTGTATATCTAACAATGCCTTTTGGGCGCATAATATGCATGCTCATGCCTGTCAATGAAGGTCATACATCTGTATATATGTGCGTATATAACGCCTGATATATGCGCGTATATAACGCTTGTCTCCTTTCTCATATCATATCGGCCTCTCTGCGGCCATCATCATATACATTGCTGTGATACTTGCAGCCTGATTCTCATATCATCATAATGTGCACCAGCTGATCAGGTGGTAATGCGTATATAACGCCTACTCCTTTCCACACCTATATACATATAATACTTGCGTTTATAATGCCTTCTGGTCACAGGTCAACATACATATATATATAAATGAATGTAATGCTTGAATAACTGTATACATAAAACTGGACCCATGAACAGAAGGAATAATCATAAAGGGGGTACTTGAACATCAAAGACTAAAATGCTCCAAATACTTCTAAGAGTAGAGTAATATGAAATCTCGCTTACTCGCTTGTTGGATCACATCATATGATCATGCAAAAAGAAGGAAAGGATAACCTTAACATACCTCGACGTATATCAAATTGACCAACTCCTACTTCTCGACTTGTAAATCTATAATTAAGATAACATAGACTTCGTTAGACTATGTACTTCACTTACTAACCTCCTTTAGATGCATAGAGAGCTTAACGAATCATGGGCAACATTTCTCTCATAGTTTGACAACCCTTCAGCTTCTCATTCACTTTAACACTAACCATAAGAACAATAACAATACTTATATATCAAAATACATTCAAATCCATTCCCAATCATCTATTAAAATAACCCTAAGCTACTATTTTGTCTTTCATCAACTTACCACTTTCACAACTACCCCTCTTTACTTAGAATCACTAAAACTCTTGATACTCATCTTAAATACAAGGGTAGAAATCATTTACATGCCTTGAGGGGTCTAGAATCCCAAGAATCACTTCACTTTAACTCCCTAAGCTCCACAACTTGAAGAAACCCTAGAAGCAACCTCTTTTCTTTACCAACTTGGTTTTTACGGGGTCCGAGTCTTGTCAAATCTTCACTAATATGATGGAAGATATTGGGAGAAAATATTTTAGGGTTTTCTGATTTTTGGAAGGAGGAAAATATGAAATGAAGTTGTGACCCACATATTTATACTTGGAAGCCAAAAAGGCTACAGCGGTCCGGTTCGACGAGCTGGTCGACGGCCTGTCAACATGTCGACGGTCCGTCGACCTGCGCTTGCAAATGCATGGCTGCGGAATCCGATCAACGCCGCACGTCGATGGTCCGTCAAACATGTCAACAACCCGTCGACGATAAGTGGTGTCCTGCAAGTTTTCTGGTTCAGTTCCGATCGCGTCGACTTGATTCGCTCAACTTCTAACTCTGTAAATTACCCAGAACACATACTGGTAGTCTTGTACACAGGTAAGACATTTTCCTATCTCCAAACGCGGGCTCGGATCTCTATTCCAAGGGCATACCAGGCTAGGAAACCATAGGTTCTACTACTACGAAGACGAGGGGCATAACATTCTCCCCCCCCCCCCCCCCTTAGGAACATCCATCCTCGGGTGTTCGAATAATCCTGGGTTATAAAAATTTCGGCAGGGTCTCCCCTATACTTATACCAATCTGCCCTGCACACAGCAACCCTAAATAATGCCACACATGGCCACGCACTACAACACACAATACCATGGCCTCACACGACCAAATCACGATAAATGAAATGAAAACAATACCTGGGGAAAGTGATGCCTCCGACTGCACCTCCTGTACTGCTAGGAACAAATGCGGTTACTTCATCTTCATCGCTTCTTCCGCATCCCAAGTCACTTCTTCAACATTCTCATTTCTCCACAAGACTTTAACGGAGGCTACATCTTTGGTTCGCAACCGACGGACCTACCTGTCCAATATAGCCACTGGAACCTCTTCGTACGATAACTGCTCGGTCACCTAGATATCATTCACTGGTACAACTCTTGAAGGATCTCTGATACACTTACGAAGCATTGATACATGAAATACTAGTTGTACCAATTCTAACTCAGAAGGCAATTCTAGTTCATATGCCAGTGCACCCACTACACGAATAATCTTATATGGCCCAATATATCGAGGGATCAACTTAACCTTCTTACCAAACCTCATTACTCCCTTCATAGGCGAAACCTTCAGGAATACCCAATCGCTCATCTTGAACTCTAGCTTACATTGTCGATTATCCGCGTAGGATTTCTATTGGCTCTGGGCTGCTAGCAACCTCTCTCTAATCAATTTCACCGTATCAACTGCTTGCTGAATTAAGTCTGGGCCTAGCAACTGATTCTGCCTAACATCAAACCATCCTATGGGCGATCTACACCTCCGCCCATATAAGGCCTCATAAGGAGCCATTCGAAAACTGGAATGGTAACTGTTGTTATACGTGAACTCGATAATGGGAAATTGATCCTCCCAATTGCCCTGAAAGTCAAGCACACAAGCTCTAAGCATATCCTCAAGGGTCTGTATAGTACGCTCTTCTTGCCCATCTGTCTGTGGGTGGAATGCGGTGGTAAGACTAACCTGAGTCCCCAATCCCCGCTGAAAAGACTTCTAGAAGCTAGCTGTGAACTGTGCTCCCCTATCTGAAATTATGGCTGAAGGAACACCATGGAGTCGTACAATCTCCTTAAGATAAAGCCTTGCATAATCCTCGACTGCATAAGTAGTTCTGACATGCAGAAAATGAGCTGACTTTGTGAGCCTATCAACTATGACCCATATCGAATCACACTTCCACTAAGTACGGGGCAACCCTGTAATAAAGTCCATATTAATTACCTCTCACTTCCATGTCGGGATCTCCATAGCTTGCAATAGATCTCCAGGCTTCTGGTGTTCTATTTTGACCTACTGACAATTTGAACACTGAGCAATAAATTCTGCTATATCTCCTTTCATACCATCCCACCAATAAACTTCCTTGAGATAATGGTACATCTTTGTTGAGCCTGGATGAATAGAATAGCGGGAGTAATGTGCCCCTCACATAACACTAGGGACACACAACCTACCTCGATATCTGAGTACCCCATCACCTGTGATCACAAAAGGTGTCTTTTCTTTCTGAGGTGCTGTATCTCGGTAATGAACTAGAGCAGGATCTTCATACTGACGCTCCTTTATCTCAACTACCAAGGATGATACCGCTGTGTCTTGAACAGTAACCCCTGCATCACCTGAATCTATTAATCGAACTCTGAGGCTAGCTAATCGATGAACCTCACGAACCATTTCTCTTTTCTCTGGCCACACATATGACAAGCTACCCATAGATTTTCGACTGAGGGCATCGGCTACCACATTAGCCTTCCCGGGATGATACAGAATATCCACATCATAATCTTTTAATCTCTCCAACCATCGCCTCTGACGCAAGTTCAAATCCTTCTGCGTAAAGATGTACTGGAGACTCTTATGATCAGTATAGATATCAACATGGACACCGTATAAGTAGTGCCTCCATATCTTCAAGGCGTGAATTACTACTGCTAACTCAAGATCATGGGTTGGATAATTCTTCTCGTGCTTCTTCAACTTCCTAGAAGCATAAGCAACAACCTTACCATACTGCATCAATACACAGCCTAATCCAACACCTGAAGCTTACCATGCTGCATCAATACACAAACCAATCCAACACCTGAAGCATCACAATATACCACATAGCCATCTGCTCCTTCTGGAAGAGTCAAAACTGGTGTTGCAGTTAGCTTATCCTTCAACGTCTGAAAACTCTGCTCACAAGCATTTGTCCATTGGAACTTAGATGATTTCTGAGTCAATTTGGTCAATGGGGCTGAAAGAGAGGAAAATCCTTCTACAAACCTTTTATAATAACCTGCCAAGCCCAAGAAACTACGTATCTCTGTGGGTGTCGTGGGCCTTGGCCAATTCTTCACAGCCTCAATCTTTTTGGCATCCACTCTAACGTCTTCCTCCGAAATAATGTGACCCAGAAAAGCCATAGAGTTCAACCAGAACTCACACTTAGAGAACTTGGCATACCACTCTTTACCTCAAAGAATTCCAAGCACTATCCGCAGATGTTCTGCATGATCGGCCTCTGACGGTAAATAAACCAAAATATCATCTATAAACACAATCACGAACAAATCTAGAAAGGGTCGAAATACACGATTCATCAAATCCATGAATACGGCTGGGGCATTAGTTAGCCCGAACGACATAACACGGAACTCATAGTGGCCATATCTAGTCCGGAATGCTGTCTTCGGAATGTCTTCTTCCTTCACTCTAACCTGGTGTATCCTGACCTCAAGTTTATCTTTGAGAAATACTTGGCGCCTTGCAACTGATCAAATAAATCATCAAACCTCGGGAGCGGATACTTATTCTTTACAATCACTTTATTCAATTGCCTATAGTCAATACACATTCGCAAGGAACCATCCTTCTTCCTCACAAATAACACCGGCGCTCCCCACAGAGATGTACTAGGCCTGATAAAGCCCTTCTCGAGCAAATCTTTCAACTACTTCTTTAATTCCTTCAACTCCGCAGGTGCCATCCTAATACACCTCGAAAAATTTTCCGTTGATGCACAGGGAATAGACTAACGAAGGGTACAAGTATGTGATATTTCAATAAGTAAGGAATGATATTTGATGACCCTAATTAAGATTTCAAAGGCATTCGAGATAAGAGAAGAAAGTTTGCCAAGAGAAGGCAAGACATACGATAGGTATCGAAAAGGAATTATGAGTAACGGGTTAATGATGATTTAATGATGCTTGGGAGAAGAGTATAACGTCCCTTAGATTGTTAATTAGGTGATAAACAAGTGCTAAGAAGGTTCCCTAAGTATTGGAGATCAAACGAAGTGACAAGAACAAGATCAGTGAAAAGATGAGTTATACGGTCGATTATGCGGTCTGTATAATGGACCGCAGGATTGTTACAGTGAAGTCCCTCCTGGGTGAGATTATACGGTCACTTATACGGACCGTATAAAATTATACGGCCCGTATAAAGTGTTGTCAAATGGTCACAGAATCGAGTGGAAAGAGGGGTAATTTCATGGTCACTTATACGGACCGTAAAAGTTTATATGGACCGTATAAGTGTCTGTATAATTATCCCGACAGATCAGATTTCACGTTATTAAAAAGGGACCAAGTCATTATTTCATTTCATTTTTCATCCAACACTTCAAGAACTTTCTAATAACCCTCTCCACTCTTCATCTAAAAGAACACAAGAAAAATTTATGATCAACTTCACCAAAATGAGAAAACCAAGTGTAAGGAACTTATTAAGGATCATCCAAGTCAAGAAATATCATTGGAGGTGAAACTAGAGTTTTACTCAAGTGAAGTATTTCCACCCAAAGCTTATTCCTACACCATCTAAGGTAAGATTTATGGTATTTCCATGCTGTTCAAGGTATTTGAAAGATGAAACACTTGGATTGTAAAAGGATATAGAAAATGGGTCTTAAATGTGGGAATAGTGCCATTTTGAATAATAGTTTGAATCTAGTCATGATTCTTGATGTGTTGTGATATGGATATGTTATAAATGATGTTAAGAACATGGGATAGGCCATGTATATGAATGAACATAGTCATGTGCTATGACCATGGATATGGGTGATTGGAAGTGAATTGAGAAATATAGATAATATGGATAATTAAAGACTATTGTTATGATATTGTGAATGTATTATAGACGTTTGGGAGTTGATTTACGATATGGAGGAATGTCGTATAAATAAAGGAGATGCTGTCCAATTTCCTCTAGCCTTAGTTATGTATGCTAGCTATCGGTTTTCTAATGATAGTATAACTCTAATGGAGGTAGAAACGTGAGCAATTGAAGGGGGACGTGCAAGTGATAAAATAGTTGAACAGAAAGGTATGTAAGGCTAACCCTTCTTTCATAAGGCATGGTTCTTTGGCCAATCTTCTAAATCTTTTATAAGTCTATGATGTCCTCCTAATGACTCTATCTTCAAAAGCTACTAAGCTTATAATTCTCGATATGTTACGATTGTACTAAGTTCCTCATATGACGAGTGTTCCTATAAGGATAGATGATAGTGATAACGATAATGATAACGACGATAATAGCGATGACGATAACGATGACGATAATGATAGTGATGATAATAGTAAAGATGCTTATGAGCTATTATGTATATATATCTATTTCTGACTATTATGGAACCCCGAGCTTATAAGGCCGGGTAGAATATGTATATATTTATGTCACGCGCGCACACCTCTGCAGTTGGTACGGATAACCCTGAAGCCTTGGTAGGGCCAGGTATGTGTAACCTTGAAGCCTTGGTTGGCCAGGTATGTATGATAAACTGAGCCTAGCCATGGTCGGGTGCGTGAAACACCGAACCTTCGTGGTCGGGCATGCTATGTAAATGTTATGTATATGCTACAGATATGTATATGGTATAGATATGAATATGAATAAGAATATGTATACGAATACGACTATGGATAAGAAATGTAAATAAGTACGGATAAGAATACGGATGTATGTACAAAATCTCTCATTAGAAATGGAAAGTCCCTGTGGAAAGCAAGTAAGTGCTTATGATGATGATACTACTATCTCCCATCTTATGCTATTTCTTATGTTGCTTATTATGCTCCTATAATGAAGTTGATCATGCTTTATATACTCAGTACATTCTTCGTACTGACGTCCTTTTGTTTGTGGACGCTGCGTCATGCCCGCAGGTGCCCAGGGAGACCGACTTGATCCATAGCTACATTTCTCAGGGACTACATAGCGGAGCTCCATTTCTTTCGAAGTTAAAGCTTTTGGTACTCATTCTTTTGTGTATATATTTATGGGCCCAGCAGGGTCCTGTCCCGCCTTTTGATAGGATACACTCTCCTTAGAGGCTCGTAGACATGTGTATATAGTTAGATGTGTTTGGCCTTGTCGGCCTATATTTTGGATTTCATTTTGTTAGCCTCGTCGGCTTATGTACATTGATATGGGCATAGTTGCTAATGATGATATAAAAAGTATTGTTGTCCAGTAGGACTAGTGTGACTGATGAATAGAAATGTATGTTTTAGTGTGAGGCTCACCTAGATGTAAATGTAAAGGTATGTTAAGAGGTGCCCGGGTGCCCGTCGCGGCCCTCCGGTTGGGTCGTGACAAAACTTGTATCATAGCAATTCTGTCCTAGGGTGTGTCTACGAGCCGTGTCCAGTAGAGTCTTGGTTATGGGTGTGTTGCACTCCACACTTATAAACAAGAGGCTGCGGGCATTTTAGGAATGATTGACTTTTTCTCTTCATAACATCGTGAGATAGAGCTATGATATAAGAAATTCCTTCTCCTTAACCGTGTATTGTGTATTTTAGAGATGTCTGTAAAAAGAAAGGCTACAGCAACCCAAAAGGGCAAGACAGTGGCAGAGAAGCGTGCTGAAAGAGCACCGCCAACAGTTGCAGAGGAAAGTGAGTCCCAAAATGCTGCTCAATCTCAATCCTCCCAGACAGTGCCTATTTCTGAGGAGCGTGAAAGAGCCTCAACCCTAGTTCCAGCACCTCCGGCTCCTCCACCGGATGCTTCGGGCCAAGATGTAAAAGAGGTCATTCATTTGCTTACTCAATTGGTTGCTGCTCAGACTCAGCGGCAAAGTGCAGGGCAAGGTGATAGGGCTGTTAGTGCAAGGGCCCGTGATTTAATTAGCTTAAACCCTCCGAAATTCTTTGGATCAAAGCCGGATGAGGACCCTCAGAATTTTATTGATGGAATGTTGAGGACGCTTCGGTTGATATATGCTTCGGACACCGAATCGGTGGAGTTAGCATCATATAGATTGAGAGATGTCTCGATCCATTGGTACAAGGTTTGGATGGCTTCACGGGGAGCCAATGCTCCTCCCCCGGTATGGCAAGAATTTGTTGATGCTTTCCTCCAACATTATATGCCTCCAGAAGTTCGGCGAGCTAGAGCCGATAAATTCTTGAACTTAAAGCAAGGTAGCATGAGTGCTTTAGAGTATAGTCTCCGCTTCAATTCTTTGGCTAGGTATGCTTTAGCCATGGTAACGGATATGGGTGACCGGGTACACCGATTTGTGAAAGGCCTAGGGCCACATTTTATGGATAGGTGTTGGACTGCGTCCCTTCAGGACAATATGGATATTTCTCGCATTCAGGCCCATGCTCAAAATTTAGAAGAAAGTCTACAACAGCAAAGAAGTGAATGTGAGCATGACAGGGGATATAGCAAGAGGGCTAGATCTTCGGGTCCGATGAGTGATTTTAGAGGCGGGCATAGACAGGAGTTTTCTAGGTATTCAGGCTATTCTATGACTAGTGCCCCTCCACAGTTTTCAGGCTAGAGATTTGATAGATCCACTCATTCCAGGCCCAGTCAGAGCTTTTCGGGATCTCAGTTTAGAGGTGATTCGGGTCGGGCAAGGCCACACGTGCCACGATGTTCCCAGTGTGGGAAGTTGTATTGGGGTCCATGCTGATTGGGTTGAGAGGTTTACTATTCATGTGGTCGACCAGGCCATATTATGCGTGGTAGGACCCAGCCTTCAGGGTCGGTAGCCGGATCTTCAACATCTATACGCTTTATGTGGCCAGGTTCATATGCGGCAGTCGGCTATGGTAGAGGCAGAGTGAGAGTCCCAGTTCTAGCGGTCCTCAGCACCGTATTTATGCTTTGGCTGGACGCCAATATCTTGAGTCTTCTCCTGATGTGGTCATAGGTATATTATCGATATTTTCTCATGATGTATATGCTTTGATAAATCCGGGCTCCACATTGTCATATGTTACTCTGTATATTGCTGGTCGATTTAGAGTCGAACCAAAGTCGATCAAACCTTTTGAAGTGTCTACACCCGTTGGTGAATCGGTAATAGCTAGCCGAGTATATAGAAACTGTATAGTTGTGGTTTGTGACCGTCGTACTATGATTGACTTACACGAGTTAAAATGGTAGACTTTGACGTTATTATGGGCATGGAATGGTTGGCTTCTTGCTATGCCAATGTCGATTGTAGAATGAAAGTGGTTCATTTTCAATTTCCGGGAGAACCAGTTTTAGAATGGAAAGGGAATACTGTGTCACCAAAAGGTAGGTTTATTTCGTATCTAAAGGCAAGGAAAATGATCACGAAAGGATGTATTTATCATCTAGTTCGGGTTCAAGATGTAGAAGCTGAATCGCCGACTCTTCAGTCAGTTCCCGTGGTGAATGAATTGCCGGATGCGTTCCCGGAAGAGCTTCCAGGCCTTCCTCCCGAGCGGGATATTGATTTTTCTATTGATGTGTTGCCAGACACTAAGCCTATATCTATTCCTCCCTATAGAATGGCTCCTGCAGAATTGAAAGAGTTGAAGGAGCAATTGAAAGATTTGCTTGAGAAAGGCTTTATTAGGCCTAGTTCATCCCCGTGGGGAGCACCTGTGTTGTTTGTCCGAAAGAAAGATGGCTCCTTGAGAATGTGCATTGACTATCGGCAATTGAATAAGGTGACGATTAAGAACAAATATCCTCTTCCAAGGATTGATGAGTTATTTGATCAATTGCAAGGTGCCAAATGGTTTTCAAAGATCGATTTGAGGTCCGGGTATCATCAAGTGAGAGTTAGGGAGGAAGATATCCCTAAGACTATCTTCAGAACAAGATATGGTCATTTCGAGTTCCGGGTAATGTCATTTGGGCTAACTAATGCACCGACAGTATTTATGGATTTGATGAACAATGTGTTCAGCCCCTTCCTAGATCTATTTGTGATTGTATTCATCGACGATATCTTGGTCTATTCTAGATCCGAGGCAGAACATGCGGATCATTTGCGTACTGTCCTTAGAGTTCTTCGAACTCGAGAGTTGTTTGCAAAAATTTCTAAGTGTGAGTTTTGGTTGAACTCAGTGACATTTCTGGGGCACCTTGTGGCAGCCGATGGTATTCGGGTAGATAGCCAAAAGATTGAGGCCGTGAAGACTTGGCCAAGGCCCACAACTCCTACGGAGGTTCGTAGATTTCTGGGCTTAGCAGGTTATTACAAGACATTTATAGAAGGCTTTTCTTCTATTTCTGCACCACTCACAAAGTTTACCCAGAAATCAGCTAAGTTTCAATGGACAAATGCTTGTGAACGTAGTTTTCAAGAGCTAAAAGAGAAGTTGACATCTGCCCAGTCCTGACACTTCCAGAGGAATTGGAAGGATATGTTGTTTACTGCGATGCTTCAGGCATTGGGCTAGGCTTTGTGTTGATGCAACATGGTAGGGTGATTGTGTATGCTTCAAGCCAATTACGGAGACATGAGAAAAATTATCCAACCCATGATCTAGAATTGGCTGCAGTGGGTCATGCATTAAAGATATGGAGACATTATTTATATGGTGTCCATGTGGATATTTATACAGATCATAAGAATCTTCAGTATATCTTCAAGCAGAAAGAGTTGAATTTGCGGCAACGACGATGGTTGGAATTGCTAAAAGATTATGATGTTGATATCTTATATCACCCCGGGAAGGCAAATGTTGTGGCTGATGCTCTTAGCCGCAGATCTATGGGAAGTTTGTGTGATGTACGAACAGAGAAAAGAGAAATGGCTCGTGAGCTCCAGCAGTTGGCTAGTTTGGGAGTTCGATGTCACGACCCGTCTAGAGGGCCGCGACGAGCACCCGGTGCTAGCCCACCAGGGTGCCCCTTATCTTACACTTATGCTTACATCTAGGTGAGCCATACAATTAAACATATACATCTATTCATTCATCATACTAGTCCCATTGGACGACAATTCCTTTATATCATAATTGGCATCTATGCCACATCAACATACATGAGTCGACGAGGCTATCAAAATGATATACAAAATATAGGCCGACAAGGCCAGACATATCTAACCATATACACGTGACTACGAGCCTCTAAGAAGAGTGTAACATATCACATGAGCGGGACAGGACCCCGCTATGCCCATAATTATATACACAAAAGAATAAGTACCCAAAAGCTATGGCTCCGAATGAAATGGAGCTCTGCTATGTAATCTCTGAATAAGCAGCTATGGATCAGGCTTGTCTCTCTGTGCACCTGCGGGCATGACGCAGCGTCCACAAACAAAAGGACGTCAGTACGAAAATGTACTGAGTATGTAAAGCATGATCAATATCAATATAGAAGCATAAATAGCAACATAAGAAATAGCATAGAATCGGAGATGGCAATATCATTGTCTTACTCACTTACTTGTCTTTCATAGGAACTTTCCATTGCTAATACGTATTTGTGTACATACATCATTATCTGTATTCCATAATAGTACCCGTACCATATTTGTGCTCGGATTCGTATACATGCCTTTATTCACATTCATATACATAGTCATATCATATTCATATTCACTTTATATACATAATCATATCATATACATAGCATTTACATAGCATACCCGACCACGTAGGATCGGTGTTTCATACGTACTTGGCCAACCAAGGCTCAAGGATACTCATACCTGGCCCTACCAAGGCTTCAGGGTCACAGCTACCTGGCCCTACCAAGGCGTCAGGGTTATCCGTACCATCTGCAGAGGTGTGCGCGCGTTTCGTAATCGTATACATACTTATTTACATATCATACCCGGCCTCATAAGCTCGGGGTTCCATAATAGTCATACATAGGTATATACATATACTAGCTCATAAGAATCATTTCTATTAACATCATTATCATCATCGTCATCATTATCGTCATCGATATCATTATTACTATTATCGTCATTCGTCACATTTTCCTTAATGGGCCTACTCGTCATACGAGGAATTTAGTACAATCGTAGCATATCGAGAATCATAAGCTTGGTAGCTTTGAAGATAGAAGCATTTGGAGAACATCATAAGCTCGTAAAAGATTTAGATGATTGGCCAAAGAACCATGCCTTATGAAAGAACGGTTAGCCTTACATACCTTTCCGTTCGACTATTTACCACTTGCACATTCTCTTTCAACGGTTGCGTTTATACCTTCATTAAAGTCATACTATCGTTAGAATCGACAACTAGCACAGATGGCTAAAGCTAGAGAAAATTGGACAGCATCTCCTTTATTTATACAACTTTCCTCCATATCGTAATTCAACTGTCAAACGTCAACAATACATTCACAATACCATAACAATGGTCATTAATCATTTACGTTAACCACATTATCTAGATTTCTCAATTCGCTCCCAATTCACCCATATTCATGGTCATATCACCCGACTTCTTCCATTCATATAAAATGCCCATTTTCATGATCTTAACATCATTTATAACACATTCATATCACAACACAACAAGAAATGGTTCAGTTCAAACTATCTCTCAAAATGTCACTATTCATCATTCATGACCCATTTTTCTATACTCATCTAATGTCCAAGCATTTTAACTCTCAAATACCTTAAACAACATATATATATATACCATAAATCTTACCTTAGATGTTGTAGGAACGAGCCTTGGTTGAAATACTTCACTTGAGCAAAAACTCTAGTTTTCCTTCAATAAGATTTTCTTGACTTGAATAATCTTAATGGGTTTCCTTACACTTGATTCACTTGATTCGTGTTGTTGATGACTAATAATCCTTGAAATCTTGTGGAATAAATGTAGAGAGATGTTTTAGAGAGAGAGGATGAAATGTGAAAATGAAATAATAAACTAGGATCCCTTATTTAATGACTTAAAATCTGGTATGGAGTGAACAACACAGTGGTCGTAAACTTGGTTTATGGTCCGTATTCCAGTTTATGGACCGTCCTTCGTGGTCGTGTTTAATCATATCAGAACCAGAAACTCAGGCTGAGACGTGGTGATTTACGATCACGGTTTACGGGCCGTAAACCACTTTACGGTCCGTATATCAGGTCGTATTTAACCATTTGATCATTTGGCAGAAAGTTGAAGTTTTGGAAGCCAAAATACGACATGGAATTTTACGGACCGTATACCACTTTACTGGCCGTACTTCATTTTACGACCAACTGGCCAGAATGCAAACCTGCAACTTTTCACATTTCCAAAACCTATAATTATTCATTATGGAGCATAACCTATCTCTTATTACAATTGCCTTCGGAATCTTACTTAGGGTCGTCAAATGTTATTTCTTACTCATGAAAACATCGGATACTCGTACTCCTCGCGGGTTCATTCACTTGGACAACAATGGAGGATTTTTCCGAGGTGTAACATTCAAGTATTGGACTTAGGTAGCAGGAGAACTACCATTCAGAATTCAGCAGTCTCGTCACTAGTAGTGGAAGTGAAGGAGCGGAAATACGAAGATCCCATGCTAATGCATTACATAGATACACTCCCTCAGAAGGAGAAGTCATCATTTGAGATTTTGGGAGACGGAGTTCTTCGATGCCAAGGCAGATTATGTGTTCTCGATGTGGCAGGTTTACGCCACCAAGTATTGAGAGAAGGTCATTTTTCCCGTTATTCTGTCCACCCTGGAGCGACAAAAATGTACCATGATCTTAAGTCTATATATTGGTGGAATGGGATGAAGAAGGATGTAGCTGAATTCGTAGCTCAATGTCCCAACTGTCAACAAGTGAAAATCGAGCATCAAAAGTCGGGCGGATTGTTGCAAGCTATAGAAATTCCAACTTGGAAGTGGGAAGTAATTAATATGGACTTCATTACAGGCTTACCCCGTTCCCGACATAAGTATGATTCTATATGGTTGATTGTGGATAGGCTCATGAAGTCAGCTCATTTCTTACCAGTTAGAACGACATATGTGGCATAAGATTATGCAAAGCTTTATGTTAAAGAGATAGTGCGACTCCATGATTTCCCAGCAACTTTTATGTCCAATAGAGGGACTCAGTTTACAACTAATTTTTCGAAGTCCTTCCAAGAGGGTTTATGGACTCAAGTGAGCCTTAGCACTGCATTTCACCCGTAGACTGATGGACAAGCTAAACGTACCATTCAAACTCTTGAGGATATGTTACGGGCATGTATGATAGATTTTGGAGGTAATTGGGATGATCACTTACCTCTCATTGAATTTGCTTATAATAATAGTTATCATTCTAGCATTCAAATGGCACCGTATGAGGCTTTATACGGGCGAACGTGTAGATCCCCAATTGGGTGGTTCGAGGTAGGAGAGACTAAATTGATAGGGCCAGACTTGGTCCAGCAAGCCATAGAGAAAGTCAAGCTCATACAAGATCGGTTATTAGCAGCTCAAAGTCGACAAAAGTCCTATACGGATAATCGTCGAAGGGACTTGAAGTTCTAAGTGAAAGATTGGGTATTCTTGAAAGTGTCAACAATGAAGGGTGTAATGAGATTTGGCAAAAAGGGGAAGCTCAGTCCCCGATATATTGGGCCTTATGAGATTGTGCGCAAAATAGGCAAAGTGACCTATGAGTTAAATCTACCTCCTGATTTGGAGTCAGTTCACCCAGTTTTCCATGTCTCGATGCTTGGTAAATGTGTTGGAGATCCTACTAGAATCGTGCCAGTAAATGATGTTCAAGTGACGGAAAAGCTGACTTATGAAGAGGTACCTATTGCCATATTAGATAGGCAAGTACGGAGGCTTAGAAACAAAGAAGTGGCCTCAGTTAAGGTTTTATGGAGAAACAATAACCGAGAAGAAATGACATGGGAAGCGGAAGAAAATATGAAATCCAAGTACCCACACTTATTTCAACCCCTAGAAGAGATCCAAGATGAGACATCAAGATCATAAGGTATGTATGTTTTCCTTTTATGCTTTCGGGTCGTGTGTGACCCATTTCTATTGCTATTATGTGGTGGCCCTGTGAGGCATAGTTATTATGGGTTTTTGTGACAGGATGGTAGTGCCATATTATAGGGGAAACTCTGGCAAAATTTTTATAAAATCCCCGAGGGCTTAACATTTGAGGACGAATGTTCTTAAGGGGGGAAGAATGTTACACCTCGGAAAATTTTCCATTGATGCACAATGAATAGACTAACGAAGGGTACGAGTATGCGATATTTCAATAAGTAAGGAATGTTATTTGATGACCCTAATTAAGATTTCAAAGGCATTCGAGATAAGAGAACAAAGTTTGCAAAGAGAAGGCAAGACATACGATAGGTATCGAAAAGGAATTATGAGTAACGGGTTAATGATGATTTAATGATGCTTAGGAGAAGAGTATAACGTCCCTTAGATTGTTAATGAGTTGATAAACAAGTGCTAAGAAAGTTCCCTAAGGATTGGAGATCAAACGAAGTGACAAGAACAAGATCAGTGAAAAGATGAGTTATACAGTTGATTATACGGTCCGTATAATGGACCGCAGGATTGTCACAGTGAAGTCCCTCCCAGGTGAGATTATACGGTCACTTATACGGACCTATAAAATTATACGCCCCGTATAAAGTGTCGTCAAATGGTCACAGAATCGAGTGGAAAGAGGGGTGATTTCACGGTCACTTATACGGACCGTATAAGTTTATACGGACCGTATAAGTGTCCGTATAATTGTCCCGACAGATCAGATTTCATGTTATTAAAAAGGGACCAAGTTATTATTTTGATTTCATTTTTCATCCAACACTTCAAGAACTTTTTAAAAACCGTCTCCACTCTTCATCTACAAGAACACAAGAAAAATTTATGATCAACTTCACCAAAATAAGAAAACCAAGTGTAAGGAACTTATTAAGGATCATCCAAGTGACGAAATCTAATTGGAGGTGAAACTAGGGTTTTGCTCAAGTGAAGTATTTCCACCCAAAGCTTATTCCTACACCATCTAAGGTAATATTTATGGTATTTCCATGTTGTTCAAGGTATTTGAAAGTTGAAACACTTGGATTGTAAAAGGATATAGAAAATGGGTCTTGAATGTGGGAATAGTGCCATTTTGAGTAATAGTTTGAATTGAGTCATGATTCTTGATGTGTTGTGATATGGATATGTTATAAATGATGTTAAGAACATGGGATAGGCCATATATATGAATGAACGTAGTCGTGTGCTATGACCATGGATGTGGGTGATTGGGAGTGAATTGAGAAATATAGATAATATGGATAATTAAAGACTATTGTTATGATATTGTGAATGTATTATAGACGTTTGGGAGTTGATTTATGATATGGAGGAATGTCGTATAAATAAAGGAGATGCTGTCCAATTTCCTCTAGCCTTAGTTATGTATGCTAGCTATCGATTTTCTAATGATAGTATAACTCTAATGGAGGTAGAAACGTGAGCAATTGAAGGGGGACGTGCAAGTGATAAATAGTTGAACAGAAAGGTATGTAAGGCTAACCCTTCTTTCATAAGGCATGGTTCTTTGGCCAATCTTCTAAATCTTTTATAAGTCTATGATGTCCTCCTAAGGACTCTATCTTCAAAAGCTACTAAGCTTATAATTCTCGATATGTTATGATTGTACTAAGTTCCTCATATGACGAGTGTTCATATAAGGATAGATTATAGTGATAACGATAATGATAATGACGATAATAGCGATAACGATAACGATAGTGATGATAATAGTAAAGATGCTTATGAGCTATTATGTATATATATCTATGTATGACTATTATGGAACCCCGAGCTTATAAGGTCGGGTAGAATATGTATATATTTATGTCACGCGCGCACACCTTTGCAGTTGGTACGGATAACCCTGAAGCATTGGTAGGGCCAGGCATGTGTAACCTTGAAGCCTTGGTTGGCTAGGTATGTATGATAAACCGAGCCTAGCCATGGTCGGGTGCGTGAAACACCGAACCTTCGTGGTCGGGCATGCTATGTAAATGTTATGTATATGCTACGGATATGTATATGATATAGATATGAATATGAATAAGAATATGTATATGGATACGAAATGTAAATGAGTACGGATACGAATACGGATGTATGTACAAAATCTTGCATTAGAAATGGAAAGTCCCTGTGGAAAGCAAGTAAGTGCTTATGACGATGATACTACTATCTCCCATCTTATGCTATTTCTTATGTTGCTTATTATGCTCCTATAATGATGTTGATCATACTTTACATACTCAGTAAATTCTTAGTACTGACGTCCTTTTGTTTGTAGACGTTGCATCATGCCCGCAGGTACCCAGGGAGACAGACTTGATCCATAGCCACATTTCTCACGGACTACATAGCGGAGCTCCATTTCTTTCGAAGTTAAAGCTTTTGGTACTCATTCTTTTGTGTATATATTTATGGGCCCAGCAGGGTCCTGTCCCGCCTATATGATATGATATACTCTCCTTAGAGGCTCGTAGAGATGTGTATATAGTTAGATGTGTTTGGCCTTGTCGGCCTATATTTTGGATTTCATTTTGTTAGCCTCGTCGGCTTATGTACATTGATATGGGCATAGTTGCTAATGATGATACAAAAAGTATTGTTGTCCAATGGGACAAGTGTGACTGATGAATAGAAATGTATGTTTTAGTATGAGGCTCACCTAGATGTAAATGCAAAGGTATGTTAAGAGGTGCCCGGGTTGGCTAGCACCGGGTGCCCGTCGCGGCCCTCCGGTTGGGTCGTGACACATCCTATAAGAAGGAATAGATATTGGCTGAGTGTCTGCCAATAGATCAATATCAAAATCAATCTCCCTCTTTGGGGGAATGCTTGGAAGATCATCTGAAAACACTTAAGGGAACTCATTAACCACAGGAACAGACTGAAGAGTCGGTGACTCTGCTTGCACATCTTGAATTCGAACTAGATGAAAAATATACCCTTTTCTGATCATCTTCTCTACCTTAAGGTAGGAAATAAACCTACCTCTAGGCGAAACAGCATTGCCCTTCCACTCTAGGACTGGCTCGCCTGGAAATTGAAATCGAACCATCTTTGCTAGTCAACATTAGCATAACAAGAAGCCAACCAGTCCATGCCCATAATAACATCGAAATCAATCATATCTAACTCAATTAAATCTACCACGGTATACAACACAGTCTTGGTATACTTGCCTAGCAATAACCGGATCACCGACTGGTGTAGATACCTCGAAAGGTTTGATCAACTCAGGCTCTACCCCAAACTTCCCAGCAACAAATGGTGTAACATATGATAAAGTGGAACCTGGATCAATTAGTGCATAAACATCGTGGGATGAAACCGATAATATACCTGTAACAACATTGGGAGACGTCTCGCGGTCCTGTCTACCAGCTAATGCATACACGCGGTGCTGAGGAACGCTCGAGCTGGATGCTCCACTCCTCCCTCTACCTCGCCCTGCTAGAGTCTGAAAAACTTGCCCTGAAGGGCGTACTATAGAAGAAGAGCCGGCCACAGACCCTGTAGGTTGAACCATACATGTACCAATCCTCATCGGGCACTCCCTCACCCTGTGGCCTAGCTGGCCACAAGCATAACAACCATCTGATCCCTGTCGACACTGACCGGCGTGTAACTTGCCACACTGGGCACATCGCGGCAAAGGGGGTCTCATCTGGCCTGACTTCAATCTGTACTGAGAGCCTGGTCCTCTAAAACCCTGGCATACTCCGGAATAAGGAGACCGGTCAAATCTCGGACCTGGAAACCGCGGAGATGCACTCCCTGCTGAATGGAAAGGATATCGGGGAGGCTGCTGTCTCTGTCCTCCCTAAACTCACCCCCACTATCAAAAGATCTGGACCTCTTACTATGGCCCCGGTCGCGGTCACGATCTGTCCTCTTTTGGTGCTTGCGATCCTCCAAATTCTGCGCATATGCCTGTATACGGGAGATATCCATGCCTGGCTATAATGCGGTAGTCGTACAAGCATCAATCAAATGTGGCCCTAGACCAGCCACTAAACCATGAACTCTATCCTCCATCTCAGCCACCATGGCTGGAGCATACCTGTCCATAGAATCAAAATACACGCAATACTCCAGGACACTCATACTTCCCTGCTCAATACGTAAGAATCTATCTGCTCGGGCTCGCCTGACATCAGGAGGCAAATAATGGTGGATAAAGGCATCTGCGAACTCTCGCCACACAGCTGGAGGGGCATTCTCTCCCCTAGATAACTCCCAAGTCTTATACCACTGTACTATAATATCACGCAGCCTATAAGAAGACAACTCTACAGACTCGACCTCATCCCCATGCATAACCCTCAATTTCCTTTGCATTCCATCAACGAAATCCTGGGGGTCCATACTCTGCTTTACCACGGAAAACTCTGGAGGACCTAACCCAAGGAAGGTCTTAACCCTCGAACTACCAGTCCCATCTGCCTGGTCAGAACCAACTCCCTGCCGCTGCGCCTGGGCGGCTACTAATCTGGTCAACAACCGTACGACATCCCGCACATGCTGGCCCGGTGCATCTGGCTAAGGAACTGGGGCAGATGCTGGAGACGGTGTATGCGATGTATCAGATGGCCCCTCACTCTGAATCTCATCCTGGGCTCTCATGGCCCGTCGAGTGCGGCTAGTGGCCTCACCTGTGGCTTTCGTGCCTTTTTGGGCAGCTGTAGCTTTCTCGGGAGGCAGCGCTGAAATCATAACAATTCATCAGAAGGCGAACGCCTAACACATGGCTCTATCGCACAACCTAGGAGAGAAAGAATAACACCATCCTAAATGTCCTATAGCCTCCCGTTTATAAGTGTGGTGCACAACACGCCCATAAACAAGACTCTACCAGACACGGTATGTAGACAACCCTAGGACGAAATTGCTCTGATACCACTTCTGTCACGACCCAACCGATGAGCCGTGACAGGAGTCTGACCTCTAGCGACCAAACACCACTATACTTGTATCTGAAACATACTGAACATCAAAGGCTCATAAACGGCACAAACTACTCTCATAAAAGGAAAACATCAGAACTCTGTACAATCTGCATACGTATATACACATGATATGGAAGAACAATGCAGGCCAGCTGAGCTGCTACATATACTGTACACAAAAGAATAAAAGCCGAAAAGGCTACATCGTCACTCCAATACATATAACTGTTGTCACACCCTGATCTTATTAGGGTGTGATGGGCACCCGACCCCACATACGGAGCCGAGCGAACCCGCAGACCCTGATTACACACCTAAATTTTTTTTCTGAAAGTCAATTACAAATAAAATATATGTTGTGTTTTCGAAATCTTCCGCTTACTATTTCCAGAATTTAACAAGTCTGTAATTGTACGAAATTTATTATGCGACACACAAAATAACATATCGGCTGATGAAACCGCTTACAGACTGACTATCATTACCCACGACGTTGTCTGCAAAGTCTCTAATACTGATCGGACATCACAACATACATACCCTGACTCGGCAGCACTCCTGGAGGAAATGGAGCCCGCCAATCCACTGGACCCCAAAGAACAGGGGGTCAGTACGGATATGTACTGAGTATGTAAGGCATAAGTACAGAAAACGAAACCATGACTGATATAGACAGAACAACATACAAAAACTTATTCAGAAATATCAAACACTTATCATTTTTCTTTTCCAGACACGAATCATACTTACTCATCTCGTATACCAGACAGATTTCAGAACGTACAAATTGCTTGAATGACATCACATAGCAGACGGAATACAGAATGTACGGAAGGTCAGAATACTTACTTTCCCACATAAGTCATGCATATCAGAATCGGATATCGTATCACATACGCAGCAACCCCGGGGACAAATAACACGCCGGGACAAGTGCCATATCATAGAGACGATAACCTCGGGGACAAATAGCACGCCGAGGGACGGTCACATCATATCATATGCATGGTGGCCTCGGGGACAGATAACACGCCGAGGAACCGATGAACAGTGCCAATGAATGCGCACGATAGCATAGGAACGTGGCTGCCACTCCTGCCTTTGGCGGCACAGCACATCTAACTTCCAGAAGTTTTTCTCCGATCTCCATCACACATCACACATAACCACGGTACCCGGGGGCGGACAGATAACACAGCACCCCGAGCCCGGACACATCATACTTCGTAACATAACCTCGGTAACGGGGGACGGACATATAACACAGTACCCCGGAACCGGACACATCATACTTCGGAATTCATATATGGAACCTGGCCCCCAACAGAGGACCCGGCGAACCATCTGCACGATACATACCGGCCCGGGACCCGGTGAAGGAAATCATAACATATTCACGAGCAGAGTCGTGAAGAATCAAATGCGCATAACTCAAGCTCAATAAGTTAATCAAACGTATTCTCAGAATGTCCATACAGATTACTTATTACCGATTACTTATAGATTATTCAAACATATTCTCAGAATATGCATAACAGATTCCTTATTACAGAATACTTTATGTCAAATTACTCTTAACAGAATATTTCTATCAAGGTACTTAGCGCTTTTACTCAACCAGAATACATGTTCCAAATTGCTTGCATCGGATTTCCTCTAACCGACTACTTAGGTCCGAATACATATATCAAAAGGATTATGACAGAATGCCTATCGACATGTGAAGGTCCAGAACAAGTTTCGGGTCAATCGGAGTTAGTATACAAAAGTTACGAGCGTTCGAAGTACAAAACGCTCTCCAATCATTTCAGAAGCTTTTCTTGGAAAACCAAAGCCGTAATCAGGTTAACTACCCTTTTAGACATGATTATGGATCAAACCAAATAGAACCTTTGGAATCATACGTACGTCGGAATACTTAAGTCAGAATAAATATATCAAAAGGGTTATGCCAGGATACTTAATTCAACCTACTTATGTCGGAATATTCAGGTCAGAGTCCATACTTGTATCTGAATTTCTCATATCGGAACACTTATGCCAAATACTTACGTCAGAACATTTGTGTCGGCACGATTAGTCCAGAATGTTTATATCAAAAATACTTAAATCACGATTCACCTATCAGACTCATTTGACACTTAAGTTAGGGAAAACATACAGATCACAAACAGACTTCGAATTACAGAATGGAATAACCTCAAGATACATATCATATCATATCCTACATGGCTCTAGGGCATGCCAAGGAAAGAAAGGTAAGCCTCACATACCTGGGCGACGACCAACTGGTTGTGCTTACGCATCCAACTTGTTTTCTTACACGCAAGAGGGTTCATCCATCTTGTCAATCTACGTCCAAAAGGATTCATTCATTCGTTAGACTCATTGTCACATACTTGCCTTAACCTTTCAAACACGTTTTCTTATGTTCTGCCGGAATTTCGGCAGCATCTCCTCTGTAAATGTACCAATCCCGAGAATAAGGCTCGGCCCCAAATCAACAACAACCATCCGGGAATTTAACCCGGCCAAACCAACAAAGATACTAACACACCAATAAGAGGTTCAAAACACATTTTCACATTAGCGACTCCTACACAATTCAACATCATAATCTTATACTTAATTCGACTACTTACACTCAAACCAACATCATCGTTCATACATTCCATTTCTAATACGAACCCAATCGAAACAATATTCCAGACCCTTTAAACAATTCACACGATATTACAAACAACTCAACCAACACTAAACACATTCTTTCCTCCCAAATTCACACATTATGCTACAATACATTCATTTACAACTTCATTTCATAAATTCAAGAAACCGCATCACGACTATATTACAATCACATTAGCTTCCAAATCAGCCCGCATAGTTAAAATCTTAACTTGGATTATCAAAACTTCATTTTCCATCATAGAACTCACAACGACAACAACCAAAATACTAACAACAATTTATTCATTCCCAACTACACAAAAGGGGACCATACGGCCAACCCCCAACAATTCCATATTTCATGAATTTCTTCCAATTCCATATACTACAATACGCATGAATCCTTCATAACAACAATTTTAATACAAAGTAAAATTTGCTTATTCTTTCTATTCCAAAATAGCCCATACACACGGCTACACACACCAATACACACATGTTTCACAAATTTCACTCATTTCTACATACTACAATACTTCAACAATATTCATAACACATAAAAGAGGGTTAGTTCTTTACCTTCATTCTTCATCTTTTCCACTTGGTTATGACTCATGAACCATCCATATAAGTATTCTACTTGCTCCAACAACTCCACCTTGTTGACAAGCATCTTCCCCATAGAAAGAAACTAGAAGAAAACAACCCTCCATGATCAAATTTGAGGGGCTGGTTCGGCCAGCCCCTAGCCGAACTCACCTCTCTCTCTTTCTTTTATTTTTGTTCATCTTTATCTTGTCTTGAATTAGAAAGGGAGTCACATATATATAGTTATAATTTCAAGCATGTGAGGGGCACATGCCCCTCTGTAGAAGTTTCCTTTAATTTCTTGAAATTTTCCTAGCATAAAAGATGAACCAAAGTCTTGCCATGTACACCTTGGCCCATATAGTTTCCATCACATGGCCAATGTGGCCCTTTTGATCTTTCATAAAATATTTGTGAAATTCCCGTTCCGTCCCTCGACTTTTCTCAATATGACCATTTTACCCCTAGCCTTCCACATTGTTTCCATTGGTCATTTTGCAAATTTCTCCTCTTGCCCCTAGGCTCTCACATTATTTTCATACTAATAATGGTCATAAATGATATTCTTAACGACTTGCGCATTAATGTAGTTTTTGAAAATGGTTTCGTCCTTAACTTCCCACGACGACTTTGAAATATCCAAACGTTCAAAATACGGGCTATAACATCCTCCCCCCTTTAGAACATTCGTCCTCGAATGTTCAACTGACCTTATGGGGTATTATAGTACTTCGGGAGGGTCCGTCCTATAGACGCATCTTCTCTTTATGCCCGTTCTTCATCCTTTATCTCATTCTCCTTTAAGGGATTCCTTATACGTCAACAGTTCATTTCTTCGTCTCGGTGCACGACATAGCGAAATTTCTTCCATAAGTCTTCCTTTTACTTCCAGTCGACGACATCATTCTCGTCAGCATTCTCATGTCTTTCCATCCACCATTGATCCTTTCGCATATTTAGTTCGCTTACTTACTTGTAGGTTTTCCTTAACCGTGCTCTTGTATCACAACGGCACATCCGTATTTTGAGCATTCCACCGCTCTTGTTTTCAGCATCGACTTAAAGTTTATAATGTATTCCTTCTAGTGCACAAATTTGTCCTATCCCTAGATCACCTTTCTAGGAGAGTTCTTCCGTACTCGAGGAGACCGTATTAGTGTAGCTACTCGTTTATTCCCTTACACACCTTTCAAAAGCCGGGATCTCCTAACATCGTCACAAGACCTAATCATTCTTCTCTCTTATCTCACGTTCCTGATCATGGCCGCTATTCTTTTGGCTCTACTCATTCAGATTGGTCTTCAACCCTTGCAAACTTTTCCTTTGTTCATGTTGCCACACTTTGTTCCTTTTACGCACCTGTGCTTGCAATTTCATCTCAGATAATTCCGTGTTCTTCCAGTTATTCCCCCTTTTTTTTTTGGAGGTCTTGTCCATTCATGTTTCTTATCTTTCGCTCCTTTTGGATATTTAATCTCTTTAGCTTCCACCTACTTACTTATTTTCTTCTTCAAACATCATAGTATTCAGACTTTTCTATCCCTAATCCATAACGAAAACAACGGCTCATCTCGTGGCGCTTGCACCATTTGTTTCCTTACTATTGCTCAGGTTCCGGTATCCCTCTTTCTATCGTAGCATAGATCGTTGGGGCACACATGTCCACTGGTACCTTCACACAGGAGATATCACACACGTTCATATACACATACACACATAATCAATACCACTAATCCGCAAAACACTTTCAGACGCTATTCAAGCCTATCCGAATTCCTGAGCTGTGAGGTACTCTTTGTCTCTTTACCGAGCTGAGCTGCCTCGTTCTACGCATCCTCTTAAGGTTTCCAGTCATCCTATATACTATAGTTTCACTTAGATTATTCTGGGTTTCCATTTGTCTTTTATATCAAAATATGTAGAATTTCTTGTAAACTTCCCAGGGGGTTACCCATCCCAGGATTGCTCCCACCCGAGCACGCTTAACTTCAAGACTTCACTGGGATTCGATGTCTTAATGCTGATATTTTCGCGTCAACTTCTGCGCATGATCTTTACTACATAATTTGAGGCTAGTCGAGGTCTTACAGATCCCGGGACACCCTCGTAACGCGTCTTTTCTTTCACAATTACCATTTTACCCTTTTTGGGCCTCAGAGCTCATCTTTCACTTCCGTGTATAACTACCTTTCATCCTAGATTCCCAAATTCCTGATGGTAATGGTTATGACCTCGTTGCCATTATTTTATGGATGCCCCGATATCAGTCCGTTCGAATTTCTTACTTACCGTCTTTTCATAATAACCGACAGCAGGATTAATTGTCAACTTTCTAAACCCTCCATCCGACCTTGTCTCTCTTATACCATACTCCTGTATACAGCAAATACCAGTGGCACCTTACAGAACATACAGCTATACCACGTTCTGGCCATCCGAAGCTGTTCATTCCAGATGATAGATCAAATACGTCAATGCTTATCCTTGTGACTTTCCGGGTTGCTACTTACTTTTTCCGTCGTATGTGAGGCCCATATAAGAAATCTCATTTCCTATAGTTTGGCTCTATCGCACGATATATGACAGAAAGATGGTCAACAATTCCTAAATGCCCTGTAGTCTCCTGTTTATACATGTGGCCGGCAACACACCATAAACAGGACTCTACTAGACACGACTTTGCAGACAACCCACAGACAGACCTCGCTCTGATACCACTCTGTCACACCATGATCTTATTAGGGTGTGATGGGCACCCGACCCCACATACGGAGCCGAGCGAACCCGCAGACCCTGATTACACACCTAAATTTTTTTTCTGAAAGTCAATTACAAATAAAATACATGTTGTGTTTTCGAAATCTTCCGCTTACTATTTCCAGAATTTAACAAGTCTATAATTGTACGAAATTTATTATGCGACACACAAAATAACATATCGGCTGATGAAACCGCTTACAGACTGACTATCATTACCCACGACGTTGTCTGTAAAGTCTCTAATACTGATCGGACATCACAACATACATACCCTGACTCGGCAGCACTCCTGGAGGAAATGGAGCCCGCCAATCCACTGGACCATCTTCAGCTCATCTCGCCTAGCCACTTGTGGGTACCTGCGCGGCATGAAACGCAGCCCCCAAAGAACAGGGGGTCAGTACGGATATGTACTGAGTATGTAAGGCATAAGTAGAGAAAACGAAACCATGACTGATATAGACAGAACAACATACAAAAACTTATTCAGAAATATCAAACACTTATCATTTTTCTTTTCCAGACACGAATCATACTTACTCATCTCGTATACCAGACAGATTTCAGAACGTACAAATTGCTTGAATGACATCCCATAGCAGACGGAATACAGAATGTGCCACTCCACCCGAAACCTTTCAAATTCAACAAGAACAATAACAACACATTTCCTTCTTACAAATTCATGAACTACACCAACAATTCACACACTAACAACATTATTTTCCATGAATACAAGAAGACTGCATTTAAATCACATTGGCTTCTAAAACAGCCCACAACAATTACAACTTTAACTTGAATCATTAAACTCTTCTTTTCATCAAAGAATCCATGACAACAACAACCAAAATACTAATTAAAAATTGGTTCACCATTCCTACACAACACAACACAACACATACACGGCCACCACCCCAACACACCAAATTTCATGGTTTCCATCCATTTCCACACACTACAATATGTACAAAACATTCATAACATATGAAAAAGAAGATTAAATCTTACCTCTTCCACTTAACTCCACAACTTGGCTAGGGTTGTAATTGGCACAAATAAGTGTTTTGCTTGCTCCAACAACTACTTCACGTTAAAGAGGACCTTCCAATTGGTTGATTTGCTAGAAGAAAGTATTTTTTTGATCAATTTTTCAAGGGGTCATTTTGGCTATACCATGGCCGAATGGCCTTCTTCTTTTTCTTTCTCCAAGCTTCTCTAAACTTCTAAGTGTTGAAGATGATAAATATGATTATTTTGTCATCTTTTGTCTTATTTATTTCATGCATCCATGTGGGCCAAGGCCCACACCATATTGCACAGCCCACTTGGACTTTTGTTTCAAGAATTTAAAATATTCCATAATTCACTTTCAACCCGAAATTCTTCTTAATATTTCCATGAGCCACCTTCTGAATTTCCCTTTTTGCCCCTAGTCTTTCTTAATATTTCCACATCAATAATTTTCATAAACAACTTGTGTGTTAAACAAGATCAAAATATAACCTTGCCCTTAACTTATCACAATTATCTTGAAATATCCGAATGTACAAAATAAGGGATATAACATTTTCAGTCTAGTAGTCAACTCACCATTAAGACACTCGTTATCCTACATCACATAGAGACCAAAAATATACTAATCTTACGGACGGTCTATAGGATACCTCAGCAAGTTCAATCAATAAATCCAGATCCATGTACACATCATTGCCTAAGTAAAGCATCTAATCCCGAATGTGCCAAGTCTGAATAAATCAATTTGAATCCAATCATCTATCATGACCCGACTAGGGGGCCGCGACGGGCACCCGGTGCTAGCCCACCCAGGCACCCCTAGGCTTACACTTACACTTACATCTAGATGAGCCACATAATAAAACGTATATTTCAATTCGCCAATCACACTAGTCCCATAGGACAAGAATACCTTTATATCATCATTGACATCTATGCCCATATCAATGTACATAAGCCGACGAGGCTATCAAAATGGAATCTAAAATATAGGCCGACAAGGCCAAACTCCTCTAACCACATACACGTGTCTACGAGCCTCTAAGGAGAGTATAACATATCATATAGGCGGGACAGGACCCCGCTATGCCCATAAATCTATATACACAAAAGAATCAATGCCCAAAAGCTATAGCTCCGAATGAATTGGAGCTCTGCTAAGTAGTCTCTAAAAATGTAGCTATGGATCAAGTCTGTCTCCCTGTTCACCTATAGGCATGACGCAGCGTCAACAAACAAAAGGACGTCAGTACGAAGAATGTACTAAGTATGTAAAGCATGATCAATACCAATATAGAAGCATCATGAGCAATATGAGAAATAGCATAGGATGGGAGATAGTAATATCATCGTCATAGGCACTTACTTTCCTTTCATAGGAACTTTCCATTTCTAATACGTATTTGTGTACATACATCCATATCCGTGTCTGTACTCATATCCATACTCACTTAGGTATCCTTATTCACATTCATGTCATGTACATATTCTTATTCATAATCGTATCATATTCGTATTCATTCTCATATCTATATCATAAACATCATCATATCATATACATAGCATACCCGACCATGAAGGATCGGTGTTTCATACATGCTTGGCCAACCAAGGCTCAAGGTTACACATACCTGGCCCCACCAAGGCTAAAGGGTTACATCTACCTGGCCCTACCAAGGCTTCAGGGTTATCCCTACCATCTGCAGAGGTGTGCGTGCGTTACATAATCATATACATATTCTACCCGGCCTTATAAGCTCGGGGTTTCATAATAGCCACACATAGTTACATGTACATAATAGTTCATAAGCATTTATACTATTATCATCACTATCATTATCGTCACCGCTATCGTCATTCGTTACATTTGTCTCTATATAATTACTCGTCATATGAGGAACTTAGTACAATCGTAGCATATCAAGAATCGTGAGCTCAATAGCTCGGAAGATCGAGTCATTTAAAAGACATCATAGACTCATGGAAGATTTAGATGTTTGGCCAAAGAACCATGCCTTATGAAAGAAGGGTTAGCCTTACATACCTTTTCGTTCAAATATTTACCACTTGCACGTTCCCCTTCAATGCTCGCGTTTCTACCTTCATTAAAGTCATACTATCATTAGAAATCGATAGCTAGCATACATGACTAAAACTAGAGAAAATCGGACAGCATCTCCTTTATTTTTACGACATTCCTCCATAATGTATATCAACTCCCAAACGTCAATAATACATTCGCAACATCCTAACAATAATCTTTATTTATCCACATTATTCACATTTCTCAGTTCACTTTCAATCACCCATATCCATGGTCATAACACACGACTACATTCGTTCACATACATTGCCTATCCCGTGTTCTCAACATCATTTATAACATATTTATATCACAACACATCAAGAATCATGACTCAATTCAAACTAGTACTCAAAATGGCACTATTCCATATTCATGACCCATTTCTCTATACCCATCTACAATCCAAGTATTTCAACTTTGAAATACCTTAGACAACATAGAAATACCATAAATCTTACCTTAGATGTTGTAGGAACAAGCCTTGGTTGGTAATACTCCACTTGAGCAAAAACCCTAGTTCATCTCCAATGAGATTTCTTGACTTGAATGATCTTTAATGGGTTTTCTTACACTTGATTCACTCAATTTATGTTGTTGATCACTAATACCTCTTGAATTCTTGTAGAATCAATGTAGAGAGATGTTTTAGAGAGAAGGGATGTGATATGGAAATGAAATGAAATGAAATGAAACTTGGATCCCTTATTTAATGAACCAAATCTGTCCCGACCAATTCTACGGTACGATCAACGGAGCGTCGATCTGATCGTCGAAATCGCTAAACTTCAATCGAGCAACCTTTCGTTTCCCTTAATTCTACGGTGAGAAGGACGGTCCGTCAAACCGATCGACGAAGCGTCGATCTGATCGTCGAGTGTTCTGATTCTACGGCACAATCGACGAATCGTCGGCCCATCCGACAGTACAAAGAACGACCGTCGAACCCCCCTTTAGCAGAACTGCATTGAAGTTTTTATTTGACGAACTTTTCTCCCTTGCCTCTAACTTCTTTGGAATCTTAATTAGAAACTTTAAGCTCCCTTCTTACTTGTAGGGACATCATGTACACCTTAACTTATGTTAGTGCATTCACCACTCAGCAACCTACAGTTCTGAGGTGCAACATTCTTCCCCCCTTAAGATCATTCGTCCTCGAATGTCAAGTCCTCGGGAATTCTATAAAACTTTCGCTAGAGTTTCCCCTATAATATGGCACTACCATCCTGTCAAAACAACCCATAATAACAATGCCTCACAGGGCCACAACATAATAGCAACGGAATTTGGCCACACACGACCAAAAAGCATAAAAGGAAAGCATACATACCTTATGATCTTGACGTCTCATCTTGGATCTCTTCTAGGGGCTGAAATAAATACGGGTACTTGGATTGCATAATTTCTTCTGCTTCCCATGTAATTGCTTCTCGTTTATTGCTTCTCCATAAAACCTTAACTGAGGCCACTTCTTTGTTTCTAAGCCTCCGTACTTGCCTATGTAGTATGGCAATGGGTACCTCTTCATAAGTCAACTTTTCATTCCCTTGTACATCACTTATTGGCACGATCCTGGTAGGATCTCCAATGCATTTTCGAAGCATCAAAACATGGAAAACTGGATGAGCTGACTCCAAATCCGGAGGTAAATCTAACTCATAGGCCATTTTGCCTACCTTGCGCCCAATTTCATAAGGCCCAATGTATCGGGGACTAAGCTTCCCGTTTTTACCAAATCTCATAACACCCTTCATTGGCGACACTTTCAAGAATACCCAATCTTTAACTTGGAACTCTAAGTCTCTTCGACGATTATCCGCATAGGACTTTTGACGACTTTGGGCTGCTAACAACCGACCTTGTATGAGCTTGACTTTCTCTATGGCTTGCTGGACCAGATCTGGCCCTATCAATTTAGCTTCTCCTATTTCAAACCACCCAATTGGGGATCTACACTTTCGCCCATATAACGCTTCATACTGTGCCATTTGAATGCTAGAATGATAGCTATTGTTGTAAGCAAATTCAATAAGTGGCAAGTGATCATCCCTATTTCCTCCAAAATCTATCATACATACCTGCAACATATCTTCAAGAGTCTTAATTGTAATCTCAGCTTGTCCATCAGTTTGCGGGTGAAATGCCGTGCTAAGGCTCATTTGGGTCCCTAAACCTTCTTGGAAAGACTTCCAAAAATTAGTTGTAAATTGAGTCCCTCTATCAGAGATAATAGATGCTGGGACACCATGAAGTCGCACTATCTCTCTAACATAAAGCTTTGCATAATCTTCCGCCACATACGTCGTTCTGACCGGTAAGAAATGAGCTGACTTCGTGAGTATATCCACAATCACCCATATAGAATCATATTTACGTCGAGAACGAGGTAAGCCTGTAATGAAGCCCATGTTAATTACTTCCCACTTCCAAGTTGGAATTTCTATAGCTTGCAATAATGCACCCGACTTTTGGTGCTCGATTTTCACTTGTTGACAGTTGGGACATTGAGCTACGAATTCTTCTATATCTTTCTTCATCCCATTCCACCAATGCATAGATTTAAGATCATGGTACATCTTCGTCGCTCCAGGGTGAACAGAATAACGGGAGCAATGAGCTTCTCTTAATATTTGGTGGCGTAGACCTGCCACATTGGGAACACATAATCTGCCTCGACATCAAAGAACTCCGTCTTCTGAAATATTAAATGATGACTCCTCTTTCTGAGGGAGTGTATCTCTGCAATGCCTTAACATGGAATCTTCGTATTGCCGCTCTTTCACTTCTGCTACTAGCGACGAGACTGCTAAATTCGGAATGGTAGTTCCCCTGCTTCCTGAGTCCACTACTCGAACTCCTAGGCTGGCTAACTGCTGGAGCTCATGAGTCATTTCTCTTTTCTATTGTCGTACATCATACAAACTTCCCATAAATCTGCGGCTAAGAGCATCAGCCACAACATTTGCCTTTCCGGGGTGATATAGGATATCAACATCGTAATCTTTTAGCAATTCCAACCATCGTCGTTGCCGCAAATTCAACTCTTTCTGCTTGAAGATATATTGAAGACTCTTGTGATCTTTATAAATATCCACATGGACATCATATAGATAATGTCTCCATATCTTTAATACATGAACCACTTCGGCCAATTCTAGATCACGGGTTGGGTAATTCTTCTCGTGCTTCTGCAATTGCCTTGAAGCATATGCAATCACCTTGCCATGTTACATCAATACACAACCTAGCCCAACACCTGAAGCATCACAATAAACAACATACCTTTCCAATCTTTCTGGAAGTGTCAGGACAAGGGCAGAAGTCAATCTACCTTTTAGCTCTTGGAAGCTACGTTCACAGGCATCTGTCCATTGAAACTTTGTTGCTTTCTGGGTCAACTTTGTTAGTGGTGCAGAAATAGAAGAAAAACCTTCAACAAATCTCCTGTAATAACCTGGTAAGCCCAGAAAACTACGAACCTCCGTAGGAGTCGTGGGCCTTGGGCAAGTCTTCATGGACTCAATCTTTTAGCTATCCACTCGAATACCATCGGCTGCAACAATATGCCCAAGAAATGTCACTGAGTTCAACCAAAACTCACATTTGCAAAACTTTGCAAATAACTCTCGAGTTCGCATAACTCTAAGGACAGTACGCAAATGTTCCGCATGTTCTGCCTCGGATCAAGAATACACCAAGATATCGTCGATAAATACGATCACAAATAAATCCAGGAAGGGCCTAAACACATTGTTCATCAAATCCATAAATACCGTCGGTGCATTAGTTAGCCTAAATGACATTACCCGGAACTCAAAATGACCGTACCTTGTTCTGAAGGCTGTCTTAGGGATGGCTTTCTCCCTAACTCTCACTTGATGATACCCGGACCTCAAATCGATCTTTGAAAACCATCTGGCACCTTGTAACTGATCAAACAGGTCATCAATCCTCGGAAGAGGATATTTATTCTTAATTGTCACCTTATTCAATTGCCGATAATCAATGCACATTCTCAAGGAGACATCTTTCTTTAGGACAAACAATACGGGTGCTCCCCACGGGGATGAACTAGGCCTAATAAAGCCTTTCTCAAGCAAGTCTTTCAATTGCTCCTTCAACTCTTTCAATTCTGCGGGTGCCATTCTATAGAAAGGAATCGATATAGGCTTAGTGCCTGGAAACACATCAATGGCAAAATCAATCTCCCGCTCGGGGGGGAGGCCTGGAAGCTCTTCCGGGAACACATCCGGAAATTCATTCACTACGGGAACTGACTGAAGAGTTGGCGATTCAGCTTCTACATCTTGAACCCGAACTAGATGATAAATGTATCTTTTTGTGATCATTTTCCTTGCCTGTAGATAGGAAATAAACCTACCTTTTGGTGACGCAGTATTCCCTTTCCATTCTAAAACTAGTTCTCTCATAAATTGGAAACGAACCACTTTCATTGTACAATCAACATTGGCATAGCAAGAAGCCAACCAATCCATGCCCATAATAACATCAAAGTCTACCATTTTTAACTCATGCAAGTCAATCATAGTACGACGGTCACAAATCACAACTATGCAGTTTCTATATACTCGGCTAGCTATTACCGATTCACCAACGTATGTGGACACCTCAAAAGGTTTGATCGACTCCGGTTCAACTCTAAATCGACCCGCAATATACGGAGTAACATATGACAATGTGGAGCCTGGATCAATCAAAGCATATACATCATGAGAAAATACTGATAATATACCAGTGACCTCATCAGGAGAAGACTCAAGATCTTGGCGTCCAGCCAAAGCATAAATACGGTGTTGAGGACCGCTAGAACTGGGGACTCTCCCTCTGCCTCTACCATGGCTGACTGGCGCATGTGAACCACCCATAGGGCGTACAGATGCTGAAGATCCGGCTACCGACCCTGAAGGCTGGGTCCTACCTCTACCATAAACTAAGGGGCAATCACGCATAATATGGCCTGGTCGACCACATGAATAACAAGCCTCCGAACCCAATCGGCATGGACCCCAATGTAACTTCCCACACTGGGAACATCGTGGCATGTGTGACCTCGCCTGACCCGAATCACCTCTGAACTAAGACCCCGAAAAACCTGACTCGGCCCGGAACGAGTAGATCTATCAGATCTCTAGCCTGAAAACTGTGGAGGTACACTGGTCATAGAATAGCCTGAATGCATAGAAAGCTGCTGCCTGTGCCCACCTCTGAACTCACTCATCAGACTCGAAGATCTGGCCCTCTCGCTATGTCCCCTATCATGTTCGCGTTCACTTCTTTGCTGCTGTAGGCTTTCTTCTAAGTTCTGAGCATGGGCCTGAATGCGTGCAATATCCATATTGTCCTGAAGGGACGCAATCAAGCATTTATCCATCAAATGTGGCCCTAGGCCTTTCACAAATCGGTGCACTCGGTCACCCATATTCGCTACCATGGCCGAAGCATACCTAGACAAAGAATTGAAGCAGAGACTATACTCTAAAGCACTCATGCTACCCTGCCTCAAATTCAAGAACTTATCGGCTCTAGCTCGCCAAACTTCTAGAGGCATATAATGTCGGAGGAAGGCATCAACAAACTCTTGCCATACCGGGGGAGGTGCATTGGCTCCCCGTGAAGCTATCTAAATCGTGTACCAGTGGATCGAGACATCTCTCAATCTATATGACGCTAACTCCACCGATTCGGTGTCCGAAGCATGTATCAATCGACGTGTCCTCAACATACCATCAATAAAATTTTGGGGGTCCTCCTCCGGCTTTGATCCAAAGAATTTCGGAGGGTTCAAGGTAATGAAGTCACGGGCCCTTGCACTAACAGCCCTATCACCTTGCCCTGTGCTTTGTCGTTGAGTCTGGGCAGCAACCAATTGAGTAAGCAAATGTATGGCCTCTTTCACATCTTGGCCTGAAGTATCCGGTAGGGGAGCCGGAGGTGCTGGAGCTGGGCCTGAGGCTCCCTCACGCTCCTCTAATATAGGTACTGAACGGGAGGACTGAGATTGAGCCGCACTCTGGGACTCACTTTCCTCTACTACCGGTGGCGGTGCCTTTTCAGCCCGCTTTTCTGCCACCGTCTTGCCCTTTTGGGCTGCTGTAGCCTTTCTCTTTACAGGTATTTCTGAAATACAGAACACACGGTTAAGGAACAAGAAGTTCTTATATCATAGCTCTATCACATGATTCTTATGAAGAAAGAAGGTCATTTATGCCTAAAATGCCCGCAGCTTCTTGTTTATAAGTGTGGCACGCAACACACCCATAACCAAGACTCTACTAGACATGGCTCGTAGACACACCCTAGGACTGAACTGCTCTGATACCACTTTTGTCACGACCCGACTAGGGGGCCGCGATGGGCACCCAGTTCTAGCCCACCTAAGCACCCATTGGCTTACACTTATACTTACATCTAGGTGAGCCACATAATAAAACGTATATTTCAATTCACCAATCACACTAGTCCCATAGGACAACAATACCTTTATATCATCATTGACATCTATGCCCATATCAATGTACATAAGCCGACGAGGCTATCAAAATGGAATCCAAAATATAGGTCGACAAGGCAAAACACCTCTAACCACATACACATGTCTACGAGCCTCTAAGGAGAGTATAACATATCATATAGGCGGGACAGGACCCCGCTATGCCCATAAATGTATATACACAAAAGAATCAATGCCCAAAGGCTATAGCTCCGAATGAAATGGAGCTCTGCTATGTAGTCTCTGAGAATGTAGCTATGGATCAAGTTTGTCTCCCTGTGCACCTACGGGCATGATGCAACGTCCACAAACAAAAGGACGTCGGTACGAAGAATGTACTGAGTATGTAAAGCATGATCCTAAGATTCCATCCCAAATCGCCAATTCCTATACACGCATTCTCCGTTCCTTCTAATACATGAATATATGAAACTAACCGGAGTCTACCGAAAGGGAAGCCATAACCTACCTGGTAGCCGAACAGGTGCCACGAACCCACACGTTGCCTTGTCTTTCGAAGCATCTCCAAATAACCAAACTCTATTACACATGGATTCTATGTGAGAAACCATGAATAATGATACCCATATTGGTTACATTCTATTCGGGGCAAATTCCAACCCGATTTTTGATAATCATCCGAGGTCCGATTTCAACAAACGAAATATGCATCCACATGTAAAAACACGCTACGAACGTACCTGTGACCTTGGATTTCCCAACAGATATACCGTTGACTAAGTCAACTCCCAAACTTCAATAACCATTCCCAAACCAAGTCCCAAAATGCACCCGAGTGCATTGGGAGTTGAACCAGTCCCACCAATGCGTCATAAATCAGTCTATGAACCTCTCGAAATTGATGGATATCCGAATGAAATCCGTTCACCCAAAAGTCAACTCTCGGTCAAACTATTTTCTCTTAAAGCCAAAGTTTTCTAGAAAACATTCCAAAGCCCAAAACGATGCCTAGGAAGTCATGCCAACTATTTTCTCGGGTCAAATAGTTCTAACGAGACTTAGGAATTAGTCAACGAGGACAAAAATGGAAGAATCATAGTAACAACAAAACAGGTCGTTACATCAGGTACCAATTAAACAGTCGCTCGTCCTCGAACGAAGAATGAGAGTAGGAGAATCTTACGGTAACCAAGGAAATCATATCACAACTAACACGAAGCTCTTACAACAAGAAGCAAACCCAAACCGCAATTCGTTCGCACTTAGCCAAAAGATCCAATTACCATGTCTCTAAAACACACGATGGATCTCTCAAAGATATATCAAATAGCACGAACCTTTAGACATAACTAATCATAAAACATTCAGAACTGGTAAGATATTTTGAGCTAGTCGCTCCTTGAATTATAATTTCTTAGAAGTACACAATACAAACTGAAACCATGACTTACTCTTTCCAAAAGAGAATCCTATATCTTCCAGAAAACTCTAACCTATTTCATCGAAACTTGTCTTTCTCATAGCCAACTTGGTCAGTCTCAAGTCTCCTGAACTCTTCAAATTACTTATCTACGAACTTACCATCGAGTATTGCATAGAGCAAGATCTACCAACATCCAATTATCAGAACGGAGCCTTATCACAATCCTAGAATCTCTCTGAAGCACAACCATTATCATTATAACCAATTGTACTAATCTAAAGGCTAGCTCTGGTGAAATACCACAAGGACTACTAACAACAAACCTAAAAAATCAGGCGTTCCTTATCACATCCATTTAAACTGATTTGCTTGGAACCCATAAGTTCCCTTGGAGTTACAAACTGGATCTAACCATTTCCATTCAAACCATAATAACCCACAATGAACGCACCATTTCAGAATATACCAATAACCACAGAAACTGATTCCGAGATCCGAAACCCATCACACTCTTACCGTGCATAGCAAACCATAAGTTACCGCTCTTGGCTCTAAAAGCTGAAACTTACCCAAATTTTTCTAAAGGTACTGGATGACTAAATCTTGCGAATCTAGCCTCAAATTCCTTAACATTACCTAATACGCATTCCTATACAACCTAAAATTTTTCGACACTAAGGATATATGTACTCATAAATCAATCCTTTAACTATCAAACTTTCCATTGTAATACCTCAATAACCCATAATACTTCTGAAAGCATCAAAATCTCAGCATCCCTGGCGCTAACAAGCATAATCACTTCGGGCCCATAATATCCAAAGTCATTCCGTCAATGTTGTTCATAACATAAAACACTTAGCACAACACGATCCCATCTCGAAAACCCTGATAGCCATAACATACTAAGAATTTCAACAAATCATTTCTCTTAAACACACACTAACTCATTCACTGGTCACCACTTCTTATCACTTACCCATTCCGTAATCTTACGTTCTCAATCACACAACAATCACAAGCTCATCTATTCTATACTAGACTACAATAACATCATTTCAATTACTCCTAAGGGCGCACCTAATTCTTGCCACTCTCGACTAACACCAACCAATTCTCAAAGACACTAAATCAATTATCGCAAATCATAAGTCTTGCACACTACCGAACTAACCTTGAAGATAGAACCACACCACACACTTTACATATTAGAGTTACCTTTCAACGTATCAGAGTCAAAACTGACTAAACTATAAATCAAACGATGCACATACTTGGTCCACAATGACCCACTTTCCTCCACCAAGGTTCCCTTATTCCATTCCTTATTTTGAATTCCAAAATGATCCATATAACTTGAAAAAGTTTAAGCCTCATCTCTGATTCACTAAATTAGAATGTCTTCATTATCGAACCTAAGCACACCTAACCATTCAAGCGACTATACCATTAACTTCAACCAGATAACAACACAAATAAATAATAAAACTCACCAAAGCCACACAACAAGCACAAAGGCTCTCGGCCTCAATCCGATACTGGACATAACTCCTAACAGTTGCTTGGTTACTAGAATCTTACTCTCGTAATAGTCACAAACACATTCTCATAAGCAAGCTAGATACCAATTATTTCTTTCTTAGTGCTCAAGAATTTTCTATCCAAATCCTCTTTATCTCGACTCAATTCCATGTACACAACAAGTACCAATACGAATCCCTTTAAGAATTCGAATTCTCTATGCTCCCTCATAATATCGACCTGTTAGTACTTACTCCGAACTCCTCTTATCTACCATACGCAATCACTATACTCGTCAAATCTGGCAATCCCTTGCAAACTCACACTCATCCTCGCATTCGGAGTCAAAACCCTTTTTTTTTCCAAATCCAATCCTATCCTCAACAGATCGCTCTTACTAAGCCCACATGCATAGACCATTTCCTAGCAACCAACCATTAGGATCACAGATATCCTTTGGCTCTTATTACCAACTTCACATCTCTCCAAGAAACAACAATGAAACATCTTAACCAAATTCCCACAGCGGAAACTCACACCATAACTAAAACTGAACTTGGTCAAGTGTCCGAATTAAGACGACACTTTTTATATCGTATCGCAACCTAACATACGAAATTGAGAGCGCAGAATTTAGAACGGGTTTCTGCCATTCGAGGGAGAATACAACAAGAATTCACATATACCAATTGAAATTTGCTTGATACCAATTGGACCCTACCGAGTGTTACACCTCGTACTTTTGTACGCAAAGTCTCGTCGTGAGTTAGTTGACTAAGATTTAAAAGGAAAGATTGTCGTCCAGGTCATAAGAAATTTATACATGCTCATTCTTCATCGGGAAGGTTGGATGTTAAGAGAATCTAAAAAATTATGTTTGCTGAAACTTTGGGAAAATTTGGCAGAATTCCGGGCAGAAATTTGTGGTCAACTTGTGAGGGTCGTATCTCTTAGAATATGAGGATTTACGGAACCCATAACCTATGCATTCATAAGTGCATCGAGTCTACTTTCCAACGAAACTGGAAAATCTACATTTGAATTTCTAAACTGAGAGATATGGGTCATCGAAGTGTCAACGACACGTCGAAGTGAAGGCGGTGTAAAATTTCCAGAACTGTCCAAATGCATATATATCACGACTTGGCTTTCATTTTCTTCATTTTCCACAGATGCAAACCCTCTTAAACCCTCTATATATATCCCTAACTTGATTCCATCAAAAGTTAATCAAGAAATCATCGTCAAGGCATGAATTAGAAAGGGGGAAGTGATGTGCTACTGATGGTTGTTGTGCGGCTACTAGTTTGAGTTGAAAATTGAGGATTTTTCCTGGATGTTTTGGGAGTTCAAGGTAAGAATATGATATTAATTGGTTTTAAGGTGAAGATATATGTTTTTCAAGACATAAAGTGAGTTGTTGGTATGGCTATCATATGGATTGATCATGGATGAAAATTTGAAGAGATTTTCACTTGTTTATATTATTGTATACTGTACTTGTTGTTGTTGATGATGTTGTGTATATCGTGGGCTGTTTGGGAGTTGGATTGGAGTAAGAATTATAGTGGAAATGCTGCCCAAATTTCATTAAGTTTCCTTCGTACTTGGAATGAATAGTAAGGGGTGTATAAGGCCTAACTCTAGTTTATATTATTTGATTGTAGACTTACGAGATCGAGAAGTATATGTTGGCTTTTTAGACAGACTTCCAGGTATGTGAGGCTATCCCCATTCTTTCATAAAGGCGTGATTCTTATATTATTGTCTTTTCTATATTTTCATGACCATCTTACATTCCAAGAGTCGAAAGTTCAAGATTGTTAAGAGTTCCTTATGAGACAGTGATGGGATGTGTTTTATGATAATGATGAAGTTGACAATTCTAACTCTAAAGGTTCCAAAGTTTATGAGTTGATGTTTTTATAAGGTGTATGATCTTATTCTATGTTTTTCCTTGATGATTGTTCATTGTTGTTAGTCTAGCCTCATGTCATCAGTTCCTTCAAGGTGAGACATGACGATCATGACTATTCCATAACATAATAGGAGGTTACTGACCTTACGTCACTCCGATAGAGTTATAGCTTTTCTTGAGCTCTCATGCGTGCATTGTGTTATGGATAATGATTACACCGCACCTATTTGGCTTGACATAACACCACTTCGGTGGGCGGTTTATGGATAATGATTACACCGCCCCTATTTGGCTGGAAATGACACCACTTCGATGGGCGGCTTATGGTTAATGATAACACCGCGCCTATTTGGCCGGACATGACACCACTTCGGTGGGTGGCTTATGGATAATGATAACACCGCGCCTATTTGACCGGACAGGACACCACATCGGTGGGCGGCTTATGGATAATGATAAAACCGCGCCTATTTGACCAGACAGGACACCACATCGGTGGGCGGCTTATGGATAATGATTACACCGCGCCTATTTGGCCGGACATGACACCACTTTGGTGGGCGGCCTATGGATAATGATTGCACCACGCCTATTTGGCCAGACATAACACCACTTCGGTGAGCGGCTTATGGTTCATGATAACATATGCCTATTTGGCCGAACATGATACCACTTCGGTGGGCGGCTTATGGATAATGATAACACCGTGCCTATTTGGCCGAACATGACACCACTAGTGGGCAGCGTGAGATGATGACCCCGGACGCGGGCTAACGATGTTATTGATTCAGACCGTTTATGTATGTATGTGTGATATGTTTTAAAGGTAAAAGTGAGCATGTATGATTCTGCCTTGAGAGGCAGGCAGTTACCGTTATCCTTTCTTGTTATGCTTTGTGCATTTCTTTATTATGTTATCATATATGCCTTACATACTCAATACATTGTGCGTACGGACATCCTTTCTTTTTATGGACGTCGTGTTCATGCTCACAGGTAGGCAGGGAGACGACCCAGATATCTAGAAGGTCTATCAGCATACATACAGGAGCACTCCACTACTCCGGAGTGGCAGATTTTTGGTATATTCTTTTGCGCACATATTTGGGCACAGCGGGGTCCTGTCCCGTCCTTATGATTTCAGCATTCTAGTAGAGGCTCGTAGATACATATGTGTGGGTAGTAGGTGTTATGTGATCTCTTTGGTGTATATCCTGTGTACTATTTTGTAACCTCGTGGGCTTATGTATATACCTATATTTCGAGGAGTAAATGCAGGTTATTCCATGATAAGTCTGTATTGAGATTTGTATTTGTTTAGGTTGATCATGACATGTGGTGCTCGGTAGTCAAGCTCTGGGTACCTGTCTTGGCCCTGAGCAGGGTCGTGACAAAAGTGGTATCAGAGCAGTTCCGTCCTAGGGAGTGTCTACGAGCCGTGTCCAGTAGAGTCTTGTATATGGGTGTGAAGTAGGTCATATTTATAAACAAGAGGCTTCAGGGCATTTAGTATTATTTCCCTTCTTTCTTATTCTAGATCGTGTTATAGAGTCAAGTCATAGGATGTGAATTTCCTAACTCTAACTCTGATTGTTTGAGGCTGAGAGATGGTTTCTACAGGAAAAGGGATGAGTGGTTCAAGGGTTCCAGAGATAAGTTATTTTTGTGAGACCGACCCATCTAAGGGTATAACTTTTATAGAGACTGATCCGTCAGAGATTCAGGAAGAATCAGCAGAACAGGTGAGGAACCGGCAGATAATGGGAGCCAATCTTCAGGTCTCTTGTTATGGAAGAGTATTTAATGAAACAGGTTCTTCTGTGAGGCCGAAGAGGTTACAAAAAGGAGAACCTCCTTATCTACCTTTGGGACAATTTGTGCTAGATCAAGCCTCCAGAATAGGATCAAGGTGAGAGTTCCCTATAGCATTGAGTTAATACTGATAATGAAATGCAAATTTGATTGCGTAATTACAGAAGGGAGTAAAGGAGCTTATGCTGAAAGAACGTCTTGTGAGTAAATATACTTTTATTTAAAAGTATTGATTAACGAAGGGTTTAGGAAATAAATTTGATGTTTTGCAAGAAGGATGCCCAGATATGGCATATAAAGTGAGCTTTATTGTCTTATATCACCTTTTCATACCAATAGCACTGTATGGCTAAGTATCCCCTTTACATACCAATAGCCTAGTATGGCTAAGTTGTGTATCATATGTATTTATAGGGTTTTTATGGGTAGCCTGTGAGGCATTGGATGTATTTTGTGGGCCGTGTGCAGGTTTTGGATAGCAAGAATTACAGAGGAAACTTTGGTAAAATTTCTCAAAATTTAAGCTACTTGAGTGTATATGTGCTGCAAGGGTAAGATGGCATTATAGATCAAAGGAGTTTAGTAATGGGCGATTGAAGGACGAATGTGACCCTATGTGAGGAGAGAAAAATAGTAAAATGGCGCTACCCATAAGTGAGGGAGCGGATATAGAAGTACGAGAAACAATTAACATGTTCCCTACGAGGAGAAATTAAAAGAAGACTGAAAGGTTAGGGAAGGCCAAGAGAGGCAAGTTGTTTCGAAGGCAGTTTTCCGATCTACATACATATGAGTCGTGTTGGTCTCGAGTACTAAGATTTATCTCCGAGATTTTGAGGCGTTGAGTATTTTATTTCATGTGTACCAAGGTATGAGCTTATGAATATTAAGTATCCAAGGATTAAAGGTTAAACGAATCGGAGTCAGAAGAAGGTTGAGCACTGTGCAAATTGACGGGTAGATTGACGAGCCATCAATATGGTCGACGGTCCATCAACCTTGCACCGTCAATTATCCCTGAGAATCAGAGGTTGCTGCAACTTGACGCCGCAAGTTGACGGTCGTCATCATTGTTGACGTCACCGTCAACAGTGTTGACCCCACTGTTAAAGTTGAGGCAGTGGTTGGGCTTTTGAGATATTATATAAATATTGACCCCTATATTTGTTAAGATACAACGCAGAATTGGTATATGCATATATGTATAGTACGAGTACAGGTTAGCAGATCAGAGATAGACTCATTTTTTACGACTAAAGTCTATATGGTTGATAGACCAAATCCTAAGGGCTCATAATAAGGACATAAGGTAGTGAAAAAGGAAAAAAAATTACATGGGATTGAGGATAAGTTAAGAGAATGGTGGTATGAAGAAGAGGTCGTTGTAAATGACATGGAGGGAATGATGAGTAAGGAAAGAATAGGATAATCAATCGATAACTAAGAGCAAGATGACAAGGACAACAACTTAAAGGAAGAGTGGAGAGTGAGCAATGATATTATGAGATATTCGTGATTAAAACAAATAAGAGGAAATATTTAGAAATGAGGCAGATAATTAAACGTCTACCCGCTATGACGGCTACGATGAGTATGGTATGAGAAAAATACATTCCCCCCAGGTACTTCTGTGCTAGGAGAGAAATTAGCACTTTAAGATGATTGAGGGTGAGGAAAGTCGCCAAGGGTACATGTTACGTGATTACTTTCTAATTGAAAAACGAGAAGTTATTATTAGTGCACACTTTAGTTCTCCAAATATCAGTTAAGAATGGATTTCTCGCCCCTCCTAAGTGCACTTGGGAATCACACCATACCAATGATCCCTCAGAGTAACAAAGGATTGCCCATTATGACCTTGCGGACGAATTTAGGGAAATTCCAAGAAAGGACATAGTCAATTCAAATTAAAGTTGTTGCCAAAGGTGAAGTTTAAGACGTTCTTAGTAATTCCCAAGATTAACCTAGTATGTGTTTTGCTGTCTAAAGAAAAAGAAGACGAGACAAGGCACAAAAAAAAGGGTGACGAAGCATTAATTCTATGTTATTGGGTTATTTTGAGGATTCAAGAGGTTGTTATGAATAAACGTTGGGGATAAAGGATATAAGTAAGTTGTTTGTGATGCCCTATCATGATAAGATGAAACTATTAAGGGAAGAAGAATAAACTTAAGTGCAACAGTCAGGGTTAAGATAGAATGTGTATGAGTCACAATCGATAAAAAGGGCAAGATGATCATGAGTTATTTTGGATAAGCTAAATTACGTTTAGAAAGGAATTAAGGTTGTGAAGAACAAGCTTTGAAACCTTAACAAAAAAAAAAGGAATGACGAAGGGAATCCCATGTTAAGAAAACGACAACTAGAAGTGGAATCTTCAAGTGAATATTAAGACAGAAGCGAGACAACAAAGAGTGAAGGTGGGGTATACGATAAGAGACTTCCGTGAGTAACGTGGAAGATGATTGGGAGAACGATGGCGGTACCAAAAAAAGACAGGCGATAAATTACATAAATTATAATACCAAAAAGAAGGAACGAGATAAATGAATAAATGCTGATTCATCTCCTATACTGACGACAGAGAATTCAAATGTAAGAGAGGATTGAAAGGGGAAGTAGAACTTAGTCAACGTAACTTTTGAGGCAATTATGAGATTCACCAATATGGCGCGACATATCCTTATTGCTCCCTTACATGAGCTATGAATCTTAGAGTTTGCAAGTACACTGGATCTAGGGCAATTAAATATGCCTGTAATCAATTAGCATTCAAGCGTGTTCATCCTAAAGTTAAGTTCAAGTTGCAATAAAGAGATTAGAGTTTCCCTGAGTATATTGTTGTTAAAGTATGATTAAAGGAAATTATAGAATGTCGGTTAATAAGAAATGGTCAATGCTCGAAGGTAAGTGGTGCATGGTAAGGGCAGGATACCACAAAAGGAAGTACAAATAGCAGTATGGAGTCGATGCTAAAGAAGATAAATATAATAGTACACCAAGTATATGAGGGCCATATCTCCCAGAATATGCGGAGTTACGGAACCAATAACCTATGCATTCATAAGTTTAGCGAGTTTGCTTTCCAATGCAATTGGAAGATCTGCATTTGCATTTTGACGCTCGGAGATATGGGCCGTCGAAGTGTCGACGACCCGTCGAAGTGGAGGCGGTGCAAAATTTCCAGAACTGTCCAAATGCATATATATCATGACTTGGCCTTTATTTTCTTCATTTTCCACAGATGGAAACCCTCTTTAAATATTGCTAACATGATTCCATCAAATATTAATCAAGAAATCATCGTAAAGGCGTGAATTAGAAAGGGGGGGTGATGTGCTAGTGATGGTTGTTGTGCGGCTACTCGTTTGAGTTCAAAATTGAGGATTTTTCCTGGAAGTTTTGGGTGTTCAAGGTAAGAATAAGATCTTAACTTTGTTATTAAATTATGTGTGAAAGAATTTGTTGGTTTTAAGGAGAAGATATATGTTTTGCAAGACATAAAGTGAGTTGTTGGTATGGCTATCTCATGGATTGATCATGGATGGGAACTTGAAGAGATTTTCGCTTGTTCATATTATTGTATACTGTACTTGTTGTTGTTGATGAAGTTGTGTATATTGTGGGTTGTTTGGGAGTTGGATTGGAGTAAGAATTATAGCGGAAATGCTGCCCAACTTTCGTTAAGTTTCCTTCGTACTTTGAAAGAATAGTAAGGGGTGTATAAGGCCTAACTCTAGTTTATATTATTTGATTGTAGACTTACGAGCTCGAGAAGTATACGTTGGTTGTTTAGATAGACTTCGAGCTATGTGAGGCTAGCCCCATTCTTTCAAAAAGGCATGATTCTTATATTATTGTCTTTTCTATATTTTCATGACCATCTTACATTCTAAGAGAAAGTTCAAGATTGTTAAGAGTTCCTTATGAGATAGTGATGGGATGTGTTTTATGATAACGATGAGGTTGACGATTCTAATTTTATAGATTCCAAAGTTTATGAGTTGATGTTTTTATAAGGTTTATGATCTTATTCTATGTTTTTCCTTGATGATTGTTCATTGTTATTAGTCTAACCTCATGTCACTAGTTCCTTCACGATGAGACATGACGATCATGAGTATTCCATAACATAATCGGAGGTTACTGACCTTCCGTCACTCCGATAGAGTTATAGCTTTTCTTGAGCTCTCATGCGTGCAATGTGTTATGGATAATGATTACACCGCGCCTATTTGGCCGGACATGACACCACTTCGGTGGGTGGCTTATGGATAATGATTACACCGCGCCTATTTGGCCGGACATGACACCACTTCGGTGGGCGGCTTATGGATAATGATTAAACCGTGCCTATTTGGCCGAACATGGCACCACTTCGGTGGGCGGCTTATGGTTAATGATAACACCGCGCCTATTTGGCCGGACATGACACCACTTCGGTGGGTGGCTTATGGATAATGACAACACCGTGCCTATTTGGCCGGACATGACACCACTTCGGTGGGCGTCTTATGGATAATGATTACACCGCGCCTATTTGGCCAGACTTGACACCACTTCGGTGGGCGTCTTATGGCTAATGATTACACCGTGCCTATTTGGCCGGACATGACACCACTTCGGTGGGCGGCTTATGGATAATGATTACACCGCGCCTATTTGGCCGGACCTGACACCAATTCGGTGGGCAGATTATGGCAAATGATTACACCACCCCTATTTGGCCATACATAACACCACTTCGGTGGGCGGTTTATGGATAATGATAACACCGTGCCTATTTGGCCGAACATGACACCACTAGTGGGCGGCGTGAGATGATAACCCCGGACGCGGGCTAATAATGTTATTGATTCAGATAATTTATATATGTATGTGTGATATGTTTTAAAGGTAAAAGTGAGCATGCATGATTCTGTCTCGAGAGGCAGGCAGTTACAGTTATCCTTTCTTCTTATGCTTTCTGCATTTCTTTATCATGTTATCATATATGCCTTACATACTCAGTACATTATGCGTACTGACGTCCTTTCTTTTATGGACACCGTCTTCATGCCCACAGGTAGGCAGGGAGACGACCCAGATATCTTGAAGCTCTATCAGCATACATATAGGAGCACTCCACTACTCTGGAGATGCAGATTTTTGGTATATTCTTTTGCGCACATATTTAGGCACAGCGGGGTCCTGTCCCGTCCTTTTAATTTTAGCATTCTAGGAGAGGCTCGTAGATACATATGTGTGGGTAGTAGGTGTTATGTGATCTCTTTGGTGTATATCCTGTGTACTATTTTGTAACCTCGTGGGCTTATGTATATACCTATATAACGAGGAGTAAATGCAGGTTATTCCATGATAAGTCTGTATTGAGATTTGTATTTATTCAAGTTGATCATGACATGTGGTGCTCGGTAGTCTAGCTCCGGGTGCCCGTCATGGCCCTCAGCTGGATCGTGACAAAAGTGGTATCAGAGCAGTTCCGTTCTAGGGTGTGTCTACGAGCCATGTCTAGTAGAGTCTTGTATATGGGTGTGAAGTGTGCCACACTTATAAACAAGAGGCTGCAGAGCATTTAGGATTATTTCCCTTCTTTCTTATTCTATATTGTGCTATAGAGCCAAGTCGTAGGATATGAATTTCCTAACTCTAACTCTGATTGTTTGAGGCTGAGAGATGGTTTCTACAGGAAAAGAGATGAGTTGTTCAAGGGTTCCAGAGATAAATTATTCTTATGAGACCGACCCATCTAAGGGTATAACTTTTATAGAGACTGATCCGTCAGAGATTCAGGAAGAATCAGCAGAACAGGTTAGGAACCAGCAGATAATGGGAGCCAATCTACAGGTCTCATGTTATGGAAGGGTATTTAATGAAGCAGGTTCTTCTGTGAGGCCGGAGAGGTTATAGAAGGGAGAGCCTCCTTATCTACCATTAGGACAATTTGTTCTAGATCAAGCCTCCAAAGTAGGATCAAGGTGAGAGTTCCCTATAGCATTGAGTTAATAGTGATAATGAAATGCGAATTTGATTGCGTAATTACATAAGGGAGTAAAGGAGCTTATGCAGAAAGAACGTCTTATGAGTAAATAAACTTTTATTTAAGAGGATTTATTAACGAAGGGTTTAGGAAATAAATTTGATGTTTTGCAAGAAGGATGCCCAGATATGGCATATGAAGTGAGCTTTATTGTCTTGTATCCCCTTTTCATGCCAATAGCCCTGTATGGTGAGATGTGTATCATATGTATTTATAGGGGTTTTATGGGTAGCTTGTGAGGCATTGGATGTATTTTGTGGGCTGTGTGCAGGTTTGGGATAGCAAGAATTACAGAGGAATCTCTTCTAAAATTTCTCCAAATTTAAGCTACTTGAGTGTATATGTGTTGCATGGGTAAGATGGCATTATAGATCTGTTACACCTTGCAGTTTGGCACGTTGAGATTCGCTAGGTGACATAAATACTATTGCGGGTGCAAGGTGTCAGTTAAGGATGTATGAGGTTATATATATGTTTTTCCTATGATCATTAGGGTTAAGTTTGTATAATAAGGTCGTGGAAAGGTAGGAGCCCAAGGAAATCAGAGAGCTAAGGTAGGGCCCACATGCCGGGGGTTTTAAGAAGGACATATGAAAACTATTATGAGTAGTACATGGGAAGTTGAGTAAGTCTCAAGAAGGAACCTTAGGTCAAACATGGGCGTAAGCCCTCCAAAAGGATAATGTAAGGAAATGTTTTCGGACGATCCGACTTGAAGAGGCTAAAATGCCATTATAAGTTTGGATTTTGGAAACACATCCAAAATGAAAGTTGTAGATAATTGAAATAGCTTTTCAATACAATATAGGGATCACACGTTATGCTCGTTTTAACATCTGCTGTCAGGGCAGGGATTTAACCCTCCGCGAACCCACCAGAAGGTGGCGCGAACGCGCCATGTGGCGGCCCGAACACGCTGAGTAAATTTTAAGTCGGTCCAGGCAGAACCTGGACTATTATAAAAAGGGGGTCAGCCCCCATTTCTCAGCCAAATGCACCCCAAAACCTCTCAAATTCTTTGGAAATTTCCCCACACTTCCACACCCATTTTTAAGCCAAAACCAGGTATAATTCCCGAATTCCAGTCTGGGTAGCGTATAGTTTTGTTTGCAAAATCATATAATGGCGTGTGGTGGCCTAAACTTAAGGTGGAGAAGTAAAGATACAGCAATATTAATGGGAGAAAGGTATGAATCTTCTATTATTAATATGAATCTTGGTTCCTTTACGGAGATAGAGCTGTAAAATAGTTATAAAATGATTTGGTTAGTTGAAATATGGGATAAACACCATATGGGGTGTTATGAAGTATCTCGGGTGTTGAGAATATTATGGTTGATGTTGGTATTTTTATTGTTGTAGTTGGTTGCTGAATTGGGATCTCGGGCTAGGCATATAAACAGGGGAGATGCTGCCCGATTTTCGGCAGAATATAAAATAGTTTAATTTGAAAACTTAGGACAAGTGTGTGATAACGAGTCTAACATTAGTGTGAATGCTCTCGAATGTAAATTTATGAGCTCGGGCGGATAAACGTAGCTAATAAGAGGTCGAGCAAGTATATTAAGGCTTGTCCCTTTCCTTCAAAGGCATGATTCTTATGTTATGATTCCATAAATGTTTCCGTAATGTCCTTGCTGTCAAAAGTTGGAAGTTCTTGACTCAAAGGCATGGCTCCTTTTTCTGATAATCCATACATGTTTTCCAAAATGCCCATATTTTCCAAACTAGAGATTTATGATTCTACAAGTTCTTATAATAACAATGATGGACATGTTTTCACCATGATAATGATGATGTCAAAAATGAGAATATTTTCTATGATGACTATGATGAGAACACTTTCATGTTTAAAGGTTCCAAGCTTATGATTTCAATGACGATATGAGAATATTGAGCTATCTTTTGATTTGTTTTTCAATTTTATTCATTGTTGTTGATCTCACCTTATAATAATTGTTCCTTCAGGGTGAGATAGAGCGATGACAAATATTCCATACTATAATCGGAGGTTACTGACCATACGTCACTCCGATAGAGACATAACTTTCTTTGGGCTCTCATGCATGCTACTTATATTATATGTATATATGATATTTGTATATGTATATGTGGGATATGGGAAAAATGGCGAGGCGCTATTGACACATAACCATCTGATCAGTTGGTATAATATGATATCGTCCTGGACGCCGGGATGCCCGGATGCGGGATATATGGTTAAATGGATCAGGCCATTCGTTCCTTGACACTACTATGTATATATGTATATATGTGTATATATGGATCAGGTTGCACGTTCCGCAGCACTAAGCATGCATGGTATCCGCCTTAAAGGCACTCAGATGTACGTGTTACTCTTTTATCTCACAATATGCTCTACATTTCCAATCTGGTATTATTCATGCTTTGTATCCCTTACCATGTTATTATTCATGCCTTACATACTCAGTACAAACCTCGTACTGACGTCCCTTCCCGTGGACGCTGCGTTCATGCCCGCAAGTAAAGCAGGTAGACGCGTCTGATCCCTAGGAGCTCCACCAGCGGTACATAGAAGAGCTCCGGTTGTCCGGAGCTTCAGTTTATTGGTACTACTCTTGTGTACATCTTTGGGCACGGTGAAATCCGTCCCTTCCTTGTGGATATATGTATCTTATTTAGAGGCTCGTTGATAGACGTATGTGGATAGATGTTTCATAACTTTGTTCATCCCTGTTGTTATATAATATTTTATTAAAGCTTATTGACACACGCTTATGGATATGCTATTGATGACTATGTTAAGTAAAATATGTATAAATTGTCCATATGGCCCACTTAGTCGTGAAAAATGGAATGTTATACCACAGGTGCTCGGTAAGCTAGTGCCGTGTACCCGTCATGGCCTCTAGTGAGGTCGTGACAAAAGTGGTATCAGAGCAATTCGTCTTAGGGTATGTCTACGAGCCGTGTCCGGTAGAGTCCTGTTTATGGGTGTGAAGCGCGCCACATCAATAAGCAGGAGGCTGCGGGGCATTTAGGGATAACTGACCTTGTTTTTATTCTAGATCATGCAATAGAGCTATGTTATCAGGTTTCCCCTTCTTTCTTATCGTGTGTTATGATTTCAGAAATGCATGTAAAGAGGAAAGCTACAACGGCCTAAAAGGGCAAGACGGTGGTCGAAAGAAGAATTTAACGGGAGCCACCGGCGGAGATAGAAGAGGGTGAGTCTCATAACGAAGTTCCCTCTCAGACTTCTCATGCTCCACCCGTTTCATGGAGCAGGAAAGAGTTCCAGCTCCAGCCCCAGCACTCCAGTTCCATCGCCAGGAGCTCCGGGCCCGCAGATAACAGAAGCTATTCAGTTGCTGACCCAGTTGGTTGCTGCGCAGGCTCAGCGACAAGGTGCGGGCCAAGGGGATAGGGCGGCGAGTGCAAGAGCCTGCGATTTCATCAGCCTGAATCCTCCAGAGTTCTACGGATCGAAACCTGATGAAGACCTACAAGGCTTCATAGACGAGATGCTGAGGACGCTGCGGATAATACATGTTTCGGATATGGAGTTAGTAGAATTGGCTTCGTATAGATTACGGGATATAGCTGTCCAGTGGTATAATGCTTGGATATCTTCGAGAGGAGCAAATACACCTTCCCCAGTCTGGCAAGAATTCACCGATGCCTTCCTGCAACATTACCTACCACCGGAGGTCCGACGGGCCGGAGCCGATAAGTTTCTGAATCTCAAGCAGGGGAATATGAGTGCCCAGGAATACAGTCTCCATTTTAATTATTTTGCCAGGTAAACCCCAGCCATGGTAGCTGACATGGGAGATCGTGTGCATCGGTTCGTGAGCGGGTTGGGGCCATATTTGGTTAAGGATTGTTTGACAGCCTCACTCCAGGATGGGATGAATATCGCTCATACTCAAGCTTATGCCCAAAACTTGGAAGAACAGCAGCAGTCGCAGAGAGGTGAACGTGATACTGATGGTGGCGCAGCAAAAGGGCCAGGTCTTTTGGAGCTGACAGTGACTATAGAGGAGGGCAGACACAACAATATTCCAAGTATTCAGGCCAATCAGTGGCCAGTGCACCTCCTCGATTCGCGAGTAAAAGATTTGATCGTTCTATCTATTCAGGACCAGGCCAGAGTTCTAGAGTTTCAGGGTCCCAGTATAGAGTTGATTCTAGCCGGACGAGACCACCCCTACCACGGTGTACGCGGTGTGGCATGACACACTCTGGACAGTGTCACTTAGATACAGGTGCTTGTTTTGCTTGTGGTCGAGTTGGCCAATTGATGCGTGATTGTCCACTGAGGAATGATGAAGACAAGGCTCAGCCCGCCGGATCGGCAATTGGTTCATCATCGTCCGTGCGCCCGCCTAGACAAACTTCCCAGACTTCGGCAGGCCGTGGCCAAGGCAGAGAAGGAACACCCAGTTCAAGCGGCCCTCAGAACCGTATATATACACTAGTAGGACGGCAGGATCTTAAATCTTCCCCAGATGTGGGTACAGGTATATTATCAGTATTCTCCTATGATGTGTATGCGTTGATTGATCCAGGTTCTACTCTGCCATATATTAATCCTTATGTTGCTAACCGTATTGGGATGAAACCGAAGCCAATTACACCTTTTGAGGTGGCTACACCTATAGGAGACCCAGTAGTAGCCAAGCAGGTATATAGGGATTGTGTGATCGTAGTTTGCGATCGTCGTACTAATGCTGATCTACATGAGCTAGAGATGTTAGATTTTGACGTTATTATGGGTATGGACTGGCTAGCCTCTTGTTACGCTAACGTTGATTGTAGAACGAAGGTGGTCCGATTCCAGTTCCTAAGAGAACCAGTGTTAGAATGGAAAGGCAATACGGCATCTCCGAGGGGTCGATTTATCTCCTACCTCAAGGCGAGAAATATCATTGTCAAAGGCTACATTTACCATTTGGTTCGGGTTCAAGACATAGAAGCAAAACCACCAACTCTTCAATCTGTTCCTGTAGTGAATGAGTTTCCGGACGTGTTCCTAGACGAGCTTCCAGGTCGACCACCAGAACGGGAGATTGAGATTACTATCGATATGTTGCCTGATACTAAGCCCATATCTATTCCCCCATATCGAGTGGCCTCTGCGGAATTAAAAGAGTTAAAGGTGCAACTGAAGGATTTGCTCGAAAAAGGATTTATTAGACCAAGTTCATCGCCATGGGGAGCGCCTGTGTTGTTCGTAAGAAAGAAGGATGGTTCCTTAAGGATGTGTATCGATTATAGGAAATTAAATAAGGTGACCATAAAGAATAAGTGTCCCCTTCTAAGGATCGACGATTTATTCGACCAACTGCAGGGTGCTAAATAGTTCTCGAAGATAGATCTAAGATCGGGGTATCATCAAGTGAGGGTAAAGGAAGAGGACATTCCAAAGACAACTTCCAAACAAGATACGACCATTATGAGTTCCGGGTAATGTCATTTGGATTGACAAATGCTCGGCAGTATTCATGAACTTGATGAATAATGTATTCCAGCCTTTCGTAGATTTGTTTGTGATTGTGTTTATTGATGACATTCTGGTATATTCCCGATCAGAGGCGGAGCATACAGACCATTTGCGTACTATTCTTGGAATCGTTCGAGCTCGGGAGTTATATGCAAAATTCTCAAAACGTGAATTTTGGCTGAATTCTATGACTTTTCTGGGTCACATTATTACTGCTAATGGTATTTGGGTAGATACTCAAAAGATCGAAGTTGTGAAGGATTGGCCAAGGCCTACAATGCCTACAGAGGTCCGTAGTTTCCTGGGGTTGGCCGGTTACTATAGGAGATTTGTAGAAGGATTTTCTTCCATCGCTGCACCACTAACGAAGCTGACTCAGAAATGGGCTAAGTTTTAGTGGACAGATGCGTGTGAGCGCAAATTTCAGGAGCTGAAAAATAGGTTGACTTTGGCCCAGTCCTGACACTCCCCAAAGGATCGGAGGGCTATGTTATTTACTGTAATGCTTCAGGTGTTGGACTAGGTTGCGTGTTGATGCAACATGGCAAAGTAATAGCTTATGCCTCACGGCAGTTGCGAAAACGTGAGATGAATTATCCTACCCATGACCTGGAGTTGGCTGTAGTTATTCATGCATTGAAGATATGGAGACACTATTTATATGGTGTTCATGTGGAAATTTATACAAATCATAAGAGCCTACAATATATTTTCAAATAGAAGGAGCTAAACTTATGACAACGGCGATGGTTGGAGTTGTTAATGGATTATGATGTGTGCATTTTATACCACCCGGGAAAGGCGAATGTGGTAGCTGACGCTCTCAGCTACAAGTCTATGGGTAGTCTATGTGATGTGCAACCAGAAAAGAGGGAGCTAGCTCAGGAACATTAACAGCTAGCCAGCCTAGGAGTTCGCTTGACGGACTCGGGCAATGCGGGAATTACTGTTCAGGACTTGACTATTTCATCCTTAGTTGAGGAAGTAAAGAAGTGCCAATACGAAAACTCTGTGTTAGTTCATTATAGAGATGTGCTTTCTTAGAAGGAGAAGTCACAATTCGACGTCCCTGCGGATGGAGTCCTCAGATATCAAGGAAAATATATGTTCCTAATGTAGCAGTGCTACGTTAACGGGTCTTGGAGGAAGCCCATTACTCTCGTTATTCCGTCCAACCAAGAGCGACAGAAATGTACCATGATCATAAATCTATATATTGGTGGGACGGCATGAAAAAGGATATAGCGGAGTTTGTGGGCCGATGTCCAAATTGCCAACAGGTCAAAATAAAGCATCCGAAGCCAGGAGGATTACTACAAGCTATAGAGGTCCCAACTTGGAAAAGGGAGGCGATTAATATGGACTTCATTATAGGCTTACCCCATTCTCAGCGTAAGTGTTATATCCCGCATTTTTCGCATTCGGATAATTTGAGGTAATTGCGGGAGATTAAGAGCAAGACTATAATTTTGATCTTGTTTGGTGTATAAGTTTTTTATAAAAATTTTGAAGTGGGAATATTAAGAAAGGTCAAGGGCATAAAGGGAAATTCGCAATATGACTCGTGGAAATATGGAGGAAGACGAAGGGTAAATTTGGAATTTTTAAAAAAAGTAATAAGAATTCATGAGTTACAAGACCAAGAGAGCTAAATATGGGCTTGGAATTAAAAAGGGGCCACTTGGGCCATCCACATGGATGGGCTAGGCCCAACTAAGCTTAAGGGGTCAAAAATAAAAAGGATGACCAAGTCATCTTTTCCACTTCAACTTCTAGAAATTTCAAGAACCTAAGAACACTAGAAAGAAGGAGAAAAAAAATTGGCCAATTCGGCCTTGGAAAAAAAAAGAAACCGTGAGGAAAAAAAAAGAGGAGAGTTTCCAACTTGTTCCTCCTAGCCAAACAGTTCATTGAAGGGTTCTTGACGTGGTGGAGGATTATTTGGAGCAAGGAAAATACACATCTTGACAAGTCTTCAATTGTAAGCCAAGTGAAGGTTCAAAGTAAAAAGGTAAGGTTTGAACTTTTTTTTATGTGTTGTGGATGCGTAAGTATGTTGTGGTGTATGAAAATGGATGAAATTCATGTGATGGAAGTGTGTATGTGTGTGGCCGTGACTTGCATAGTCAAGCCATGTGTGTGTTGTGTTGTGTTATGTTGTGTGTTGGTTATTGTTGTAAAGTATAGAAAATATGGAAATTCATGAAAATATGTATATGGGGTGTGTTGGCCGAATGGTGTAGGTTATGGAAGGGTGTGGTGAATTAATTTTACTTAGCATTGTAGTTGTTGTTATGTTAAGTTCCATGATGTAAAATAAGGATTTAATGGTTAAGGAGTGAAATTGTGTTGGTTGTGGATTATGGGAAGAGTTGGTGTAATGTTAGCATGGTCTTTGTATGGTGGAGATAATATTACTAAGCGTATGTGTTATTGTTGTTTCGTTGAAGTTAAAAGGTTTTGGGTAAGAAGTATGTTGCTTAAGTTGTTGGAGTATCATATGAATTTAATTGAGTTGCATTGAATTGAATTGCCTTGAAATGAATATAAATGGCTTATTGATTTTGTGGTCAAGATTTTTGGTATTGATGGTTGATAGTTTGGCTGGGTTGAATTCCCGGATTGTTGTTGATTGAAAACTTGCTAAGTTTAATGTTGGGGATGGTGTATTTACAGGGGAAATGCTGCCGGAATTTCGGTAGCCAAGTATTATCTTAAGATCTCCAATGTCAAATGTTCTAATAAAAGTTTGGTAAATGTGACCAATTTGTAGATTTTGGCGGATTTGCGACTTGAATTTGGAATAGCAAAAAGGGCGGAAAGAGGTATGTAAGGCTTCACCCTTCCTTCTGTGGCATGTCTTGGACGTAATATGTTGGATATGAGCCTTGGAGACAGCCCTATTCTCCGGAATCCGTACCTAAAGTTTCCCCTTTTTCATTCAGTAGAATTGAATTAAAATTGTGTAAAATGTTGGAAGAACTTCCTAAACCTCTAGAACTCGCATAAATAGGACCCGACTACCCTAAAACCCTCACAAGTAACGCTATGACATGTAACATATGTAAATTTGGTACGCCGCCTCATTTGACCCGAGGTGGGCCCATTGGTCCCGGATTTTCCTTATTGTTCCGTTGACTTACTTTGAAGTTGAATCCGAAAGAAACCTTTGATCCTTATTCCGTTATCAAATGACAAGTACTATACCTATTCCAACGAGAATACTTCTATGACGATAATGATAACGATGATGTTAGAAAAGAGAATATGCCTATGATAAGTATGACAGAATGATTTCATGATTAAGATTTCTAAGCTAAGAATTCAATGTGATTACGAAGGTGACAAACTAGTTCTTGATCCTTATTTCTATTTCTTAGTTATGACACTATTTTCTAAGGATTTTGAAGTCTATGGATTGACGTCTATGATGCCCATGATTTCATTCTATGTTTATTTCTAATGCTATTCGTCGTTGGTAGCCTCGCCTTAAAATACTTGTTCCTTCAAGGTGAGATAAAGCGATCACGATTGTTCCATAATGTAATCGGAGGTCACCGACCTTACGTCACTCCGATGGATATGTAACTTTTTTTGGGCTCCCATGCATGCTGTTTATATGATACATGTATATGTGTATGGATATGTCTATGTATTTGTATATGTTTATGGGGAAAGGGGAAGGGCAACTGTTTTATCACCAACTGATTCAGCTGGATTCCATCCCGGACGCGGGATATGGGAGAGCCGTACGCGGTGTCTGTATATGTGATGCAGGACATATACGATATGATATGTGGGGACACCGTTGGGGAGGGGGGTGGGAGAGCCGATGTATTCGGCGTCTGTAAATGTGAGTAAAAGATACCGTTTTCTGAAATGTACTGTTTTCTGTGTACGAGAATAAGAAACACCGTGTTCTGAAAAATGGGCTAAGCTTGCATGGTATCCACCTACAAGGCATACATATGTACAGGTTACTTCCACTCCAAGATGAGCTCTGTATGTCTATTCTGTTATAATTTATACTCTATATGCAGTTACTATGTTATCATTCATGCCTTACATACTCGGTACACTATTCGTACTAACGTCCCTTCTTGTGCACGCTGCGTTTCATGCCGTGCAGGTCAGCAGGTAGACGGACCAGATTCCTAGGAGTTCTACCAGCAGTATTGGTAGCGCTCCAGTTGTCCCGGAGCCTCAGTTCCTTGGTACTATTTTTGTGTATATATTCGGGCATGACAGTATTCGGCCCTTTCTATGTATATGTGTACTATGTTTAGGGGCTTGTGGACAGACATGTACAGTTAGATGTTTCGTACTTTTGTGGGTCCTCGTCAATGTATAATGTGCTAGTAAAGTTTGTTCGCCTATGTTTGTAGCTATGCTACTAATGTTAATGTTAAGAGGTGAAAAAAAAAAGGTATAGGTCATACGGCCCACTTAGTAATAAGGATATGATGCGAGATAAGGGGTGCTCGGTACAAGTATCGGGTACTCGTCACGGCCCCTAGTTGGGTCGTGACAAAGTGGTATCAGAGCAGTTCGGTCCTAGGGGATTGTCTACGAGCCGTGTCCAGTAGAGTCCTGTTTATGGGTGTGTAGCGCGCCACACTTATAAACAGAAGGCTGCAGGGCATTTAGGAAATATGACCTTCTTTGTCTTCTAGATCGTGCGATAGAGCTATGTTACCAGGCTTCCTTGTTCTTTTCTTAATTCTATGTTACGATTTCAGTAATGCCGAAGAAGAGGAAGACTACGGCGGCCCAGAAGGGCAAGTTGGCGGCTAGAAGCAGAGTTGAAAAGGATCCAGAAGAAGACGAGTCCTATACTGAAGCTCCCCCTCAGACTCCTACTGCTTCCCCTGTATCAGCAGAGCAGGAAAGAGTTCCAGCTCCAGCCCCAGCACCTCCAGTTCCACCGCCAGCAGCTCCGGGCCAGCAGATGACAGAGGCCATCCAGTTATTGACTCAGCTAGTTGCCGCACAGGTTCAGCGACAAGATGTAGACTCGGGAGACAGGGCGGTGAGTGCAAGGGCTCGTGACTTTATTACCCTGAAGCCTCCGGAGTTTTATGGATCAAACCCAGAGGAGGACCTGCAGAGATTTATAGATGAGATGCTGAGGACTCTGAGAATCATACATGCTTCGGATATGGAGTCCGTAGAGTTGGCTTCATACAGGCTGCGGGACGTGGCAGTCCTATGGTATAATAGCTGGGTATCTTCGAGGGGAGAAAATGCACCCCCTCCGGTTTGGCAAGAATTTACTGAGGCCTTCCTGCGATTTTTCTTACCGCCAGAGGTCCGACGGGCTCGAGCTAATATGTTTTTGAACCTTAGACAGGGAAATATGAGCGTACGTGAGTACAGTCTTCGTTTTAACTCGTTATCCAGGTACGCCCCAACCATGATAGCTAATATGGGGGATCATGTGCACCGATTTGTGAGTGGGCTAGGGCCACATTTAGTCAAGGAGTGCTTGACGGCTTCACTCCAGGATGGGATGACTATTACTCGTATTCAGGCCCACGCCCAAAACCTGGAGGAACAGTATCAGTTACAGAGAGAGGAGCGTTATTCAGATAAGGGTTCCAGAAAAAAGGGGCAGATTTTCCGGGACTAGAAGTGAGTACAGAGGGGGGCAGGCACAGGGACAACCTAGGTATTCAGGCCAATCAGTGGTCAATGCGCCACCTCGATTTGCAGATAGGGGGTTTGATCGTCCTACCTATTCAGGACCGGGTCAGAGTGTCAAGGCTTCAGGATCCCGGTATAGAGCTGATTTTAGCAGGACGGGGTTGCCCCCACCACGATGTACTCGGTGTGGCAAGCCACACTCTGGGCAGTGTTACCTAGAAATCGGTGGTTGTTTTGCATGTGGTCGAACTGACCATTTGGTGCGTGACTGCCCACTAAAGGATGAAGGAGGCCAAACTCAGCCAGCCAGATCAGCAATCGGTTCATCGTCGACCGTGCGCCCTCGTGGACAGACTTCCCAGGCTCCAGCGGGCCGCGGCCGAGGTAGAGGAGGGGCATCCAGTTCAGCCGGCCCTCCGCACCGTATATACGCATTGGCAGGACGACAGGATCCTGAACCTTCCGCAGATGCGGCCACAGGTACACTTTCGGCATTTTTTTCTACGATATGTGGGTGTTAAATTGAACTGGATTTTACTTTATCATGCACCGTTTCTTGTATTACTGAACGTATTAGGAATTCGGGAAATTTAGGACAAAAGTAGCCTTATGCAAAGGTAAAAAGACGAATATTAGAGATCGCGGAAGGCGACGATTATTTAAAGGGCATAGGCGTGCGTAGACCCCCTTAATAAAGGAGGGGAGAGCATGTTGGACCTAAAATGGACTGTGACGATTCAAGATCCAATAAAGGGGACTTATTAACGCAGGGCCAGCGTTTGGAGCTAGTACAATGGACTTACGACATAAAGGCAACCTAAGCTCCTAAAATGGATATGTTAAGCGATATGTGAGATGTCTACAAAGGAGACCTCCCCGAAGTATGATCCACTATAAGGCCAGTTTAACATTCGAGGATGAATGTTCTAAAGGGGGGGGAGGATGTTATATCCCGCATTTTTCGCATTCGGATAATTTGAGGTAATTGCGGGAGATTAAGAGCAAGACTATAATTTTGATCTTGTTTGGTGTATAAGTTGTTTATAAAATTTTTGAAGTGGGAATATTAAGAAAGGTCAAGGGCATAAAGGGAAATTCGCAATATGACTCGTGGAAATATGGAGGAAGACGAAGGGTAAATTTGGAATTTTAAAATAATAATAATAAGAATTCATGAGTTACAAGACAAAGAGAGATAAATATGGGCTTGGAATTAAAAAGGGGCCACTTGGGCCATCCACATGGATGGGCTAGGCCCAACTAAAGCTTAAGGGGTCAAAAATAAAAAGGATGACCAAGTCATCTTTTCCACTTCAACTTCTAGAAATTTCAAGAGCCTAAGAACACTAGAAAGAAGGACAAAAAAATTTGGCCAATTCGGCCTTGGAAAAAAAAAATGAGGAGAGTTTCCAACTTGTTCCTCCTAGCCAAACAGTTCATTGAAGGGTTCTTGACGTGGTGGAGGATTATTTGGAGCAAGGAAAATACACATTTTGACAAGTCTTCAATTGTAAGCCAAGTGAAGGTTCAAAGTACAAAGGTAAGGTTTGAACTTTTTCTTATGTGTTGTGGATGCGTAAGTATGTGGTGGTGTATGAAAATGGATGAAATTCATCTGATGGAAGTGTGTATGTGTGTGGTCGTGACTTGCATAGTCAAGCCATGTGTGTGTTGTGTTGTGTTATGTTGTGTGTTGGTTATTGTTGTAAAGTATAGAAAATATTGAAATTCATGAAAATATGTATATGGGGTGTGTTGGCCGAATGGTGTAGGTTATGGAAGGGTGTGGTGAATTAATTTTACTTAGCATTGTAGTTGTTGTTATGGTAAGTTCCATGATGTAAAATAAGGATTTAATGGTTAAGGAGTGAAATTGTGTTGGTTGTGGATTATGGGAAGAGTTGGTGTAATGTTAGCATGGTCTTTGTATTGTGGAGATAATATTGCTAATCATATGTGTTATTGTTGTTTCATTGAAGTTAAAAGGTTTTGGGTAAGAAGTATGTTGCTTAAGTTGTTGGAGTATCATATGAATTTAATTGAGTTGCATTGAATTGAATTGCCTTGAAATGAATATAAATGGCTTATTGATTTTGTGGTCAAGATTTTTGGTATTGATGGTTGATAGATTGGCCGGGTTGAATTCCCGGATTGTTGTTGATTGAAAACTTGCTAAGTTTAATGTTGGGGATGGTGTATTTACAGGGGAAATGCTGCCAGAATTTTGGTAGCCAAGTATTATCTTAAGATCTCCAATGTCAAATGTTCTAATAAAAGTTTGGTAAATGTGACCAATTTGTAGATTTTGGCGGATTTGCAACTTGAATTTGGAATAGCAAAAAGGGCGGAAAGAGGTATGTAAGGCTTCACCCTTCCTTCTGTGGCATGTCTTAGACGTAATATGTTGGATATGAGCCTTGGGGACAACCCTATTCTCCGGAATCCGTACCTAAAGTTTCCCCTTTTTCATTCAGTAGAATTGAATTAAAATTGTGTAAAATGTTGGAAGAACTTCCTAAACCTCTAGAACTCGCATAAATAGGACCCAACTACCCTAAAACCCTCACAAGTAACGCCATGACATGTAACATATGTAAATTTGGTACGCCGCCTCATTTGACCCGAGGTGGGCCCATTGTTCCCGGATTTTCCTTATTGTTCTGTTGACTTACTTTGAAGTTGAATCCGAAAGAAACCTTTGATCCTTATTCCGTTATCAAATGACAAGTACTATACCTATTCCAACGAGAATACTTCTATGACGATAATGATAACGATGATGTTAGAAAAGAGAATATGCCTATGATAAGTATGACAGAATTATTTCATGATTAAGATTTCTAAGCTAAGAATTCAATGTGATTACGAAGGTGACAAACTAGTTCTTGATCCTTATTTCTATTTCTTAGTTATGACACTATTTTCTAAGTATTTCGAAGTCTATGGATTGACATCTATGATGCCCATGATTTCATTCTATGTTTATTTCTAATGCTATTCGCCGTTGGTAGCCTCGCCTTAAAATACTTGTTCCTTCAAGGTGAGACAAAGGGATCACGATTGTTCCATAATGTAATCGGAGGTCACCGACCTTACGTCACTCAGATGGATATGTAACTTTCTTTGGGCTCCCATGCATGTTGTTTATATGATACATGTATATGTGTATGGATATGTCTATGTATATGTATATGTATATGGGGAAAGGGGAAGGGAAACTGTTTTATCACCACCTGATTCAGCTGGATTCCATCCCGGACGCGGGATGCCCGGACGCGGGATATGGGAGAGTCGTACGCGGCGTCTGTATATGTGATGCAGGACATATACGATATGATATGTGGGGACACCGTTGGGGAGGGGGGTGGGAGAGCCGATGTATTCGGCGTCTGTAAATGTGAGTAAAAGATACCGTTTTCTGAAATGTACTGTTTTCTGTGTACGAGAATAAGAAACACTGTGTTCTGAAAAATGGGCTAAGCTTGCATGGTATCCACCTACAAGGCATACATATGTACAGGTTACTTCCACTCAAGGATGAGCTCTGTATGTCTATTCTGTTATTATTTATACTCTATATGCAGTTACTATGTTATCATTCATGCCTTACATACTCGGTACACTATTCGTACTGACGTCCCTTCTTGTGGACGCTGCGTTTCATGCCGCGCAGGTCAGCAGGTAACCGGACCAGATTCCTAGGAGTTCTATCAGCAGTATTGGCAGCGCTCCAGTTGTCCCGGAGCCTTAGTTCCTTGGTACTATTTTTGTGTATATATTCGGGCACGGCAGTATTCGGCCCTTCCTATGTATATGTGTACTATGTTTAGAGGCTTGTGGACAGACATGTACAGTTAGATGTTTCGTACTTTTGTGGGTCCTCATCGATGTATAATGTGCTAGTAAAGTTTGTTCGCCTATGTTTATAGCTATGCTACTAATGTTAATGTTAAGAGGCGAAAAAAAAAACGGTATAGGTCATACGGCCCACTTAGTAATAAAGATATGATGCGAGATAAGGGGTGCTCGGTACAAGTATCGGGTACTCGTCACGGCCCCTAGTTGGGTCGTGACAGTAAGTATGATTCTATATGGGTGATAGTAGATAGACTCACGAAGTCCGCTCATTTTCTGCCAGTCAGAACGATGTATTCAGCAGAAGATTATGCAAAGTTATATATCAAAGAGATAGTGCAACTTCACGGGGTTCCAATGGCTATTATTACGGATAGAGGAGCACAATTTTCGGCTAATTTCTGGAGAGCCTTCCAAGAAGGTTTGGGAACGCAAGTGAAACTTAGTACAACATTCCATCTGCAAACTGACGGACAGGCGGAGCGTACTATCCAAACCCTTGAAGATATGCTAAGAGCATGCGTGCTAGATTTTGGAGGCAATTGGGATGATCACCTGCCACTTATTAAATTTGCATACAACAATAGCTATCACTCTAGTATTCAAATGGCCCCGTATGAAGCTCTGTACGGGACAAAGTGCAGATCGCCTATTGGATGGTTCGAAGTGGGAGAGACAATGTTAGTGGGCCCAGATTTGATTCAGTAGGCAGTAGAAAAGGTCAAGCTTATTCAAGGACGACTACTAACAGCTCAGAGTCGTCAGAAATCCTATGCGGATAACCGTCGGCGAAACTTGGAATTCAAAGTCAATGATTGGGTGTTCTTGAAAGTATCACCGATGAAAGGTGTGATGAGATTTGGCAAGAATGGGAAGCTTAGTCCTCGGTATATTGGACCTTACATGATTGTGTGCAATGTAGGCCAAGTAGCGTATGAGTTGGATTTACCTCCAGAATTAGAATCAGTCCACCCAATGTTTCACGTATCCATGATATGCAAGTGTGTTGGAGATCTCTCCAGGATCGTACCTGTAGACGATGTGCAAGGCTCGGAGAAACTGTCCTATGAGGAAGTACCGGTTGCTATTCTGGATGGGCAAGTCCGAAGGCTTAGAACCAAGGACGTAGCTTCAATCAAAATCCTGTGGAGGAATAATAACAGAGAAGAAATGACTTAGGAAGCTGAGGAAGAAATGAAGTCTAGGTACTGGCATTTATTTCCACCACCAGAAGATGTGCAGACAAATCCATCAGCACCCTCAGGTATGTAATGCTTTTCTAAAATGATTCCTTGACCGAATTTCGGATTGTTATGACAAGACAATAGTGGTACAGTTATAAGGGAAACTCTAACAAAAATTTGGAAGTCCCTAAGAGTTTAACATTCGAGGACGAATGTTCCTAAGTGGGGAGGAATGTTACACCTCGCAGTTTGGCACGTTGAGATTCGCTAGGTGACAGACGTACTATTGCGGGCGTGGGGTGGTAGTTGAGGATGTACGAGGTTATATATATGTTCCTCCTATGATCATTAAGGTTAAGTTTGTATAATAAGGTCATGGAAAGGTTGGAGGACAAGGAAATCAGAGAGCTAAGGTGGGGCCCACATGTCGGGGTTTTATGAAGGACATATGAAAAGTATTATGAGTAGTAGATGGGAAGTTCAGTAAGTCTTAAGAAGGACCCTTAGGTCAAACATGGGCGTAAGCCCTCCAAAAGGATAATGTAAGGAGATGTTTTCGGACGATCCGACTTGAAGAGGCCAAAAAGCCATTATAAGTTTGGAGTTTGTAAACACATCCAAAATGAAAGTTGTAGATAATTGAAATATATTTCCAACCATAGGTCGTGGACCCTCATACGATATCGGAATCACATGTTATGCACGTTTTAAAATCGGCTGTCAGGGCAGGGAATTAACCCTGCGCGAACGTGCCAGAAGGTGGCGCGAACGCGCAGGGCAAGACCCTGGAACTCAGCCCGAAAGTGCCACATGACGGCCCGAACGTGCTGAGTAAATTTTAAGTCGTTCCAGGCCGAACCTGGACCGTTATAAAAAGGGGGTCACCCCCCATTTCTCAGCCAAAGGCACCCCCAAAACCTCTCAAATTCTTTGGAAATTTCCCCACATTCCCCACACCCACTTTTAAGCCAAAAGCAGGTATAATTCTAAATTCCGGTCTGGGTAGCATATAGTTTTGGTTGCACAATCATATAACGGCGTGTGGTTGTCACGACCCGACTAGGGGCCGTGACGAGTACCCGATACTTGTACCGAGCACCCCGTATCTATCATTGTACCCTTACTTCTCAGCGGGCCGTAGGAACTGTACTATACAGTTTTTTGTTGCTGAACATTAACATGCTAAAACACCATATATCTGACTGTACCTGACTGACTGTACATATCTGTCTACGAGCCTCTAGACATAGTACGCTTATACATAGAAAGGGCCGAGTACTGTCGTGCCCGAGAATACATACACAAAATAGTACCACTGAAGTGAGGCTCCGGAACAACTGGAGCGCTGTAGAGTACCGCTGGTAGAGCTCTTAAGGATCAAGTCCACCTGTCTGCTGACCTGCGCGGCATGAAATGCAGCGTCCACAAGAAGGGACGTCAGTACGAATAGTGTACCGAGTATGTAAGACATGGAAGATAACACAAGCAATAACATAGTGTATAATTAATAATGTCATGGAGTCATAGGACATAGAAAATAGAACTTATACCATGTCATGTATTATCATATCGTATCATATCTTATCTTGTCTTGTCGTAGCATATCGCGTTATAATATATCGTGTCATAGTATGTCAGGCTATAGTATATCATATCATAGTTCATCATATCATAGCATAGCATGTTATAGCGTGTCGTGTCATAGCATAGCGTGTCATAGCATGTCTCACCTTAGCATAGCATGTCATAGCGTATCATAGCATAGCATAGCTTGTCATATCATGTCCTGTCGTGGTAGATCATAGCATATCATGTCATAGTATAGCTTACCATAGCATATCTTATCATAGCATGTCTGGTCATGACATGGTAGGTCATATCATAGCGCCGAGCAATGTCGGCTCACCCACATAGCGCCGATATACACCGGCTCACCCATATATCCCGCGTCCGGCACCCCGCGTCCGGGATGATAAGCCAGCTGATCAGGTAGCAATGAAACATGTTTCCCTTCCCATTTCCCCCATGTATCCCTTCCCCCCAGCCCAGGTTCATATACATAGCTTGCATATATGTACTTTGTATACATATACACATCTTATATACGTACACATATTTTTGTATTCATATACATAGCTTGTATACATATACATGTCTTATATACATTTACTTATCTTATATACATATACATATTTTATATACTTATATATATCTTATATACATATACATGTTTTATATATATATATATACATATCTTATATAAATATACATGTTTTATATAAATATACATCATATAAGCACACAGGGGAGCCCAAGGGAAAATCATGTAGCCATCGGAGTGACGTAAGGTCGGTGACCTCCGAGTACATTATGGAATACTCATGATCGCTCTTGTCTCACCTCGAAGGGACGAATATTTTAAGGTGAGAAGGTCAACGGAGAATAGTATTAAAGTAAACGTAGAATGAAATCGTGGGCGTCATAGATGACAGTTCATAGGCTTGGAAGTCTTTAGAAAGTGAAGTCATAGCTAGGGAATATAAATAGGATTCAAAAATTAGTTTATCATTTTCATGTTTACATAAGATACTTAGCTTAGTCATCTTAGTCATAGAGTCGTTCTGGTAGTACGTATCATAGGCATATCCTCTTATCTAACATCATTGTTATCATTATCGTCATGGAAGTCTCCTCGTTAGAGGAGTCATAGTACTTATCATTTGGTAACGAAATCGGGATTAAAGTTTCCCTTTAGATTCACTTCAAGTAAGTCAAGCAAGACTATAAGGAAAATCCGAGAGTAACGGGCCCACCTCGGGCCGGATGAGGTAGTGTATACGATTTACATATATTACGTGTCATAGCGTTACTTGTGAGGATCTTAGGGTAATCGGGTCCCATTTATACAAGTGCTAAGGGTTTAGGAGGTTTTTCCCACAATTGGCACACTTTCTAATTCAATTCTATTGAACAAAAAGGAGAAAACTTTAGGTGCGGATTCCGGGGAACAGAGTTGTCCCCGAGGCTCGTACCCGACTTATTACACCTAAGACATGCCATAGAAAGAAGGGTGAAGCCTTACATACCTCTTTCCGCTCCTTTTGCTATCCAAATTCACGTCACAATTTCGTCAAAATCTGCAAATTGGTCGTTTTTACCAAAACTCTCATTAGTATACTTAGAGTTGAAATCTTAAGGAAACACTTGGCTACCGAAATTTCGGCAGCATTTCCTCTGTAAATATACCATCCTCAACATTCAACATAGCCAAATTCTCAACCAACACAATCCGGGAATTCAAACCCGGCCAAACTATTAACATAATCAACAATCGCACTAGCAATTCACATATTTCATCCAAGATGCATGATTTCAATTTATTACCTTCTTCAAAACCTTCCGACTCCAATGAACACGATAACAACCTTATAGTATATATTACAACGACATCATACCAATATCATTACATACTATCCATGCAAGAACATTATTCTTCATATAAATAATCTTCCAATTACCAATACTTTACCACACTTATCAAGTCTTTACTTGCTATATGCAATCTACAACACAACAACTAAAACACTAAATATAACTTGCTCATTATTCTTCAACAATACCAATAGTCGTAATATCATTTCCAACACCAACATATGCCATAAAACAACCCACACACTATTTTCCAAATTTCTCAACCCAAAAATTAACAACATCAATACAACAAACTATCACCTTGTTCTTGCCATTATTTCTTAATTCATATTGATAGAGAAAGAGATTCAACAATTCATACCTTGTTTTTCATGAAGGTAGCCAAATCTTCAACATTTACTTGTTTCCAAGCCACTCCACCTCCAAAATGAAATCATATTTGTGACTATGCGTTGCCCGGACTTCGATTAGTACTTCGTAGCTTGAAATTTCGCCCAAAATCTTCACTTTTATGTGAGATTAAGAGCCTTTTAATGGCTGAATTTTCTGGAACTTTGTAGCATTTTTTTGTGATGAAAATGGGGGGTTTTAGCCCTTTTATAGAGGGTGGGCCGACGTACTGTAGCTACAGTACTGCTGCAGTACTGTAGCAGTACTGTAGCAGTACTGTAGCAGTGCTGTAGCAGCTCTGTTTCTGCGCGACAGTTCAGTTTGTAACGTCTATAATTCTCTACTTCGACGACCTATCGACGAGCGGTTTGTTGCATTACAAACTAGACTCGACGAACTTCATTTTAGGCTTTTGAAACGCCTTAAAACTCCAAATATACATGGAGATATACCCCTCCAAATTTGACTAAAAATCTTTCCAGCATTTCTCAAATTTTCATCGAACTTATTTTCTTCAATTCGCTCGATCTCGAAATATTCCGAAACTCTCCATACATGGTGTTTATCACTTATTATACTAATAATGGCTATGTTCTCGCGTTTCAAAATACTCTTTCCCGATTACGACTTACGATATCATAATTCACCCTTTTTCTTCGTTGTTACGTACTTTCCATGGCTTGTGCTTTTCAAAACATTATGGGACGTCTCCGACACTCCCTTACTACGGTGAGGTAAATGTCATACTCCTGCTCTGAAAACGCGGGGTGTAACAGTGGTGGCCTAAACTTAAGGTGGAGAAGTGAAGATACAACAATATTAAAGGGAGAAAGGTATGAATCTTCTATTATTAATATTAATCATGGTTCCTTTACGGAGATAGAGCTGTAAAATAGTTATAAAATGATTTGGTTGATGGAAATATGGGATAAACACCATATGGGGTGTTATGAAGTATCTTGGGTGTTGAGAATATTATGGTTGATGTTGGTATTATTATTGTTGTTGTTGGTTGCTGAATTGGGATTTCGGGCTAGGCATATAAACAGGGGAGATGCTGCCCGATTTTTGGCAGAATATAAAATAGTTTAATTTGAAAACTTAGGACAAGTGTGTGATAATGAGTCTAACATTAGTGTGAATCCTCTCGAATGTAAATTTACGAGCTCGAGCGGATAAACGTAGCTAATAGGAGGTCGAGCAAGTATGGTAAGGCTTGTCCCTTTCCTTCAAATGCATGATTCTTATGTTATGATTCCATAAATGTTTACATAATGTCCTTGTTGTCAAAAGTTGGAAGTTCTTGACTCAAAGGCATGGCTCCTTTTTCTGATAATCCATACATGTTTTCCAAAATGCCTATATGTTCCAAACTAGAGATTTATAATCCGGCAAGCTCTTGTAATAACAATGATGGACATGTTTTCACCATGCTAATGATGATGTCAAAAATAAGTATATTTTCTATGATGACTATGATGAGAACACTTTTATGTTTAAAGGTTCCAAGCTTATGATTTCAATGACGATATGAGAATATTGAGCTATCTTTTGATTTTGTTTTTCAATTTTATTCATTGTTGTTGATCTCACCTTATAATAATTATTCCTTCAAGGTGAGATAGAGGGATGACAAATATTCCATACTATAATCGGAGGTTACCGGCCTTACGTCACTCTGATAGCGACATAACTTTCTTTGGGCTCTCATACATGCTATTTATATTATATGTATATATGATATATGTATATGTATATGTGGGATATGGGAAAAAGGGCAAGGCACTATAGACGCATAACCATATGATATCATCCCGGACGCGGGATGCCCGGACGCGGGATATATGGTTAAATGGATCGGGTCGTTCGTTCCTCGTCACTACTATGTATATATATGTATATATGGATGGGGCTGCACGTTCCGCAGCACTAAGCATGCATGGTATCCGCCTTTAAGGCACTCAGATGTACAGGTTACTCTTTTATCTCACGATATGCTCTATATTTCCATTCTGTTATTATTCATGCTTTGTATCCCTTACTATGTTATTATTCATGCCTTACATACTCAATACATCCCTCGTACTGACGTCCCTTCCCGTGGACGCTGCATTCATGCCCGCAGGTAAATAGGTAGACGCGTCTGATCCCTAGGAGCTCCACCAGCGGTACATTGGAAGCGCTTCAGTCGTCCGAAGCTTCAGTTTATTGGTACTACTCTTGTATACATGTTTGGGCACGATGAAATCTGGCCCCTCCTTGTGGATATATGTATCTTATTTAGAGGCTCGTAGACAGACGTATGTGGATAGATGTTTCATAATTTTGTTCGTCCCTATTTTTATATAATATTTTGGTAAAGCTTATTGACACACGCTTATGGATATGCTATTGATGACTATGTTTAGTAAAATATGTATAAATTGTCCATATGGCCCACTTAGTCATGAAAAATGGAATGTTATACCAGAGGTGCTCGGTAAGCTAGTGTCGTGTACCCGTCATGGCCTCTAGTGGTGTCGTGATAAGATCAAAGGAGTTTAGTAATAGGCGATTGAATGAGGAATGGGGCCCTATGTGGTTCTTGGTAGTCTAGCTCCGGGTACCCGTTATGGCACTTAGCTGGGTCGTGACACCGAGACACCAATTCGACCAAAGTAGCATGAACAGAAAGATTGAAGGGAGTTTTCCAAACATGCCTCATAGCCTCTCGTGGATGGGTATAGATGTCTACGCACCATGCCACAAGACTCTACTACACATTGCTCTTGTACCTAGTAGACCGGTAACCTAAGCTTTGATACTAACTTTCATGACCCAATTCGGGGTTGCACGGGCACCTACCTTTCCCACCTTGGTAGGTGAACCCTGTCACTGAATTCACATCAATTAAGTAAAGGCGATTCATTTAAATCAATAGGTACCTAGAAATTCAGCGGAAACTTCAAAATATATTTAATAAACTCAAGAATCAATAAAATTACAATGATGTAACACATACAGACTCGATCCACTTCCCATGACCTGGTCTAGACTAGTACAAGAGCGACTAATGAATTCAGATTTTCACTACATTCTAAGACTCAATCTCTGTCCTGAAATGAAATGGGAGGTCTTCCGGATAGGCACCGCGTATTTCCACATATGCTTCGATCAATCACCTGAAACAAATCTACACCCCAAAAAGGGTGTAGCAAGTGCAATATCAGTGTAAACAATGCATACTGAGTAAGTATCATAGGCCGACAATGGTTAGTAAAACATATCAGTAAAAGGATTCATCGATAAACATGATAAAAACCCAATCAAGTCATACACCTATCTACCACACACGATATATCAATACCCTTAAGCATTAATTTCACTCTAATAATTCACCAGTCAAGCTCGCAACAATATCGGAGCTCACATAACATTAAATCAATCGTTTTAGTCTAGTAGTCAACTCATCATTAAGACACTCGTTATCCTAGATCACATAGAGACCAAACATATATTAATCTTACGGACTGTCTATAGGATACCTCAACAAGTTCAATCAATAGATCCAGATCCATGTACACATCATTGCCTAAGTAAAGCATCTAATCCCGAACATGCCAAGTCTGAATAAATCAATCTAAATCCAATCATCACAAGTAAACACCAAATCATCTCAAACAAGCTATACATAACATGCAATGCAAGATGTATCAATGCAATGCAAGATGTATGGATGCAATGCCATGTCATGCAAATGAGGTGTACACATATACTCCGGACGGAAATATCAACGTCTCGGTAGCACAACCCAGCGTGACTCGCGAAGTCTGAGTGCCACCCGTCCCGAATCTTTGCCAAACAGATAGACGGGACCCTGGCTAATTGCTCACAGGAGGAGTCTCACCGGTACCACTTTGGGGGACCCGCGGAGTCCATGCACTAACAAATGATTCTGGGATAACATCAGAATCGGCCATGCAACAACGATGCTCGAATATAACCATCGGACATCGGCCTCCTCACAATCACTCAAAAGAATTTTTCGTAATATCAGTTTCACTAAATCAACGATACCAGATCATCACCGGATATCGGCCATGCATCATGAATATGAGGAAATGTATGCAATGCACATATCAACGATTCTGGAATTGAACCTCGGACATCCGCCTCCTCACAATCACTTAAGTAAAAGAGTTTATGAAATATCATTTTCATATAAACAACGACTGCGGAATGGATCTTCGGACATCGGCTTTTTCACAATCACTCAAGTAAAAGAGTTTATAAATATCAGTTTCAGCTCAATCAACGATACCGGTTCATCACCGAGTATCGGCCATGCATGATAAATATGAGAGAATGCGTGCAATGCATATGTCAATCACTAACAGTCGAGTTCAATATCACAAATACCACAACGGGTATGCCAACAACGTATCACATCACAATACCAACAGTGGGTATGCCAACATATATCCAAGTACAAATACCAACAACGGGTATGTCAATCCTATCAGAATCAAGACAACAAGTAGAATTTGATATCTACCAACTACACATGGCATCAAGCCAACACAATTGAACAATCAAACACACATAACGGGGTGGCTAGTACCATACAAAAAGGTCAACCAATCGATATAGATATTTCCCACTTCCTCAAATTAGGAACATGAATCTCACCCTACACTCAAAATCTCTCGTCATAACTCATTTTGGACTCAATCACAATCTTTGGTACGTTTTATCCCTCCCATTTATCCACCAAATTCACTATTAATGGCATAACAAAATAATAATACATTATGGAAATTTCTCATTATTAGACATACAATAGGTTTCACCTGCTACTTCTGAGTCACATATATCCGCCGATATTAATGAAAAACCACATCAAACAACCTAAGGAATCTACATGGCACAAGCTCGAACATACAAATCAAACAACAATACCATCCTAAGATTCCATCCCAAAATCTCCAATTCCTATGCATGCATTCTCCGTTCCTTCTAATACACGAATATATGAAACTAACCGGAGTCTACCGAAAGGGAAGCCGTAACCTACCTGGTAGCCGAACAGGTGCCACGAATCCACACGTTGCCTTGTCTTTTGAAGCGTCTCCAAATAACCAAACTCTATCACATATGAATTCTATGTAAGAAACCATGATTAATGATACCCATATTGGCTACTTTCTATTCGGGTTAAATTCCAACCCTATTTTCGATAATCATCCGAGGTCCGATTTCAACAAACGAAATATGCATCCACATGTAAAAACACACAACGAACGCACCCGTGACCTCGAATTTCCCAACGGAGATACCTTTGACTAATTCAACTCCCAAACCTCAATAACCATTCTTAAACCATGTCCCAAAATACACCCGAGTGCAGTGGGAGCTGAACCAGTCCCACCAATGCATCATAAATCAGTCTATGAACGTCTCGAAATCGATGGATCTCTGAATGAAATCCATTCACCCAAAAGCCAACCCTCGGTCAAACTGTTTTTGCTTAAAGGAAAATTTTTCTAGAAAACATTCCAAAGCCCAAAACGATGCCGAGGAAGTCATGGCAACTATCTTCTTGGGTCAAAATAGTTCTAACGAGACTTAGGAACTGGTCAACGAGGACAAAAATGGAAGAATCACAGTAACGACAAAACGGGTCGTTACATACATTGACTTGAGATCATGGTATATCTTTGTCGCTCCTGGATGGACAGAATAACGAGAGTAATGGACTTCTTCTAGTATCTGATGGCGTAATCCTGCAACATCCAGGACACATAACCTGCTTCGATATCTGAGAACCCCATCTGCAAAAACCTCAAATGATGACTTCTTCTTCTAGGGAAGTGTATCTCTGTAGTGACTCAACTTGGGATCTTCATATTGGCGCTTTTTTACTTCCATGTCTAGGGATGAAATAGCGGGGTTATGAATAGCAACCGTTGCATTGCTCGAGTCCATTAAACAAACTCCTAGACTAGCTAGTTGGTAGAGCTCACGAACTAATTCCTTCTTCTCCGGCTGAACATCATATAGAATGCCCATAGATTTTCGGCTAAGAGCATCGGCCACCACATTTGCCTTTCCGGGATGATATAAAATACTCACATCATAGTCTTTCAGTAGCTCTAACCATCACCTCTGCTGTAGATTCAACTCCTTTTGCTTGAAAATATATTGGAGACTCTTGTGATCTGTATAAATATCAACATAAACACTATACAAATAGTGTCTCCACATCTTTAGCACGTGAATAACCGCAGCTAATTCTAGATCATGGGTCAGATAGTTCTTCTCATGTTTCCGCAGCTACCTGGAAGCATAGACGATAACTTTATCGTGCTCCATCAACACATACCCCAACCCAACACCGGAGGCATCACAATAAACAACATAACTTTCTGATCCTTCTGGAAGTGTCAAAACTGGGGCTGAAGTCAATCTATCTTTCAATTCCTAAAAAAATTTCTCACAGGTATCAGTCCACTGAAATTTTGGCGATTTCTGAGTTAGCTTCATCAATGGTGTTGAAATAGAAGAAAATCCTTTCACAAACCTTCTGTAATAGCCTGCTAATCCTAGAAAGCTAAGGACCTCTGTAGGTGTCGTAGGCCTTGGACAAGTCTTCACAGCCTCAATTTTCTGAGTATCCACTCGGATGTAGTCAGCTGAGATAACATGGCCCAAAAAAGTTACAGCATTCGACCAGAACTCGCATTTTGAAACTTCACATATAATTCTTGAGTCCGAAGAATCCCAAGAACAGTACGTAAATGATCTGCATGTTCTGCTTCTGACCGAGAGTATACCAGAATATCATCCATGAACACGATCATAAATAGATCTAGGAAAGGCCTGAATACATTATTCATCAAATTCATAAACACTGTCGGGGCATTAGTCAACCCAGATGACATTACCCGAAATTCGTAATGATCATATCTGGTTCCGAAAGCCGTTTTTAGAATGTCTTCTTCCTTGACCTTCACTTGGTGATATCCTGATCTTAGATCTATCTTTGAAAACCACTTAGCACCTTGTAATTGATTGAACAAATCATCGATTCTCGGAAGCGGATACTTATTCTTTATCATCACCTTGTTCAATTGCCTATAATCAATGCACATTCGCAAGGAACCATCTTTATTTTGTACGAACAAGATAGGTGCTCCCCATGGTGATGAACTGGGTCTAATAAATCCCTTCTCGAGCAAATCTTTCAGCTGTGCCTTTAACTCTTTCAATTAGGCAGGAGCCATTCTGTAAGGAGGAATCGATATGGGTTTAGTGTCCGGCAACATATCAATAGAAAAATCAATCACCTGTTCCGGTGGAAGACCTGGAAGTTCATATGGAAATACATCCGGAAACTCATTTACTACCGGGACAGATAGAAGAGTCGGTGGCTTTGCTTCGGTGTCATGAACCTGGACTAAATGATAAATATAACCTTTAGCGATCATCTTCCTTACTTTGAGATAGAAAATAAACCTACCCCTTGGAGATGCTGTGTTACCTTTCCATTCAAGCACTGGTTCTCCCGGGAACTGGAATCGAACCATTTTTGTTCTATAATCCATTTTAGCATAGCAAGATGCCAGCCAATCCATGCCCATAATAACATCAAAATCTAACATTTCCAACTCAATCAAATCAGTTGTTGTCTGATGATCACATACCACAATCACACAATTTCTACATACTTGTCTAGCTATTACCGGGTCACTAACAAGAGTAGACACCTCAAAAGGCTTGATTAGCTCGGGTTTCACCCCAATACGACCAGCAATATAAGGAGTGATGTACGACAAGATAGAACCCGGATCAATCAATGCATAAACATCATAGGAGAATACAGATAATATACCTGTGATAACGTCAGGGGAGGACTCACGATCCTGTCGCCCAGCTAATGCAAATATACGGGGTTGGGAGCCACTTGAACTGGGTGCTCCCCATCTGCCCTTGCCACGGCCTGCTGAAGTCTGGGGAGTCTGCCCTATAGGGCGTACGAACAAAGAGGAGCCATCTACTGATCCTGTGGGTTGGGCCCCAACTCTGTCACTCATCGATGGACAATCACGCATCATATGCCCAGTCTGACCAAAGGCATAACAAGCATCTGAGCCTCGGCGACACTATCCTGAATGTAATCTATCACACTGGCTGCATCGTGCTATCGGTGGTCACCTCTGACTAGGATCACCTCCAAACTGAGACACGAAACTCTCAAACTCTGACCCGGTCTAGAATAAATGGGGCGGTCAAATCTCCTACCCGCAAATCGAGAAGCTGCACTAGTCATAGACTGGCCTAAATATTTGGAATACAGTTGCCTCCAACCCCCTTCTATACTCACTACTAGCACCGGCAGATCTAGCCCTCTTACTATGCCCTCTATCAATATCGCGCTCACCCCTTTGCGGCTGTTGTCGCTCTTTCAAATTCTAGGCATGGGCCTGAATACGAAAAATGTCCATCCCTTCCTCAAGTGAAGCTGTCAAGAAATCTTTGATCAAATGTGGCCCTAAGCCACTCACAAATCGATGCACCCGGTCTCCCATATCGGCTACCATGGTCGGAGCATACCTAGCTAATGAATTAAAATGGAGACTATACTCCCGAGCACTCATATTTCCTTGCTTTAAATTCAAAAACATATCGGCTCGGGCCACCTCAGGTGGCAAGTAATGGCGGATAAAAGCATTTACAAACTCCTGCCATACCGAGGGAGGTGCATTTTCGTTCCTCAAAGATATCCAATTATTATACCATAGAACAGCTATATCCCGCAATCTATAGGATGCAAACTCGACTGACTCAGTATCAAATGCATGTATTATCCTCAGCGTCCTCAGCATCTCATCTATAAAGCCCTGCGGGTCTTCATCCGGCTTTGACCCGAAAAATTCTGGAGGGTTCAAACTCATAAAATCACGGGCTCTGGCACTAGTCACTCTGTCGCCTGGACTTGCACTCTACCGCTGAGCCTGAGCAGCGACTAGCTGGGTCAATAACTGAATAGCCTCGGTCATCTGTTGGCCCGAAGCACCCGGTGGAGGAACCGGAGCCATTGGAGCTGGAGCTGAAGCCCCTTCATACTCCTCTAAAATAGGTGGAGTATGGGAAGTACGAGATGGAGCCTCATCATGCGACTCGCCCTCCTCCATATGTACTGGGGACTCCCGTTCAGTCCGCCTTTTTGTTGCTGTCTTGCCCTTCTGGGCAGCTGTTGCTTTCCTCTTCACATGCATAACTGAAATCAAATCGCACAATTAGAGAGGAAAGAGGAATCTTACATTATAGCTCTAGCGCAAGATCTATCAAAAAAAAAGGACGATCATTATTCCTAAATACCCCGCAGCCTCTTGTTTATAAGTGTGGCGCACTTCATACCCATAAACAAGACTCTACTGGACACGGCTCATAGACACACCCTAGGACGCAACTGCTCTGATACCACTTTTGTCACGACCCAACTAGGGGGCCATGATGGGTACCTGAAGCTAGCCCACAGAGCACCACCTTTCAGACTTATCATCAAACTCAACCTAAACATACACCATTCTCAATCACAAGCTTACTATGAACCGATCTTTAATTACTCCTCAAAATATACATATATGCACAAGCCCACGAGGCTACAAAATATTATACAAGACATACGCTAAAGAGATCATGAACATCTACTACCCACACATATGTATCTACGAGCCTCTAACTAGAGTACTGAAATCATAAAGACGGGACAGGGCCCCGCCATGCCCCAAATATGTACACAAAAGAATATACCAATAGGCGGCAACTCCAGAGTAGGGGAGTGCTCCTGTATATCTGCGGATAAAGCTCCTAAGCGTCTATGTCGTCCCCCTGTCTACTTGCGGGCATGAACGCAACGTCCATATAAGAAAGGATGTCAGTACGAACAATGTACTGTGTATGTGAGGCATGTATAGCAACATAATCATGAAATAAGAGAGTATAAGATGAAGAGATAATCTCTAACTGATTGCCTCTTAAGGCGGAGTCATGCATGCTAACTTTTATATTAAACAACATCATATCATACATACACATATAAACTGCCCGACCATATAGGTACAGTTTGATCATCATTAGCCCGCGTCAGGGCTTCCCGCGTCCGGGTTAACCATCTCATGCTGCCCAACTAGGCACAGTATAATAATCATCATAGCCGCCCACTACGCCTATCGTAGTGGTGTCTGCCCCGGCCAATTAGGCACGATGTAAAGTCACATATGCATAACATAAAGCATGCATGAGAGCTCAAGTAAAAGTTGTAACTCTATCGGAGTGACGTAAGGTCAGTAGTCTCCGATTATATTATGAATCGAACATCACTGCTAGGTCTTACCTTGAAGGAACTAGTATCATGAGGTGAGATGGCCAACAATGAATAACATTAAGGAAATTATGAAGTAAATTCATTAAGCTCATAATAGCATCACTTCATAAGCTTTGGAACCTCTAGAAGTAAATTCATCATCATCATCATTATCATAGAACACATCTTATCTCTTTCTTATAAGAAGCTTTCAATAATCTTTAACTTTCATCTTTTGGGATGTAAGAAGGTCATGGAAACATAGAGAGGAAATCATAATATAGAAGTCATGCCTTTGAAAGAGAGGGACTAGCCTTATATACCTTTACGCCTTCTTAACGACTAAACATTCTCCTTCCAAGCTCACGACTCTACATTCAAGAGAATTTGTACTAAAATTAGGTAAGTGAAGATACACTCAAGTTTGAGCTAAAACGACTAAAAGCTAACAAAAATTGGGCAGCATTTCCTTTGTTTCGACAACTTTCTCCATATACCAAACAACTCCCAATCATCAATAGCAACACCTATAATATCATAATCAATAGACTTCTTCAAGTTAAACATTGTTCAATCCTCAAAACTCCTTTTCAAAGTCATTCATAACCATGATTACAACACAATACCATATTCATTTACATATAATACTTCTGCAACATCCTTAGTATCATTCATAACAAGATTATACTCATAATATACCAAGAATCATGACTCAAGTTAATTTACTACTCAAAATATTATTATATCCATATTTGAGCTCATATTCTACTTCCTTCTCTTATCCAGGTCATTCAACTACTCAAATACTCTTAATAACATGAAATAGAGATAAAACTCACCTTTGATCATGTAAGGATGAACTTTGGATGAATATACTTCACTTGAGAAAATCCAAACTTCAATAACAGAGGAATTCTTGACTTCTACAAACCCTAGTGAACCTCCTTACACTTGATTCTCTTGATTTTTGGTGTTTAATCTTTGATTTCTCTTGGATATGTGTTAATATGGTGTCGAGAATATTCTGAAGTTCTCAGTAGGTGTGGAGAAGATGAGAAATGAAAAATAAGAACTTGGATCATATATTTATAATTGTAAAAATCTGACCCGACATGATTTATACGGACACTTATACGGTCCGTATAAGTGACCGTATAATTCCCCCAGAGACTGACCCATTTTGTGACAGTTATACGGATAATTATTCGGTCTGTATAATTTTATACGGTCCGTATAAGTGGCTGTATAATATCACCAATGATAACCCTTCACTGTAACCATTATACAGACCCTTATACGGCCGTATAAAGTTATGCGGACTGTATAAGTGGTCGTATAACTCCTTTTTTCCGAAGTTGATCTCGTCGATTCGTTTGATCTCCAATACTTATAGAATCTTCCTGGCACTTGTTTAACACTTCATTAACCATCTAACGAGACCTATAACTCCTTCCCAAGACATAATAATCGTTAACTCGATACTTGCAAAAACCTTCCCAAACACAACTTATACTTTACTTCCTTCGACGAACTTAGTTTCATCGATTCATATAACTTAAAAATCTTGATGTATGCACTTTAAAGCTACCAAATGCCCTCCTTAAGGTCATACGGACTTCATGTTCACCTTAAGCTTGCGTTAGTCTATTCACAACATGACGATATGAAATGTCTGAAGTGTAACACGAGTAGTGGTAGATATCAGAATCTGTGTTACTGCCATGACTGAGATATGAATGGTATACCGTTGTTGGTATTTGCATATGATACCTTGTTGACTTACCTGTTGTCGGTACTTGTCATATCGATATATTTTTTTCATACCATTCAAAACTTCGTTTTAGCCCCTGAAACTCATCCGGAGCCTCCCGAACACAAACCATATATGCAGTTTGATTGTAAACCACGTTACGGACGCACACGTGATCACAAAATTTCCAAAAGAGATCATTTTAATCCGGTGTTGACCAAGTCAACCCCAATACTATGAAACTAAGCCTTCACACGAGACTCAAAACATTCCCGAATGCCTCGTACTAACGGCACTCGGGGAAAGGGTCAATACGGTTAAACAGGTTAGAACACTATAACAACTAAACGGGTCGGTACAAGAAGGAACCAATATTGATAGTGATCCTAAAACTAAGGATATTAATAAGTTAATCCAACAAGGTAATTATACGAATCAATTATTACATGTAGTATCTAATCAATTGATAAAAGATACTAATAAACAAACAATTCCTTCAGAAATTGTATCAAGTTCAAAAATTGAAAAACATCCAATATTTAAACTACCAGAATTTTCTAAAGAAATATTCCCAGAATTACCAGATAAATTTAATATTAAAGATGATTTTATTGAAAGGATAAATAAACAATTAAAAATATCTGAGCCAAAAGCTTCTAATAAAATAAGTACTAGTGAAGTTAAAACACTACGTATAGAAGCAGGAATCGAAAAGGAATTGGCCAAATTAAATGATTTGAAAAAATTCAACAAAAAATCGTCTAAAACGATTCAAACAATATCAAATGCCCCTGAAAAAGAAATTCAGAGTTTAACCATCAACACAAGATATTCTACAAAAAGGAATTATTACAGTAGACCTTCTTTTCCAGATGTCCAATTTGAGGAAGATCAGTATCTCACTAGTGCAGCACATAGTGGGAATGATATATATATGAATGGAATATAGATGGCTTAGCAGAAAGTCAAATCTGTAAAAAAATTACTTGAAATGGGTATTGCCATTATGGCATACAAGGTTAAAAATGTTGGAGATAAATATGCAGCAACTTTAATTATTTCTGGTTTCACAAGAACATTAAAACATTGGTGGGATAATTATCTATTTGAGGATAATAAAGCCCAGATTTTAGGTGCTATATTAGTAGACACCGTAGTAAAAATAGAAGAAAATAATCAAGTTACAGTTAATGAAGCAAGAGAAGATGCTTCAGCAACATTGATTTATAGTATTGCTAAACATTTTATTGGAGAACCAAAACTTTTCCAAGATAGAAGTTTAGAATTACCAAACAATCTTAGCTACCCAAAATTAGATGATTTTAGGTGGTATAAAGATATGTTCTTAGAAAAAGTTATGATAACAGAAGATTGCGGTAATTATTTCTGGAAAGAAAGATTTATTACCAGTCTACCTTCATTATTTGCCAAAAATGTTAGAACCAAAATCAAAGATAGGTTTAACGGGAGAATCCCTTATGAAAACCTTAATTATGGAGATCTAATTAGTTTTATCAATGTGACGGGACTAGATCTAGGCACAAATTTAAAACTAAAGAATTTCCTGAAAAAGGATCAACAACAATCTCGAAAGGATTTAGGTAGTTTTTGCCAAGACTTTGGTTTTGAGAAAATATCTGCCCCATCCAAAAGATTGAGTAAAATGGCCAAAAAATCCATTACATCCAAAAACATTATAGGAAAAAGAAAAATACTGATGAACCTTACAAAAAGAAAAGGTTTAAAAGATCACCAAAACAAAATTTTGGAGATAAATGCTGGACTTCTAGCAAATCAGGCCATAGATCAAGTGAATGTAGAGTCATTAATAAAAAGAAAAAGAAGATAAATCTTCTTAAAGTTGATGATAAAGTAAAAGACAAACTTTACACAATTTTCGAAGAGAATGATAATAATTCATCTTCTTTTAATGAAAGCAGTGATATTGAGATTGAAACGGACTACGGTTCCAATAACAATTCTTCTGAATCTGAAGATTGTAATTGTACAGGAGCTATATGCACCGGCAGTCAAAATTCAATCAATGTTATTACTAAAGAATCAAAAGAATTCCTTCTTGATCTAGTTAGTCATATTAATGATGAAGAGATCAGGAAAAATATTTAATTGAATTAAAAAATATTATTATTAATCAAACCAAGGGAAAACCTTCTATTGAACCTTTTAACATGAAAAATGTTATGAATAGATTTTCTTCTAAAGAGAAAAAACATACAATCCAAGATTTACAGTATGAATTAATTTCTACAAAAACTGAAATTAAAGATGTTAAAACAAGGCTAAATAAATCGAAATGGAGTACATCACTGATCAAATATTATCTCAGACAAGAATAGAAACTCTTGCAGAAGATAACGATGATCCAAATGACAACAATTCATTAAAACTTTCTGATAATGAAGAAGTCATAGGAACATCAAACAATAATACAGTTGATTCTTTACATATAGTCAAATCACAAAGCTAGCATATTCCTATTACTTTAAAGGTAGGAAATATTACACTTCACAAGTTAGCCTTAATAGACTCTGGACCAGACAAAAACTACATAATGGAAGGTCTATTACCAACTAAGTATTTTGAAAAAAGTACTGCTAAATTATACTCTGCCACAGGAGAAAAGTTGAAAATAAATTATAAATTATCCAAAGTCCACATTTGTAATGATGGAGTTTGTTTTATAAATGATTTTGTTGTTACAAGAGATATAAATGAAGAAATTATTTTGGGAACACCATTTATAACTCAGATAAAACCCTATTATGTTGGATTAGATGCAATCTATACCAACGTATTAGGAAAGGAAATTAAATTTCCATATTTAACAACTATTTATCAAAATGAAAGTGATTTTGTTAAATCAAAAACCATCTTTCGAGTACAGTTACTATCAAATCAAGTTTCATACTTAAAAGATGAAATTAAACTTAAAAAGATTGAACAAACTTTTTTTTTTAAAAAAAAAAAAAAACCCCCGGTGATAGAAGGGAAAATTGCAAGTTTTCAAGAAAAATTTAAAAAAGAAGTTTGTTCAAAATTACCAAACGCTTTTTGGGAAAGAAAGAGGCACATCATTGAGCTTTCATATATCAAAGGTTTTAATGAACAGACCATTCCTACAAAGGCAAGGCCAATACAAATGAACCATGAATTAATGGAAACTTGTAAAAATTAAATCAATGATCTTTTACCAAAAAAGATAATTAGACCATCTAGATCCCCTTGGAGTTGTTCAGCATTCTATGTAAATAAAAATGCCGAAAAACAAAGAGGATCACCCCGATTAGTCATAAATTATAAACCTTTAAACAAAGTTTTACAATGGATTAGGTACCCGATACCTAATAAAAGAGATTTATTAAAAAGAACTTACAAACCTAATATCTATAGAAAGTTTGATATGAAATCAGGATTTTGGAAAATGCAAATTGCTGAAAAAGATAAGTATAAAACTGCATTCAATGTCCCTTTTGGACAATATGAATGGAATGTTATGCCTTTTGGGTTAAAAATGCCCTGTTAGAATTTTAGAATATTATGAATAATATTTTTAATCCTTACAGTAATATGTCTATAGAGCCCGTTTGGATTGGCTTATAAGTTGCTTATAAGCTGTTTTCAGCTTTTTTGAGTGTTTGGCTGGCCAGCTTAAAGTCATTTTGTGCTTAAAATAAGCTCAAAAAAAAAAATATTGGACCCGTTTGACTTAGCTTATCTAAAGCAGCTTATAAGCTGAAAACAGCTTATAAGCCAAAAAAAAAAAGTTGGGCTATCCCAACTTATTTTTTTTAGCTTATAAGCTGCTTAAAATAAGCCCATCCAAACAGGCTCATAGTCTATATAGATGATGTACTAATATTTTCTGACATAGATTCTCATTTTAAACATTTAAATACTTTCTTCAAATTGTTAAACATAATGGTTTAGTTGTGCGTGCTAAAAAGATTAAATTGTTTCAAACAACAATTAGATTTTTAGGACATGATTTATACCAAGGTACCTATAAACCAATTTGTAGAGCCATAGAGTTCTCTTCCAAATTTTCAGATAAGATTCCTGATAAAACCCAATTACAGAGGTTCTTAGGAAGTCTTAATTATATTTCAGACTTTATTCCTAACATTAGGAAAATCTGTAAACCCCTTTACAAGCATCTCAGAAAGAATCCAGTTCCATGGAGTCTAGATCAGACAGAAACGGTAAGAAAAATCAAGATTGCCGTCAAATAAATTCCATGTCTAGGTATTCCAAACCCAGATGCTTTTATGATAGTAGAAATCGATGCTTCAAATGAAGGATATGGCGGAATTCTTAAACAAACAGTCTCTCTAGAGTCTCTAGAACAATTAGTTCATTTTACCTCAGGGATCTGGAATCCTGCACAAAAGAATTATAGTACAGTTAAAAAAGACATTTTATCTATAGTACTATGTATTACAAAATTTCAAGATGATTTAATAAACCAAAACTTTTTACTAAGGGTTGATTGCAAATCAGCTAAAAAATTTTACAAAAAGATGTTAAGAATCTTGTTTCAAAACAGATTTTTGCCAGATGGCAAGATTTATTATCCAGCTTTGATTTTGAAATTGAATTTATCAAAGGAGATTTAAACTCTTTACCAGATTTTCTTACAAGGGAATTTTTACAGGGTAACCATGAGGCCGGGAGCCCCAACATCCACCTTTCAGAAAAAACCCGATAGAAAACCCAATAACAGGTATTCAGCTTGAGCTGAATTCCCAAAGCTAACTAGGCCCATGAGGCCTACAGGTCCAATTTTCAGTCAACAAAATTTAACCATTCTTCGATCTATTCCACCACCATCACCATTCCAAAGGATGCAAAGACCCTCTACAAGCTCAACAACAGGTAAATTCAAACCAATGATTGTTACAAAATGAAGACCCTAGAGTCTTTTGCATAGGTAGTTAATCCCAACACTCCCTCAAAGAAGGAAGGTAAGCAGCAGGAATCGCCAGAAGAATTCACTATTGTTAAAAAGGCAGAAATACCTATTTTAGTATTAGACAAACATTATTCAGATTGGAAGGTTGAGGGTTTACTTAAACCTTGTTACACAAACTTTGATTATATTGAGAGCAATGATCCTATCAAGACTAGGAGATATTATGAGTTCATCCTGACAGATACAGGATCCTTAACTATTGAACATTGTTCAAAGGTTGACTGTGACCCAGACAACATTTCATACTCAAAATTCACCATAAACAAGATCATCAGCCCATTCGAATGGAAAGTTGATCATTTACACACCCTTATTGTGTTACCCAGACAACATAGGCCACAACCCTATAATTATTATGATTATGAAGCAGCATGGTACAACTTTTTGTATGTACGACCAAATTTCCATACATGGTTCGTCAAGTATAGTGAACAAATAACTAGATCAATAATTCTACGATGGTTTTACAACTGGTGGATAAGATTTCGAGGCAATGAGCTAACAATGCCCAAAAGCTTTCAAATTCATTATGAAAGGTTCCAGAAGGAGCAAGAAATTTCTACCTTACCGGAACACATCAAATTATGTCAATATTACATTAAGAAAAGAATTTCTTATATTATCAGCTGGTCATTTGATAAAGCTGAAATATCCAGGATTAAATATTTAATTAAAACAATTAAGATCAAAGGATGGACTCCAGAAGCTAAAAATCTAAAGCTTAAAAATCCGAAGCCATCCAGCAGCAAAACAGGATCAACAGAATCCAAGTCAGAATTAAAAAAGAAGCTCTTAGAAGCTCTGAGAAACATTGATGACACTGACCCAACAAAAGTTCAAGAACTACCGGATACGTCGTCTTCATCAGCAGAAGATAATGGAGACATAATGGACCCACAAGGCATGGCCCAAGCATATCTCCACATCCAAGAAGATTTAAAGTAAGTTTCCCCTTTACAAAACAAGACAAAAGTAAAAAGTAAAAAGCAGAATGGTGGCCGACAACTTATACAAAAGCAGTCATCTAACTTTTCAAAAAGCAGAAGGCATCTTTAAAGATAGTCGTCCATATGTAACCATCTAGAAGAGGTTAATAATTTCAGAGGCCTATAAAAGGTTCTCAAGTTGTAAGTATCAAGGCATTCGAAAATCACCCCCCCCCCCTCCACTTTCGATAAGCCTTCTCTCCTTTCTCTCTGTAAATCTTTCCATGTTTGCTTTCAATGTTTAAATAAAAAGCTTCAAGTTTTGTAAGTATCTTAATTTAAATTCCGTATTTTATTACTTTACTATTTTAGCCGTAAGATCCTGTTGTAAATGGTATCAGAGCCAAGTATGAGTGGCTAAGTTCTCATACTATCCTAGGGTTCAGTCGAAATCCTGTTATAATCCTGTCATGTTCATATACTGTTAATTATTTAGATTTATTGTTCATCTTCCTTAGAGCTTAATAACTTTATTATCTAGTCCAGAATAGTTAAACCCTTTGAGTCTTAGTGTGAGGCATCGGAGTAATTCCCCGATAAGACATTGGATGCCTAAATAGACTGTTGTCACTCATGTGCCAGGAGGGCCGTAGGACACAGTTTGGTGTACCAATCCCTAAGACCACATTGAAAGAAGGCTAGACACTTAAGAAAATAGAGAAATAAGTTAATAAGAATTAAGAAAGATACACAGTAAGTTCTAATTAATTATAGTAGAAGAATAACTAGGGTAAAGATAACAAAGATAGTAGACAACCCTATAGGATAGTAGCAATACTCCAACTCTTTTCTGAAAAAGAAAACCTTTATGAAAACCCATCCTTCTTTTATAAGAATATATTTTTATAATAAATTTAAATTTAAATTTTTATAATAAATATAAATGGACGGATTACTTTCATAAAAAAGAGTTATTAGATCTTATAAAAGAACTAGAACCAGAATTCTGGTTTCAAATTCAAATTTCATTAAAGAACAAAAAATTATTTATTATTATCGGGTAACTACATAAAAAAAACCCCCCAACGTATAGCCAGATTAATATGACGCACCTAACCTTTGCGGGCGACCTATTACCCCCCCCCCCCCCCCCCAGTCTTAATTTTTCAGTATTTTAGTATCATTTTCGACTGGCGTGGCAAAAAAAAATTATGGCGAGTCACTGACAGTGACGTGTCAGTGATGTTAGTCAGAAAATGGTACTAAAATACTGAAAAATTAATACTGGGGGGGGGGGGGGGGGTAGTAGGTCGCCCGCAAAGGTTGGGTGCGTCATAATTAATCTGGCTATACGTTGAGGGGGGGGGGGGGGTTTATGTATTAATCCTTATTATAACCAAGGTGGTTATAGAAATATTACTTTAGAAGAAGTTCTAATTTCTATAGAAAGAATTAAATGCTTATTAGAATTCAACAGAGAAAATCTGGTTTTTACTGAAAATAGTATTAAGCGGTGTCAAAACCAACTTGATATAATATTTGCTCAATATTAATCATGAGTTCTGAAAAACAAAACATTTTAAACAGTGTTAATCTATCATCAGAAGCTACAAAGATAGCTAAAGTTGAAAGTGATTTACAAAATTGGAATATTCCAAAGGAACCATTCCGATCAATCTATAATACTGGAAAGTTTGATTTTGTAAGAAATTCCAATATCAAAACTTGTGAATCCACAGTAGATATCAATAGTTCAGAAGAAACTATTAAATTATTATCTATTCAAGATATAAAAAGATATCAGAAAAATTATAATTTTCTTCACACGGGACTTATCCAAGTTGTTGTCAAACCTCTCTACAGAATAGGTTTAGACACGCCTTTATGTTTCTTACTAAGAGATGAAAGGTTATTAAACTTTGAAGATTCATTATTAGGAGTTTTACAAAGTAACCTAGCTAATGGCCTGGTTTACTTTAATTGTTATCCAAATTATTCGATTAACATCAACGATCAGAATATATTGAACACGTTAACTCTCAATATTAAAACAAAAAACAAGAATAACAAAGTTAATACAAAAGAAATAGCTGTAATATGTAGAGTATATTACAAACTAATGAAAACGACCTTAGCTCCAAAAGCTAAAATGATATGTCAAAAATGAGTTACTATGCTAATGGAAGCAAATCATGAATGTAGTAGTACTTTGAACCCAGAATGATAAAATGGAATGAAATTTTATCCAAAGACGATTGGCACTTTGATGCCATAACTCAACCAAAAGCTGAGCCTAAAAGTTCAGCAATTGACTGTGTTATTCAATATCCTGATGGATCTATTGACCTAAAGTTTCTTAGATCTCAATCAGTTAATGAATCATCTTCAGGTAGTCGAATGTCTTTTTCAAGACCTTCGTCATTTAAACCCCCGGAGGAAGATAATCAAGAAGATTTTTTGGATATTAATAGTCGGAAAATTAAAGGAGTAGACTTCTCAGAAACTATCCCTAAAGTTCACTACTGTTCACAACAATCTGAAGTAAACCCAGGAAGTCCAACAACTAGTGACATGATGGGAGAACCATAAAAAAGGGAGCTTTTAAACCCCCGGAGGAAGATAGTCAAGAAGATTTTTTGGATATTAATAGTAAGAAAATTAAAGGAGTAGACTTCTCAGAAACTATCACTAAAGTTTACTACCATTCACAACAATCTAAAGTAAACCAAGGAAGTCCAACAGCTAGTGACACGATGGGAGAACCATAAAAAAAGGGAGATGCACTAAGCATGCTTAGGACAGATGACTTTAAACCAGATCTTATAACCTTAGACAAAAAGATGAAAGATCCAAAAAATAGAAAGAAATTAGAATGGTGTATGGATACCTATAGCTTCGAAACAAGAATAGATTTCAAAGAAAAATGGCTTAGAGATTTAAATAGATTTAAAAGTAATATAAATTTCTTCAAATGGTTTGAATTAACAGGACAAATTCCAAACCAAAAGGAATCCTTGTCTATGTTAGTCAACAAATGGTATACAAAGACCAAAGGAACAATAGAATCTACTATTCTTCCATTTGAAGAAATCTTAATACCAGTAGGTAAAGAAGTAATTACTGCTTCTCCTTTTAAAAGAGAAGGAACCAATATTGATAGTGATCCTAAAACTAAGGATATTAACAAGTTAATCCAACAGGGTAATTATATGAATCAATTATTACATGTAGTATCTAATCAATTGATAAAAGATACTAATAAACAAACAATTCCTTCAGAAATTGTATCAAGTTCAAAAATTGAAAAACATCCAATATTTAAACTACCAGAATTTTCTAAAGAAATATTCCCAGAATTACTAGATAAATTTAATCTCAAAGACGAATAAATAAAAAATAAAAAATATCTGAGCCAAAAGCTTCTAATAAAACAAGTACTAGTGAACTTAAAACACTAAGTATAGAAGCGCGAATTGAAAAGGAATTGACCAAATTAAATGATTTGGAAAAAGTCAACAAAAAAATCGTCTAAAACGATTCAAACAATATCAAATGCCCCTGAAAAATAAATTCAGCGTTTAACCGTCTACCCAAGATATTCTACAAAAAAAGAATTATTACAGTAGGCCTTCTTTCCCAGATGTCCAATTTGTGGAAGATCAGTATCTCACTGGTGCAACACACAGTGGGAAATATATAACTGAATGGAATATAGATGGCTTAGCAGAAAGTCAAATCTATAAAAAATTACATGAAATGGGTATTGCCATTACAACATAAGAGGTTAAAAATGCTGGAGATAAATATGCAGCAACTTTAATTATTTCTGGTTTCACAGGAACACTAAAGAATTGGTGGGATAATTATCTCTCTGAAGATAATAAAGCCCAGATTTAAGGTGCTATATCAGTAGATACCGTAGTAACAATGGAAGAAAATAATCAAGTTACAGTTAATGATGCAAGAGAAGATGCTTCAGCAACATTAATATATAGTATTGCTAAACATTTTATTAGAGAACCAAAACTTTTCCAACATAGAAGTTTAGAATTACTAAACAATCTTAGCTGCCAAAAATTAGATGATTTTAGGTGGTATAAAGATATGTTTTTAGAATAAGTTATGATAAGAGAAGATTGCAGTAATGATTTATGGAAAGAAAGATTTATTAGCAGTCTACCTTCATTATTCGCCGAAAAAGTTAGAACCAAAATTAAAGATAGGTTTAACAGGAGAATCCCTTATGAAAACCTTGATTATGAAGATTTAATTAGTTTTATTAATGTGACAGGACTAGATCTATGCAGAGATTTAAAACTAAAGAATTCCTGAAAAAATATCAACAACAATCTCGAAAGGATTTTGGTAGTTTTTATCATGACTTTGGCTATGCGAAAATCTCTGCCCCATCCAAAAGATCGAGTAAGATGGCAAAAAAGCCTACCACATCAAAAACTAATAAAAGGAAAAAAAAGATAAATCTTCTTGATGTTGATGATAAAATAAAAGATAAACTTTACACAATTCTAGAAGAAAACGATAATACTTCATCTTCCTCTGATGAAAGTAGTGATATTAAGATTTAAACAGACTATAGTTGTCACGACCCATTTTAGCCTAGGTCATGCGGGCACCTACCATTCCCCCCCCCCCCCCCCGGTAGGCAAACCCTTAACTCAACGTTCATAATTAATAAATATAATAAATAGCGGAAGAAATAAATGACGTAAGTCTCACAATCTAGTATAATATAGATAAGTGCGGAAGTAAATGAATCCACCCCAGTATCTGGTTTGGTCTTACTGGAGCATCTAAATCTGAATAACTCTGGTCTGAATAATAATACATAAAATGTCTCAAATCATGTCTTGAAAGAAAAGTAAGAAATAAACAATAGAAGAGTCTTCGAGATCAGCGGACGCCATGCTCACCCTGGAAAACTCAGGTAGAAGCTGAGGAGGCGATCAGCCACGAGTCAGAGAAGTAGATTCGGACTGATACTCTGCATTCATAAAAGAATGCAGCAAGTGCAGGTCAGTACAAACAACAGTACTAGTAGGAATCATAGGTCGACTAAGCATAGTTAGCACAATTCAGAAAATAACACAAATAAACAAGTAGAAAAATCAAGCATCAAATAATATAATCGTAACCGAGTATCTATCAACACCTATGTAAGTATCTAACCTCACTATAATAAGTCTGAGTATATCAATTCCTGGAACAATCAACACCATAGAATCAACAACACAATCCACCACAATACAATCATCACGACATCTCACTCAAGTCATAATGCAATGCAATAACGGTATGAATGTGATACCATGCCATGCTATGCAAATGAGATGTACACATGTACTCCGGACGGAAATATCGACGTCTCAGCAGCACAACCCAGTGTGACTCGCGAAGTCTGAGTGCCACCCTTCCCGGATCTTTGCCAACAGCCAGATGGGACCCTAGCTAATTGCTCACAGGGGGAGTCTTACCGGCACCACTCTGGGGGACCCGCTGAGCCCATGCACTACAATCGAATCCGGGATAACATCGGAAATGGCCATGCACAATGATGCCCGAATATAACCATCGGATATCGGCCTCCTCACAATCACTCAAAAGAGTTGTCAAATATCAGTTTCATAAATTAACGATTCCGGAATTGAACCTCAGACATCGGCCTCCTCACAATCACTCAAGTAAAAGAGTTTAACAAGTATCTGTTTCATATAAACAACGATTCCGGAATGAATCTTCGGACATCAGCCTTTTTCACAATCACTCAAGTAAAAGAATGTATCAAATATCAGTTTCGCTCAATCAACGATACCGGATCATCACCGGATATCGGACATGCATGATAATATGAGAGAATGCGTGCAATGCATTTATCAATCATCAACAAGTAAGCTCAATATCACAAGTACCTCAACGGGGTATGCCAACAATATATCACATCACAATACCAATAGTGGGTATGACAACATATATTAATAACTCAAGTACCAACAGTGGGTACGCCAATAATGTATCATAGTACAAATACCAACAACGGGTATGCTAATCCTATCCCAAATCAGGACAACAAGCGACATTCTCTATCTACCCACTACACATGGCATCAAGCCAACACCATTAAACAATCAAACACATATAAGGGGGCGGCTAGTCCCAACACACATCAGGGCCCAACCAAAGGCAATATCCATCCCAACTTCACACTCAAAGGTTCACATGCTGTCTCCGACATCATAATCTAAATATGTGATTCACTATACTAAGTCTCACAAAAGGTAAACTATAACCTACCTGGACTGCCGAACTGCAACACCAACAAGTCACTCTATCGCCTTACCCTTACTCTGAAGCTCAGAACCAAAGTACTCTAAGCACAATCGAATTCTAAATTAGAAATCATGAATAATGATACTAATATTGCTATGATATCAATTTGGTCTATTTTAACCCTAAAAATTGGGGAAACGGGCCCACAAGGGCGAAAAGGTAAATTCACTAGTAAAATACCAAATTGAATCCTAGGTAATCATAACCCCATTATTAATTATTGATTTAGATCAAGAATTATCCCCAAATCTGATTTCTAGTAAAAACCCCCAAATTGGGTATGAACCTTAATTCTCCAAATCCCAAATTCAACTTTAAAAGTAGAAGATATGGGGTTACTAAACTTAGATTTGTCACATTTTAGTATTAACATCATCAATTTTATCAATTATAACCCTAGGGAGAAGTCTCTCAAAACCCTTCATCAAATTCTACTTCTAAGGGATTGAAAAGGGAAGGGATGATTCTAAGATAATAATGTTAAAGAGAAGTAAGTGATTAGACAAAGCTTTACCTCCAAAAAAATCCTCAATTTATCCCCAAGAACAGCCTTCCCAAGCTCCAATATCGAGTTATGACATAATGAGGGTTTAGGTCTTATTTTAAGACACATTTAATGAAATTCCCCTGCCCGTGACCGCCACGGCGAGGGTAGTGCTGCTACAGCGGCGCCGCTGCGGCGTCGGGGAAACCGCTGCAGCGGTGAGGCCCTTTTTCTCATGACCTCCCCAGCGATCACTACACCGCCACGGCGGTAACGCCGGGGCAGCTCTGGTGCCGACGTTGCGTGCACCAGACACCAGCAACCCCCAAATTCTCTAAGTCTTCCATCGAACGGGTTATTCCCGAGGCCATCTGCTCATAATCTGACCACCTAAACCTATATAAAAATACACTACGAACGCACTCGTGGTCTCAGAATTTCCAACGAAGGTCTCATTGACCGGGTCAACCACCGGTGCCTACTTCTCATTTTCCATCCAAAGTCCTGAAATGCACCAAAATGCATTGGGAGCTGAACCAATCATACATACAAGTTCTAAACAATTATCCGGACCTCTTGGAGTTGAGGAAACTCCGGAAAAGGTCTGTTTCCCAAAAGTCAACCTCAGGTCAAATGAGTCAATAAACGCTCTGAAGTGACGAAAGTGCCAAAGGACTATAACTACCAAATGGGTCATTACATCAAATACCAATTGAACTGTTGCTCATCCTCGAGCAAAGAAAAGAAAGAAGGCGGGGAAATACCTGGATCAGTGAACAACTGGGGATATCGGCTACGCATATCCGCCTCAGTCTCCCAAGTAGCCTCTTCCATGGGGCTGTGCTTCTATTGCACCTTCACAGAAGCAATCTCCTTGGACCACAATTTTTGAACCTGCCTAATTGGGATCATAATAGGCTTCTCCTCATAAGTCAAATTCTGATCAAACAATATAGAATCCCAACGGACAATGTAGGTACCATCAGCATGGTATCTCTTCAGCATCAAAACATGGAAAATCGGGTGAACTCCTGCCAACCGTGGCAGCAAGGCTAACTCATACGCTACATCACCAATACAATCCACGATCTCAAATAGGCCAATGTATCTAGGGTTCAACTTGCCCTTCTTACCAAACCTCATAACACCCTTCATGGGTGAAACTTTCAACAGAACCTGATCACCAATAGCAAACTTCAAATCCCGAACCTTCCGGTCCACATACATCTTCTGCCGGCTCTAAGCCTCCACGAGTCTGGCCTAAATAACACTCACTCTATCAATGGACTCTCTCAATAGATTCGTGCTCTCAGGTAGAGCCTCGAACCCATCGAACCAACCAATCGGAGATCTACACCTCTTACCATATCAATAACGATGATCTCGCCTCTATACAAGCCAAAATCCTGCCTGAGGTCGTGATGTCGAGACAGATGAAACTGATAGCCATAGTCTGAACCTCCAAGGACAACGAACGCTCGAAAACAATCAGTCAAGCTAAACTCCCCATACTTACTGCCTTGCGACTCAAGGTATCAACCACCACATTGGCCTTACCAGGGTGATACAGAATAGAGATATCATAGTCCTTCAGGAGCTCCATCCATCGGCGCTGCTTGGAATTAAGATCTCTCTGGGTAAACACATGCCAAAGGCTACGGTGATCGGTAAAAACCTCACAATGGACACCGTACAAGTAATGCATCCAAAGCTTCAAGGTGAAGACTACGGCCAACAACTTCAAATCATGGGTGGGGTAATTTTTCTCGTGAACTTTCAACTAACGGGAAGCATAAGCTATCACTCTACCCTCTTGCATCAACACTGCACCCAAACCTATACGGGAGCATCATAATAGACCGCGAAGTCCTTGCCCTCCACAAGTAAGGCTAGGATTGGGGCTGTGGTCAAAAGAAGATTGAGCGTTTGAAAGCTCTCCTCACAATCATCTATCCACTGGAATGGAACATCCTTTTGAGTCAATCTTGTCACTACCTAACCAGAGGGTCATGACGAGCACCCGGAGCTAACACACTGAGCACCTCTAAACATACGTCTCATAAACATTTCTGGGTGGACTATAAAGATAGCTCCTGGATATCATGATCTGTAAGGACATATATCACAATATAACGGCACATCTCTATATAATCTTCAATAATTATGTCCATCATCACCAGCCGACAAGGCTACTAAAATATTATACAATGATATGAACCGGTAGGGTTATGAAATATCTAACTATACACACATGTCTACGAGCCTTTACATAGAATATAAGTGACCATAAAGACCGATACCAATAGGCTGCAGCTCCGAAGTAAGTGGAGTGCTCCTGAGAATCCGCTGATAAATCACCTACGGGTCAAATCCTCCTACCTGTCTACCTGCGAGCATGAACGCAGCGTCCACAAGAAAGGACGTCAGTACGAATAATGTACTGAGTATGTAAGGCATGCATAACAACATAATCAGAAATATAGAACATAACAGGAGATAAAGATAACCTGTACATCTGGTTGCCTCATAAGGCAGATACCATGCCTGCTTAGCTTTCTCTTAAAAAAAACATTTCTCATACATATATAACATAATCATTAGCCTGCGTCCGGGCCTCCCATACCCGGGGTAATCATCTCATGCCGCCACTAGCGGTGTCTACCTGGCCAACTAGGCACGGTGTAATAATAAGTGGCCCACTACACCCACCGTAGTGGTGTCCGCCCGGCCAACTAGGCCTGGTGTAAGCATACATAAAAAAAACATGTATGAGAGCCCAATTAAAAGTTACAACTCTATCGGAGCGACGTAAGGTCAGTAACCTCCGATTATATTATGGAGTAATCATCATCGCTATATTTCACCTTGAAGGGACAATTTTTATAAGGTGAGATCAACAATAATGGATAAAATCAAGGAAATCATGAAATAAGCTCAATAATCTCATAATAGCATTAAAATCATAAGCTTTGGAATTTCTATAATTAAAATCATCATCATCGTGTTCGTCATGGAAAACATCTCATCTTTAGTATCATAAGAAACTTTTAAGAATCATGAACTTCGAACTTTTGAAAGCAAGAAGGTGATGGAAACATATATGGAATTATAACATAGGAATCATTCCTTTTGAAAGAAAGGGACTAGCCTTAACATATCTTTTCGATCGCCTTAACTTTAACTATTTAGCGCTTATCCTCCCAAGCTCGTAAATCTACATTCAAGAGAATTCATATTATTGTTAGGCTTATCGTCATATGCTTGTCTTAAGCCCTCAAATTAATTCCTTTTAAAATCTGCCAAAATTCGGGCAGTATCTCCCTATTTATATCCCTAGCTCGAAATCACAATACCAACAAAACAACAACAATAGAAATACTAATATCAACCACATCATCATCAACACCAAAATATTCGATAAAGCATCCCACACGATGTTTTTCAACATACAACAACAATATGCACTTCCTTTCTTCCTCATCAAGGAGCATAATCTCATCAACACACCAGAAACTTTAGATACCATCCATATACATGTAAATCAGCCCAACAACATGGCCACAACATGCTCAAAACAGTCCATAAAGACAACAACTACAACACAACACTTTATGACCTTTCCTCCATAACTATTTTCACTTTTAAGACTTGCTAAACCTTCAAATCAACTCAACATAAGAGATAGGATGAAGAACATACCTTATACATGATGAAATTTAGCCACACCAACTTTCTTCAAGAACAAACTCACCAGAACATCAAGTAGAAGCAAGAACAATCACCTTTCATGGACTAGTTTGGTGTAATCTTGTTAAATTCTTGATTTAATGGGCTATAAATGTTTGGGGGATATGTTAGGAGATTTCTAGAACTCATGAGAGTGTAACATTCTGAAAAAATGGGGTTGATGGGGCTTTTATACCACTTGAAAGTCGGTGGAACCGACTTTCCCAAGTGGGACCCGAGGGAGCCATTTGGCAGTTGAGGGGTTATCTTAAAATGGCCATAACTCCTTACTCCGATGTCATTTTGATGAGCGGTTTGTTGCATTGGAAATTAGACTCGACGAAATTCAATTTAGGCTTTTGATATACCTCAAAACTCCTAATATAGCTAGAGATATACCCCTCCAAAGTTGACCCAAAATTCTGCCAACTTTTTTCCAAATTTTCGACAAACTTATTTTCTTCGATTTGCTTGGTCCCAGAATCTTCCGAAACTCTCCATACATGATATTTATCATTAATCATACTTGATATTGTTCATGCCCTTTGGTTCCAAGGTTTTCCTTCCCGGTTACGACTTACGAGATTGTAATTCATCTTGTGCTTCATTGTTATGTACTTCCCATGGCTTGTACCTTCCTAAACTTTATGGGACGTCTTCAATACTCCATTAATATGGTGAAGTACGTGGAATTCTCATGCACTGAAAGTGCAAGGTGTAACAAATCTTGTCAAGGACGAAGCAATGGCAGCAAAACCTTTCACAAAGCGACGGTAATAACTGGCCAAACCCACAAAACTACGAATCTCGGTAACAATAGTGGGCCTCGCCCAACCCCTCACAACCTTAATCTTCTATGGGTCAACCATATTTCCCTCTTTGTACACCACATGGCCCAAGAATGCCACAAACTCTAACTAGAACTCACAATTAGAAAATTTCGCAAATAGGCTATGTTTCTTCAACAACCCAAGGACGGTACGAAGATGACCCTCATGCTCCACTCTACTCTTGAAATACACCAAGATGTCATCAACAAACACAATCATAAAAGAATCAAGGAACGGCCTAAAGATGCCATTCATCAAGGTCATAAATGCAGCTGGGGCATTGGTAAGCTCGAAAGACATCACTAGAAACTCATAGTGGCCATATCTCGTACGAAATGCTATTTTCGGAATACCTTCCGCCCTAATATTCAACTGGTGATAGCCGAAACGCAAATCAAACTTAGAAAACACCGAAGCACCCTGAAGCTGGTCAAATAGATCATCAATACGAGGCATATGGCAATTGCTCCGGATAGTGACCTTGTTTAACTGGGGGAAATCAATGCACATCCTCATGGTCCCATCTTTCTTCTTCATAAATAACACTGGAGTACCCCAAGGGGAGACGCTCGGTCTAATGAACCCCTTGCTCAATAAATCCTACAATTATTCCTTAAGCTCTCTCAACTTGGCAGGTCTCATCCGATATGGTGGGATGCAAATAGGACGAGTACCTGGATCCACGTCGATACAGAAATTAATATCACGATCGGGTGGCATACCAGGAAAAGCTGACGAAAATACCTCTGCGAACTCGCTCACAATAGGAATAAACTTAAGGGATGGAGATGCAACAGTCGTATCACGAACATATGCCAAATACGCTAAACACCCCTTACTTACTAACTTCTTCGCCCGAAGGAAGGAAATAATATTCTTCGGAGCGGGACTAGGAGTACCTCTCCACTCAAGCCTACGGATGCCCGACATGGCTAAAGTGACTGTCTTGGCGTGACAGTCCAAGATCGCATGATAAGGAGAAAGGCAGGACATACCCAATATAATATCAGAGTCCACCATATCCAGAATCATCAAATATACCTAGGTATCATCAAATCTACCCAGGTGTCATACCTCATAAAAGTAACTAAACAAGACCGGTAGACTCGATCAACAACCATAGAATCTCTGACTAGAGTAGACACATAAACAGGTATATCTATGCTATCACATGGTAAATCCCAACCAACGGCATGAAATGCAGCTACATACGAATATATGGATCTAGGATCAAATAACATGGAATAGAATGACCTCGAACAGGAATAATACCTACCATCACCCCATCAAGAATCCCCACCCGAAGGCCTAACTGCCCTCGCCCTCGCGGCTTCAACTCTCACTGCACAGTCAATAATGTCCTGGAACGAAGTATCTGCTGCCTCAAGCTGAACACAAGGCAGCTGGAAAGGACCATCCAACCCGCTAATGAACCACCGAATCCTATCGGCCTTCGTCAGAATCAAGGGGTAGGAGTAACGAGCCAAGTACGAGAAGAATAGCGCGTAGGTAGCTGTAACATCCCATAAATCCATATAGAGTGTGAAAGCACTGTATGAGTCCTTTGGAACATTATATGTTAGGTTACGTGCATGACTGTAGGCTAAAGACCCAAGAGAAGATGTCAAAATGAAAATTCATTGCAGTTTCGCGAAAAGGAGGTTTGACGGTCGTCCTTTGTACCGTCGATCTGTTTGACGCTCCGTCTTTTGCACCATAGAAAGTAAGAAAGAGAAAGTTACTCACTGGAAATTGCATAACTTTAACGGAGCAGATCGACGCTCTGTCGATCTATTCGACGATCCGTCGTTTGTACTGTAGAATTGACCTAGCATAAAGACCATTCGACGGAGCAGATCAACCCTCCGTCGATCTGTTCGACGCTCCGTCGTTTGTACCATAGAATGTGCCTGATGGGCTAAAATTATATAAGTTGCAAAATTTTAATTTTCTTCCATTCTTTTCATTCTCAAAAACCCTAAGGACGAAATCTCTCTCTAGGGCTCCAACACTAAGGTAAGAACATCTTAATCATTGATTATCGATCCTACCATCAAACCATGATTCTTAACATGATTCTTGTGACTAAAACCTAAGGATTGCAACATAATTCTTCCTAAAGTGATTCAAGCTAAGGTTTGGGTGTTATTCACTAGAAAAGTGAATTGTTAAACTTTGTTTAACATACTAAGGTCTGTCTCTCTTTTAAAAACCTTATCATGGATATATGTCTTATTGTCAAAAGTTCTTTATTGAATAAAAAGGTGAACTTCTCATACAAAATCCTAACTCATGATTTGATTGTGGTTGGTGTGCGCGAGGGGACAAACCCACATTAAACCTTTATTGTATTATCCTCTATATACGTATATGAAATCATAATAGTTTTCTTCTATAAGAGATGGTCTTTAATGAGGGTTAACTGTTGACATTGATGTTTTAAAAAGGAACTATGACAATGGAATCTTGTTGAAAGAAGTGGAAACGTTTTCAAGATTATCTATGAAATTATGGATCTTTGTAATGGCACAATGAACCTTAATGTTAATTGATGGTGTGACATAATTTGAGACAAATTGTGAATCGACTTCTATGCTATGAACTTTGTTGTTGTGTTTGGCCTAGCTACTCAAGAGGAAGGGTAGCCACTATGGATCCTAGTGTGATAATGCCTAGCCATTCGGGAGAAAGTGTGGCCACTTCCGGGTTCACTACCTGGAGTGTGATAATGCCTAGCTATTCGGGAGGAAAGATATATACCGTTGAATTTCATATTTCGGTGTGGTGCACTGTGACAAGGGAACCTCTACGGTCACCCCTTCGATGTGCTTGATTCTTGGGCCTGTATTGGCATGTGTGATACTCTTATTTTCTCATGGAATTGTTGTTGTTAATTATGATCAATTGAAAGGCATATTTGAAGTTGTACCTTTACAAGAGGCCTTGTAATCGGTTTTGATAATTCTTATTGAGACACACAAATTGAATAACTGTTCTTACATTGCTTTCACATGATCTTCAAGACTGTTTTCTTTATGTATTATGTACTCTATTTTCTTATTACTGATTGTCCCCGAGGCACTCAGTGAGTACGAAGTACTCAGGCATACCATTGTTATTTTTTATGGTATGTTAGGTAACGGAGAAGAGCAGGTTCTTGATAATCCAGGCGTTTAGGAAGGACTTTTTGTTGCTGCTAAGTTAGTCAGCCCACAAATTCATTCGTGGGACACCCTATTTATTTATTTATTCATTATATTAGTTTTCCGGGCTGCGTCCCGATGAGTCAAACTGTTATTCCTTTATCTTAGAAGCTCCAGCTATACCTTCTTGTGGGTAGTTGTTGAGTTATTGATTAACTCTCGGGCACGTTGTTACGCTTGACTAGGTATTTGATTACTAAAGACTTCCGTTGATTTATTTAATATATTCATGATTTGATTGTATTTATTTTATAAACTGTTGGAGGTAAATATTGAACCTGGCGGGTTCAAGTGTTGCTATTGCATCTTTTAGGTTCTTCCAATGTTGTTCATGACGTCGGATGCCGGTTATGTCTATGTTGGGTTTTGGGGCGTGATAGTAGCGACCGGCATGCCCTCCTGACGTAGAGCAAGGAACTGACCCTGATGCTCGTCCCTCCTAGAAAGTGTCACATATCTCTCTCCAGAAACACCCCATAGAACTACACCCAAGTAAGTGGGTGCGCGCACACTTTCCTGCTAGCAAGGTAGTCTCTCCACCATGACCTTGCGCCACCACTGAATCGAAGGGTAACATACCTAGCTCCGAGGGTATCCGTAATCCCTGCTGCATAGCGTAGCTCGTGCAAGATCACGATGAACTCATAGGCATTCTCTTCTGGTGCGCCCGTGAAAATCGGTTTGGTCAATCTCGTGTACATCCTCCATGCTGGCGTGTCGCGAATCCTCACTATCTGTGAGGGAAGAGATAAGAGTCAGATACCAATTTGGCCTTTCCAGATACCAGTTTGAATAAATTAGCACGATGGAAAGAAAAAAGATGAGATTTCCTAAATGTCCCGTAGCCTCCCACAGATAAGTACGGAGCTCATCGTACCGATCCACGAGACTCTACTAGACACGCTCTTGTATTAAAGACCGGGTAACTTAGGGCTCTGATACCAACTTGTCACGACCTATTTAATCCTAGATCATGCAGGCACCCACCTTTTCCACCTCGATAGGCGAACCCCTACCTCAACATTCACACTAATAGAAAATACCGGAAAAAATAAAATAAAGTAAGTCTCACAATATAATATAATGTTAACAAGTGCGGAAGTAAATAAAATCCACCCCAGTATCGGGTTTGGTCATACAAGAGCATCTAAATCTGAATACTAAATGTCACGCCCCAAATCTGGAGGGCCGTGACCGGCACTTGGTGCCTACCTGGACCGGGCCAACCAACATTTAAATTTACATTTAGCTAATAACGTGGATGGGCCTAAAGTGGCCATCTCACTTTGAAAAATCCCAACATAGATATATACATATAACTCTCTGCGGTCTGGCCGCCTCCTTAAGAAACAAAACGTAACTGTATGCGGTCCGGCCGCCTCATGGAATATATGCGATACTGCTCAAACCATTATATGAGCCGAAACGGCTCTCATAAGTAACTATGCATCAAAGGATGTGACACGGGGCCACAGACTGATTGACTGTACTGTACATGTGTCTACAATCCTCTAAAGAAGCATAACTGAGTCATGGGCAAGACCGGGATCCCGCTCACCCGTCGTCCATAAACACAAAAGAAAGACTCCACATAGACCTGGCAACTCCGAACAAAAGGGAGCTCACCGCCAGCGGATGTCAAGTACTGTCTACTGAGGAGTTCTGTCAATCTGTCGATCTGTACCTGCATGCATGAATGCAGCGTCCCCCCCCCCCCCCCCCCCCCCCCCTCCCACAAGAAAAAGAGACGTCAGTACGAATAATGTACCAAGTATATAAGGCAAGATAACCACTGAAATGAAATAACAAGCGGTGCTCCGAATATCTCAAGAAAGCATCTGGAGGTACTCTACCTGGGTTGCCTCTCATCTGAGGCAAGATAACGTAATCTATAGATATAACTCCGTGACTCGAAGGCCAGGCATAGATGACTCCATGACTCATAGGCCAGGTACAATCAACTCCATGACCTGTAGGTCAGGTATAATCAACTCCATGACCCGTAGGTCAGGTATAATCAACTTCATGACCCGTAGGTCGGGTATAATCAACTCCATGACCCTTAGGTCAGGTATGCGCATCTCCGTGACCTGTCGGGCAGGCGATAACTCCATGACCCGTAGGCCAGGCATATACATATAGTGAAAACTCGAAGGCAACATAAAAGCCTATAAACAACATATACACTAGTTATACCTTCTATCATTCTATCATCTTATATAACTTGACTATTCTTATACCCGTCCTTAACTTAAGAGAGTTATTGCAATAAGGTTATGGTAACCCGAGTATAATCTTCATGAATAGCACATCTTGGTGTGAATAGTCAAAGGTGGCTCGATAGTAGAAATCATGCCAATGAAAAGAAGGGATAGCCTTAACATACCTGGAATCTTGCTTCTTGACTTTCCAACTTACTTTTTGTCTTTCAGGCTAAATAAGATCATTCGCAGTTTCGTAATCTACATATAAACCCATTCATACTGTTGTTAGGCTTATCTTCATATGCTTGTCCTAAGCCTTTTAATGAAATCCCTTTAGAATCTGTCGAAATTCGGGCAGCATCTCCCCAGTTCATATGCCTAGCCCGAAATTACAATTCAGTAACCAACAACAACAACAACAAGACCAACATCAACCATGTTATTCTCAATACCAAATACTCCATAAAACCTCCCATATAATATTTATCTACATTTCCACCAATAGAATTATTATACAACTATTTAACGGTTCTATCTCCTTAAATAAACCAAAATTAACATTAATAATAGGAGATTCATACCTTAATCCAGATAATATCGTTATATCTTCACTTTTTTCACCTTAAACTCGAACCACATGCGTCGCCATACGATTCTATACTCGTAACTATACGTTGCCTGGACCGGAATTCGAGAATTATAGTTGATTTAGCCTTGAAATTTGAGTTTAGGTGTTAGGGAAATTTCTAGAGGATTTTAGACTAGTGTGGAAGAGGTGTTGGCTGAAAAAAGAGGGGGCCAGTCCCTTTTATATTGGTTCAAATTCGGATCGGGTCACTGTAGCAATACTGTAGCATGGTGGACTGTAGCAGTTACTGTAGCACTCGTTTCTATTCTGTCAGCCGAACTTGTAACATCCATAATTCTCTACTCCGATGTCCTATCAGTGAGCGGTTTGTTGCATTAGAAACTAGACTCGACGAACTTCATTTTAGACTTTTGTTTCACCTCAAAACTCCTCATACTCGAAAAGATATTCCTTCCCCAAGTTGGCCCAAAATTATCGTACGAAACCTTGCCCATCTTTTCTCCAAAGTCATACTACTCAACTTCTTCTATTCATTTCCTTATAGGATCTTCTGGTATTCTGTATATACGTCCTTTACTCATAAAATATACTTAATAATTCTTCGCTTCATATATTCCAAAGTTAATTTACTTAGCCACAGCTCGACTGTCACGACCCAACCCCGTGGGCCATGACTAGTGCCCAAGCTGGACACTCGTATATGTACCTGTTAAATATAGACAAACGGATTCTTAAGAACAATATGGAAACTTTGCAAAAGAACCTCAAAGGTTCACAACATCATCATATATAGGTGTCCAGATAACCTGTTTCCTGAGGAGTCACAACTAATCAAAATATAATATGATACGCAAGCCGACAAGGCTTCCACAACATGTCAATACCATACGTAAGCCGACAAGTCTGTCACAACATGTCAATACCACACGTAAGCCGACAAGGCTGTCATTACATATCAATACCATACGCAAGCCATAGACACAGCTGAACAAAACTTATACACAACCCACACATATGTCTACAGACCTCTAAGAGTATCGATAGTGAAATATGACAGGACAGGGCCCCGCCGTACCCCTAGATAAGCATATATATATCAAAGATCTGTACCAAAAGTCTAGGCTCCGAGACAATGGAGCTCTCCAAGACAGCTGAGTGGAAATCCTAAACTAGAGGATCGCCAAATCGAGTATCTGTACCTGCAGGCATGAAACACAACCCCCCCCCCCCCCCCCCGAAGAAAGGGGGTCAGTACGAGATATGTACTGAGTATATAAAGCATGAAATACAATAAAGAGGATCATGACTGAAGTAGGGATCACAGGAGACAAGTATGACATTCAAAATACTATTACACTTGCCTTATGAAATGTAAATCATGCATATCAATATCATATATCATACTCCGCCCATTATGGGACTCGGTGAATAAAGTCATCACATGCCATCCTTGGCGCCATAATCACATCATCATATCATCATATATATATATATATATACCGTACCCGGCCCTCTAGTGAGGGACTCGGTGAACAATGCAGTGAAACTGTGCACGAAAACATACCCGGCCCGGGACTCGGTGAAAGATATATTGAGGCATGCACGAGCAGAGTAGTGAGCAACCATATGCAAACTAAATTATATTCGAGACTCAATAGAATATTCAAAACGGACTATCATTTGGAAATCAAGACAATAATCATCTCAAGTATCTTTCGAATGTCACTACGGAATATATCAAATAGAACTTCAGGAATCATAGACATGTATCAAGACATAATGAAGTAAGTTCTGGGAATTAAGAACATTAGCCATCCTAGTGTCTCTAAGAATAGGAGTTTCTTTAAAATCACATGCTCGTCGTCTATTTGTTTATAAAGATCATGCCAAAAGAAAGAAGGGATAGCTTTACATACCTTTTGTGCTTAATCCGTGACTCGATATGTATACGTTGCCCAAAATATCTCAACCTATATTAAGACGTCAAGACTATGGTTAAGCTACGAAAAGGCATAAAACGTATTTCAACGTTAGTAGCTTATTTCAAGACAATTGGGCAGCACTTCCCCTATATCGCTCAATTTCCTCACATTTACGCCAACTATAAAACAACCAACATAGCAACAACCAAAGCACGTCTAAGTTATCGCATTAAGAACTAGTCGAAGCAAGATCCGAGGATACTCCAAAATAGCCCACATAACATAAGAATGCCCAATACACCTCAAATATCTAAAATATGCACCCAACAAGCCACATACGCTTCGCATACGATATTTTATACGTTTCTTTCCTATCAAATCAGTGATTCACATTAGCAACAACACAACAACGGCCTCAACTTCCATATACAAGAAAATTATCTTAACATTAATAAGTCCTAAAGTAGCCCATCAATTATAACAACACAATACGAGCCTTAACTACACTTAGTCCTCGAATTTCACAAGAACAACAACACATATACCTACTTATAACTATATTTCCATTCCTTTCCACACAACCAAATTATTCTCGAATACAATACAATTATAACCTTAAGCATCAAATTCTTTCACTTTCATCACACGATCAATGACAATCATAACGACAACAACATCAAAATTAATTCACCATTTTTAAGTTAGAATAGCCCCCACACACGACCCAAACAACAACTTAGCATCATCACACACAATTCTTTACATCCAATTCCACATTTACCAATTTATACAAAGTCCAAACCACTTCTAAAACATGTTAGAGAGAATTAAATCTTACCTTAACAAGCTTGGATCCTTAACGTTGCTAATTACTTGGATGTTTACAACACCTTAGAAATTTAATTTTTCTCCCCTTTAATCCTCAAGCTCGGCTAAGGGCTGCCATGGCCGAACCCTCTCTCTCTCTAGCTAATCCTTGCCTCTCTTTCTAATTTAATTTTTGTTGAAGATGAAATGTAATGAATGACTAAACTTAGTCATCAAAATGATATTTATAGGTATCCTAATAACCCTACACGTGTCCACCATAGTGAATCATCATTTTATTATATTTTTATTTATTTATTTTAATTAAAGAATTCGGTGGGGCCCACTTAATATACTAATTGGGCTAATTAATCCTTAATCCCCACTTAATAATCTAATCATGGTTAATTAATACCTAATCTCCACTAATATTTCTATACTAATTGGAATTTACAAGCAAGTCGTGCCATATTAAGAATCGGGATTGAAAGTCCTTGTCTCATATCCCAAAATAATCTTGTCCTTAAACTTATGTCGATTAACTTACGAATAATCCAACGTACAAAAATACGGGATATAACATCGACATACTTACGCTTAAATTAACAAGGGCTTCTTCAGAAGTACGGGGTGTAACACTAAAGGTCTGAATAATAATACATAAGTAGTCTCAAATCATATCTCTGAATGGAAAGCAAGACATAAGTAACAGAAGAGCCTTCGTGGTCAGCGGACACCATGCTCATCCTGGAAAACTCGAGTGGGGGCTGAAGAGTCGATCAGCCACGAGTCAGAGAAGTAGATCCGACCTGATACTCTGGATTAATAAAAGAATGCAGCAAGTGCAGGTCAGTACAAACAATAGTACTGATAGGCATCATCGGCCGATCAAACATAGATAACACAATTTAGAAAATAAGTTGATAGCAAGGTTGTTACGTTTGACTAAGTATTTGATTAATAAAGACTTCCGCTGATTTAATTTATATATTCATGGTTTAATTGTATTTATTTTATAAACTGTTGGAGGTAAATATTAAACCTGGTGGGTTTAAGTGTTGTTATTGCATCTTTTAGGTTCTTCCGATGTTGTTCATGACATCGGATGCCGTCACGTCTAGGGTGGGTTTTGAGGCGTGACAAGCTTGGTATCAGCACCTAGGTTTAAATACGTCCTAGGATTATTGTCGGTGTTTGTGGAGCTGTGTCTAGTGGGGTTTCCCTTGCGCAGCCTGAGCACCTGCATGGCCGAGAAACTCCCAGGACATTTATAGGTGTTTCCTATTCTTTTTAATTATTTATCGTGTTTTAGAGCTTGAAGTCCTTTTAGGATCGTTCTAATTCACTCGTTAATTCGTGCTTTGCAGAAATGGCTCTAACGCGATCCAAAAACGGCAACCGAGCACAACCCGCGAGGGCTAATTGGAATCATAGGGGCGCGAATGCTGGTAATGAAAAAGATGTTGGAAATCAAGCACCACCCCCAGCACCGCCTGCTCCTACTGCTCCTGTTGCGGGTGTACCAGAGATTGGCACTATGCAAACAGTTATTCAAATGTTGACTACATTGGTTGCGGCTTAGTAGCGGCGCGGAGGTGTGGGACCTTATGGTGGAGGCAGACTTAAGCAATTCCTCAACTTGAAGTCACCAGAGTTCTTCGATTCACGAGAGGTGGATGACCCTAGCACTTTTTAGATAAGACCTTCAAGGCATTGAGGGCAATGGATGCCCAGGATTCTGAAGCTGTGAGGCTTGCTTTTTATCGGTTGAAGGATGCTTCTCACGCATGGTTTGAGATGTGGGAATTTGAGAGGGGTGACGCTGCTATAGCTCCGACGTGGGCTAGATTCAAAGAGGCGTTCATGGAAAGGTTTTTGTCTGATAAGGAGAGATTTGCTATGGCTACGAAGTTTGAAAAGCTAAAACAGGGTAACAAGTCGGTTCGTGAGTATAATTTGGAGTTCACACGTCTGTCAAAGTACGCTTTATACATGATTCCAACTAAAAAGCATAAGTTGACTCATTTTGTGAAAGGCTTGGTACCACGTATCAAGTATGCATGTGTTGTTGTTGCTATGTCTCCTACTTGCACTTTCTCATCTCTGGTTGGGCTTGCTGAACAACAAGAGAGTTAGAAAAATGAAGAGAGGGTGGACCGAGATCAAAACAAGAAGGCTCGATCGGCAGGTCGTTTCAGTGGTAAAAAATACAGGGGAGGGCAGAGTAAAGGGTGTTTTGTACTCGCTCAGTCTGGTGCCTATTCCCATTCTAGTGTGCCTTCTGGTAGGCAAGGCCAGAAAAATAATAATAATAATAATAATAATAATAATAATAATAATAATAATAATAATAATAATAATAATAATAATAGTAAGTTTTCGCAGGGAAGTAGTCGTCCGCCAGGGTGAGAAGAACGTATCTGTCATCATTGTGGGATTAGAGGGCACATTAAGAGGGAATGCAGAAAGTGGCTACGTGAGATGGCTGCTATGAATAACCAAAAGAATGATTCGCCTGTTTCTGCATCTATTAAAAATTCGTCTGCTGGTAATGCAAACAATAATAATTAGAATGCTCATAATAATGGCAGAGGAAAGGAAGTTGCTAACACTTCTGGTGGAGGCACAACTCGACTTTATGGGCTGACTCGTAGGGAGGAAGCTGAGGCTTCTGACGTTGTGATTACAGGTATCCTTACCATCTGTTCTCATGATGCTTACTCATTGATTGATCCGGGTTCAAATTTATCCTATGTTACCCCTTATTTTACTCTTGATATGGGTATGAAACCCAAACCTTTGTTGATACGCCTTCGAGTGTTCCTATTATTGCTTCTAGAGTGTACAGAGATTTTGTTGTTGTGATTAAAGGTCGTGAGACCGTGGCTAATTTGTATGAACTTGAGATGGTGGATTTTGATGTAATTATGGGGTGGACTGGTTGTCCGCGTGTTATGCTAATGTGGATTGTTGCCATAAGTTAGGTCGCTTCGCCTTTCCCAAGGAGCATGTTACTGTGTGGAAGGGTGAAATTGCTAAGCCAAGAGCTAGATTTATTTCCTATCTTAAGTCTCATAAGATGATTACTAAGGGGAGTATTTACCATTTGGTTGTTGTTAATGATACAAAAGCTGTAGTTCCCGAATTTGCATCTGTTCCCATAGTCAGTGTTTATCCCAAAGTATATCCCGAAGATCTGCCTGGTATTCCTCCTAATAGAGTTATTGATTTTGGAATTGATGTTTTCCCCGACACCCAACCTATTTCTATTCCACCTTATCGTATGGCTCCAGCGTAGCTAAGGGAATTAAAAGATCAATTGAAGGACTTGTTGGATAAGGGTTTCATCCGACCAAGTTACTCACCATGGGATGCCCCAGTCTTGTTTGTTAGGAAGAAGGATGGTTCCCTTAGGATGTGTGTTGACTACCGTCATCTTAATAAAGTGACCATTAAGAATAAGTATCCCTTGCCTAGGATAGATGATTTCTTTGACCAACTTCAGGATGCTAAGTTCTTTTCGAAGATTTACCTAAGGTCTGGATATCATCAATTGAAGATAAAGGAGGAGGATATCCCGAAAACTGCTTTCCGTACTCGTTATAGGCAATTTGAGTTTCTAGTCATGTCCTTTGGGTTGACTAATGCGCCTGCTGCATTCATGGATTTGATAAACCGTGTGTTTAAGCCGTATCTAGACCACTTCATTATTGTGTTTATTGATGACATTTTAGTGTACTTTAAGAATCTTAAGGATCATACTAATCATTTGAGGATAACTTTGACAACGCTTGAGGAGAAGGGGCTTTATGCAAAATTCTCTAAGTGTGAATTCTGGCTTGATTCTGTGGCTTTCTTGGGTCATGTGGTGACTGGTGACGGCATTAAAGTAGACCCTCAGAAAATTTCAGCGGTTAAGGATTGGCCTAGACCAACTACTACCACTGAAATTCGTAGTTTCTTGGGTTTGGCTAATTATTACCGAAAGTTTGTAGAAGGATTTTTGTCAATAGCCTCTCCATTGACTAAATTGACGCAGAAGACTGCTAAGTTTCAGTGGTCCGAAGCTTGTGAAAAGAGTTTCCAAGAGCTTAAGACAAGGTTGACTTCAGCTCCTATTTTAACTTTACCTTCTGGGTCTGGTGGATATGTGGTGTATTGTGATGCTTCTAGAATTGGTTTGGGTTGTGTATTAATGCATAACGGTAAAGTGATTGCTTATGCTTTGCGACAGTTGAAGAAGCATGAGAAGAATTACCTGACTCATGACTTGGAGTTCGCTGCCGTGGCTTTTGCCTTAAAATTTTGCATCATTATTAGTTTGGTGAGCATTGCAATGTTTTTACTGACCATAAAAGCTTGCAATATATCTTCAGACAACGAGAGTTGAATCTCAGATAGAGGAGGTGGTTGGAGTTGTTGAAAGATTATGACTTGAATATTTTGTATTATCCTGGTAAGGCTAATGTGGTTGTTGATGCTTTGAGCAGGAAGTCTATGGGTACGCTATCTTATTTGTGTGCTCATGACATGCCTATGGAGAAGGAAATTCGAAGACTTGCTAGTCTTAGGGTCAGACTTGATGAAACTGAAGATAGGGAATTAGTGGGAATCACGCCATCATGGTCTGACATTGTGGAAAGGATTAAATCGAAGCAATATGATAATGAGCTTCCGGCAAAGCTCAGAGATGGAGTAGAAAGAGGTAAGTACACTTCATTTACGGTTGGGACTGGCGATAGTGTTCTACGGTTGCAAGGAAGATTATGTATTCCCGATGTTGATGGTCTTCGATAAAAATTAATGATGGAAGCACATAGTTCCAAATATTCGGTGCATCCAGGATCCACCAAGATGTATAAGCATTTGAAACAACACTATTGGTGGAAGAGCATGAAGGTTGATATTTCTAACTTTGTGGCCAAGTTTTTAAACTATCAACAGGTGAAAGCTGAACATCAAAGGCCTGGAGGCCTGGCTCAGAATATCGAGATTCCGCAGTGGAAGTAGGAGGAGATCAATATGGATTTCGTTGTGCGTCTACCCCGTACAAAGGCCAAGTTTGATTCGATTTGGGTGATAGTGGATAGACTCACGAAGTCTGCCCATTTTCTCCCTGTGAAGACGTCCTATACCGCAGCGAAGTATGCCGAGCTATACCTAAAAGAGATAGTTCAATTGCGTGGGATTCCGACATCCATCATATCTAATAGAGGTAAGAAATTCACGGCTCATTTTTGGACATCGTTTCAGGAAGGTTTGGGAGCTAGAGTGAAATTGAGCACTACCTTTCATCCTCAAACTGACGGGCAGGCAGAGAGAACTATTCAGACTCTGTAAGATATGTTGCGAGCTTGTGCTATAGATTCCGGAGGAAATTGGGATGAACATTTACCTCTTGTGGAGTTCGCGTACAACAATAGTTACCAAGCGAGTATTCAAATGGCTCCCTGTGAGGCTATTTGTGGAAGGCGTTGTCAGTATCCAATTGGTTGGTTTGAACCAACTGAAGTGGAATTGTTGGGTCAGGATTCAGTTCATGAAGCAATTGAGAAGGTTAATCTTATTATGCAACGACTTAAGGCAGCTCAGAGCAGACAAAAGTCCTATACGGATATGAGGCGGCGTGAGCTAGGGTTTTCTGTTGGTGACAAAGTGCTCATGAAAGTGTCGTCGATGAAGGGAGTAATGCGGTTTGGTAAAAAGAGAAAACTTAGTCCTCGTTTTATTGGCCCTTATAAGATTGTTAGGAAAATTGGAACGGTGGCTTATGAGTTGAAGTTACCATTTGATATGGCCATGGTGCATCCTGTGTTTCACGTTCTAATGTTGAGGTTGTACAAACCGGATCCTTCCCATGTGTTGAACCATGAAGGGTTAACCTACGAAGAGAAACTGGTTCACATTCTAGATCGTCAAGTAAGAAGTTTGAGGACCAAAGATATAGCGTCGATTAAATTGTTGTGGTGAAATCATAATACTGAGGAAGCTACTTGGGAAGCAGAGGAGGACATGAAGAAAAGATATCCTCACTTGTTCCCTATGGCAGGTATGAGCTAGCATTTTAATTATTCATAGATGAATCATTGTGTTTGTTCGAAACAACTTGTGGTTTAGTGAATTCTTTCTAGACTATTATTCTCATTCGAGGACGAATGAATCTTAAGGGGGAGGGGGGGATAATGTAACATCCCACAAATCCGTATAGAGTGTGAAAGAATTGTATGAGTCCTTTGGAACCTTATGTGTTTGGTTACGTGCATAACTTTAGGCTAAAGACCCAAGAGAAGATGGTAAAAATGAAAATTCACTGCAGTTTTGCAAAAAGGTGGTTTGACGGTCGTCCTTTGTACCGTAGATCTGTTCGACGCTCCGTCCTTTGCACCGTAGAAAGTAAGGAAGAGAAAGTTTCTCACTTGAAATTGCATGACCTTGACGGAGCAGATCGACGCTCCGTCGATCTATTCGACGCTCCGTCGATCTATTCGACGCTCCGTCGTTTGTACCGTAGAATTTACCTATCACAATGACCATTCGATGGAGCAGATCGACCCTCCGTCGATCTGTTTGACGCTCCGTCTTTTGTACCGTAGAATGTGCCTGACGGGCTGAAATTATATGAGTTACAAAATTTTAGTTTTCTTCCATTCTTTTCACTCTCAAAAACCCTAAGGATGAAAATCTCTCTCTAGGGCTCCAACACTAAGGTAAGAACATCTTAATCATTGATTATCAATCCTAACATCAAACCCATGATTCTTAACCTGATTCTTGTGACTAAAACCTGGGGTTAGCAATATAATTCTTCCTAAAGTGTTCAAGCTAGGGTTTGGGTGTTCTTCACTAGAAAAGTGAATAGTTAAACTTTGTTTAACATACTAAGGTATGTCTCTCTTTTAAAAACCTTATCATGTATATATGTCTTATTCTCAAAGGCCAGTGTTGACCAGTGAGGAGCGAAAACTGTTCGAGGGGTTCACCAAAATGTCCCCTCCTTGGTTCTATGGTACTCCAGCGGAGGATGCGCATGAGTTTATTGTTAGCTACCATGAGATACTTCATAAGTTGGGTGTAGTGGAGTCTCACGAGGTCGATTATGTTTCTTTCCAGATAGTTGGGGATGCCAAGTAGTGGTAGAGATCGTACATGGAGTGTCAACCAGTTGGGTCGCCACCTTTGACCTGAACCCAGTTCTACCAAGTGTTCCTGGAGAAGTATGTCCCTCGTACTCTGAGAGACAACAGGAAGGATGAGTTTTTGACATTAGAGCAAAGGGGTAGCTCGATTGCGAAGTATGAGACTAGATTCCTCGCTTTGTCCCATTATACGACGACATTACTTCCCACAGAGGCTGAGAGAGTGAGGAGATTTGTGAAGGGTTTGGACCTTTCGCTTCGGCTAGAGACCTTACAGTTGGAGGATTCTAGGGCCTCATTACATTCAGTAGTAGAGCATACCAGGAGGGTCGAGTCAAAGATGGGTCCGGCACATAGTGGGGGTGGCGACAAGAAAGCTCGCAGATTTGACATTTTCAGAGGTCCTATTAGAGGTGGGGGACACCATGACAGGGTTCGTCATCATCCCTACAGCCGCCCCATCCAGTCATTACTACAGGCTTTAGCAGGTGGTTCTTTAGGTTATAGCGGGCACAGTTCTGAGCAGACTTTCCGAGGTTCTTACTCTCGACCTTCAGACTACGGAGGGTATTTTGGTTCTTCTATGACAGTTCAGCAGTCTATGACCAGAGAGGCATGTTTTGAGTGTGGTGAGATAAGGCATTACGCGAGAGAGTGTCCTAGATCCAGGCAGGGTTCCAGAGTTCAGACATCTAGGCCTCCAGCACTGCCAGCTAGAGGAGGAGGATATTCTGGTAGAGAGGGTTCGCAGTCTGGAAGGGGTGGCCATCAGCCTAGCAGAGGTGGTCATCAGTCTAGTAGAGGCAACGCTCAGTCAGTGAGAGGAAGATCTCAGGCAGGTCGTGGTGGTCGTGGAGGCACACAGTCCGAGGGTGGACGTGCCCATTTTTATGCTTTTCCAGGTAGACCAGAGGCCGAGGCTTCGGATGCGGTTATCACAAGTATTATTTCGGTTTGTCACCGATCGGCTTCTGTCTTAGTTTATTCGGGTTCTACTTTTTCTTATGTGTCCACTTACTTCTCTACGGGTCTGGATATGCTTTGTGATATGCTTGATATACCTGTTCGTGTCTCTACTCCTGTTGGAGATTCTGTGATAGTAGATCGGGTCTATAGGTCTTGTATGGTCACATTTATGGGGTACGAAACTTGGGTAGACTTGGTTATTTTAGATATGGTGGACTTTGATATTATTTTGGGAATGTACCAGTTATCTCCCTATCATGCTATTTTAGACTGTCACACCAAGACAGTCACGTTGGCCATGCCAGGTATTCCGCGGTTAGAGTGGAAGGGTACTCGTAGTCCAGTACCTAAGAAGATTATATTATTTCTTCGGGCAAAGAAGTTAGTGGATAAGGGATGCTTAGCATATTTGGCTTATATTCGGGATACTAGTATGGATACTCCTTCCCTGGAGTCGGTGCCAGTTGTTTATGAGTTCTTTGAGGTTTTCCCCACAGATTTGCCTGGTATGCCGCCTGATCGAGATATTGACTTTTGCATTGACTTGGAGCGAGGCACCCGACCTATTTCTATTCTACCCTATTGGATGGCTCCGGCAGAGTTGAGAGAGTTGAAGGAGCAGTTGCAAGACTTGTTGAGCAAAGGATTTATTAGACCTAGTTTTTCTCCTTGGGGTGCTCCCGTTCTGTTCGTGAAGAAGAAAGATGGTACCATGCGGATGTGTATCGATTACCGACAATTGAACAAGGTTATAATCAGAAATAAGTATCCAATGCCCCGCATTGATGACTTATTTGACCAGCTTCAGGGTGCATCGATCATTTCTAAGATTGATTTTAAGGTCAGGCTATCATCAGTTGAAGATTCGAGCGGAGGATATTCTGAATACCGCTTTCAGGACCTATTATGCTCATTATGAGTTCTTCGTGATGTCTTTCGAGCTTACTAATGCCCCCGCAGCGTTCATGGATTTGATGAATGGGATTTTCAAGCCTTACTTGGATTCATTCGTGATCGTGTTTATTGATGACATCTTGGTGTACTCTCGGAGTAAGGAAGATCATGAGAAGCATCTGAGGATCGTGTTTGGCCAGTTGAACGAGAAGATATTGTATGCCATGTTTTCCAAATGTGAGTTTTGGCTCAGTTCCGAGGCATTTTTGGGACATATTGTGTCCAAGGACGGGATTATGGTTGATCCCAAGAAGATCGAGACGGTTAGAGATTGGGCAGGCCTACTTCCGTGACTGAGATTCAGAGTTTCGTGGGCCTTGCGAGTTATTATCGCCGATTTGTGAAGGGGTTTTAATCTATTGCTTCCCATTTGACTAGGTTGACTCAGAAGAATGTGCCTTTCCAGTGGTTCGACGAGTGTGAGGAGAGCTTTCAAAATTTCAAGGCTTTATTTACTTCAGCCCCGATTTTGACTTTACCTGTGGAGGGAAAGGACTTTACTGTTTATTGTGATGCTTCTCGGATTGTCTTGGGTTGTGTGCTGATGCAAGAAGGTAAGGTGATCGCGTATGCTTTGAGACATTTGAAGGTTCACGAGAAGAACTACCCAACTCATGACTTGGAGTTGGCTGCAGTAGTCTTCGCTTTGAAGATTTTGAGGCATTACTTATATGGAGTACATTGTGAGGTCTTCACGGATCATCGTAGTCTTCAGCATGTGTTTAGTTAGAGGGATTTGAACTCGAGGTGGCGTAGATGGATGGAGTTGCTTAAGTATTATGACATCACCATTCTTTATCATCCGAGAAAGGCTAATGTGGTAGCTGATGCATTGAGCCGAAAGGCAGTGAGTATGGGTAGCTTGACACGTTGATTGTAGGAGAGCGTCTTTTAGCCATGGAGGTGCAATGTTTGGCTAATAGTATGGTGAGACTTGATATTTCAGAACCTAGTAAGGTTCTAGCTTGTGTGGAGGCGAGGTCGTCTCTTTTGGAGCAGATTAGGGCCCAGCAGTTTGAGGATGTGAAATTGTGCAAGATTAGGGATAAGGTGCTAAGTGGAGAAGCGAAGGAGGCTATTCTGGATGATTGGGGTGTTTTGAGGATTAAGGGGCGCATTTGCGTTCCTAAAGTTGGTGATTTGATTCCGTTAATCTTGAAACAGCCTCATAGTTCCAGGTATTCAATTCATCCGGGTGCAACAAAAATGTATGGTGATTTGAGACAGCACTACTAGTGGGGTAGGATGAAGAGATACATTGTGGAGTTTGTTGCCCAGTGTTCGAATTGCCAGCAGGTTAAGTATGAACACTAGAGACCAGGTTGTATGCTTCAGAACATGTCCATTCCCGAGTGGAAGTGGGAGAGGATTTCTATGGATTTCGTGATTGGTCTTCCAAAGACTTTGGGCAAGTTTGATTCGATTTGGGTTATTGTGGATAGGTTGACTAAATCCGCACACTTCATTCCGATTCAGATTACTTATAATGCAGAGAAGTTGGCCAGGATTTACATCCGAGAGATAGTGCGATTGCACGGGGTTCCTATTTTTTCCATCATTTCCGACAGAGGCACTCAGTTTACTTCCTATTTCTGGAGGACTTTGCAGAAGTAATTGGGAACTCAGTTAGATCTTAGCATCGCGTTCCACCCGTAGACAAATGGTCAGTCCTAGAGGACTATTCAGGTGCTTGGAGATATGTTGAGGGCTTGTGTTATTGATTTTGGTGGTCATTGGGATAAATTATTACCCTTGGCAGAGTTTGCGCACAACAATAGCTACCATTCCAGTATTGATATGGCGCCATTCGAGGCTTTATATTGTAGGAGGTGTCATTCTCCTATTGGGTGGTGATGCTTTTGAGGTTCGACCATCGGGTACAGATTTGTTGAGGGAGTCTTTGGACAAGGTGAAGCTTATTCATGAAAAAATCTTATGGCAGCTCAGAGCAGGCAGAAGGAGTATGCGGACCGGAAGGTTCGTGATATGGAGTTCATGGTTGGTGAACAGGTCCTATTGAAGGTTTCACCCATGAAGGGTGTGATGCGATTTGGGAAGAAGGGCAAGTTGATCTCGAGGTTTATTGGCCCTTTTGAGATTCTCTGTCGTGTTGGCTAGGTGGCTTATGAGTTGGCTTTGCCACCAGGTTTGGCAGGTCTTCATCCAGTATTCCATGTTTCCATGCTGAAGAAGTACCATTCAGACGGGTCTTATATCATTCAGTGGGATTCAGTACTATTAGAGCAGAATCTATCCTTCGAGGAAGAGCCGGTAGCAATCCTAGATAGGCAAGTGAGAAAGTTAAGGTCCAAGGATAATGCTTCAGTCAAGGTGCAGTGGAAGTACCGTCCGATTGAGGAGGCTACGTGGGAGACCAAGGCGGATATGCAGAGTAGATATCCTCAGCTTTTCGACAGTTTAGGTACCCCCTTTTTCTCCATCTTTCCCCTTGTCGCTCGAGGACGAGCGATTGTTTGATTGGTATCTGATGTAACGACCCGTTTGGTCGTTTAGAACTTTTGAACTCATTTCCACAAAAACACCTTTTCCGTAGTTTTAAAAGGTATTCTTGACTTGCGGGAATTGGTGGCACGGTGATTTAGTTGACGGGTAATTTTGGATTTTTTTTTAATGTGTGTGCATATATTTATTAATGGAAATATTATTTGCACATATATATAAGGCATAAGGTGTTATACCTCGCACTTTCAGATCATGAGTATGCCACGTAATTCACCGTATTAATGGAGTATCGGAGACATCCCATAAAGTTTTGGAAGGTACAAGCCATGGGAAGTACGTAACAATGAAGTAAAGGATGAATTACGATCTCGTAAGTCGTAACCGGGAAGGACAACCTTGGAACCAAAGGAAACGACTATTATCAAGTATGGTCAATGATAAATATCATGTATGGAGAGTTTCGGAAGATTCTGGGACCAACCAAAGTGGAGAAAACAAGTTTATCGAAAATTTGGAAAAAGTTGGCAGAATTCTGGGCAGAATTTTAGGTAAATTTTGGAGGGATATATCTCCGGGTATATAAGGAGTTTTATGGCGTTTCAAAAGCCTAAAATGAATTTCTTCGAGTCTAGTTTCCAACGCAACATCCCGTTCGTCAATGCGACATCGGAGCAGGGAGTTATCGACGGTACAAGTTAGGTGGACGGAGCAGAAAAACACTGCTACAGTAACCGGGTGCTACAGTAACCCGACCCAACACACACCTATAAATACCCCTCTAACCCATTAATTTTCATCATTTTCACCATCTTCTCATCCTTCATATTTCTAAAGAATTCTTGAGAACTATCGAGGGTTCTATAACCTTCCATAACTCTCCATATATTTTCATAATACTCCATAACCCTCCATAATCTTCCACAATCTTTCCATATCATCTAGAGAGCATATCAACATCAAAATCTCAAAGAAAATTCATGGAAGATGATTGTTCTTGTTTCTCTTCAAGGTGGGGATGAACTTAGTCTTGGAAAGGGGTGAAAAAGTGAAGTTCTTCCACTATAATGTATGTTTTTCCTACTATTATTTACATGATTGAGATGATGTAAAGGTTTAGCAATTTTTAGAAAGGAAAGAATCATAGAAGAAAAGTCATAAAGAGTTGAATTGAAGTTGATAGCCATGAGGTGAATTTGAAAGAGAATTTTGTATTAATTTGAGATTAAATTGAATATAATTCTTTGATTATGGTATTATGAATGTTGTTATGGTTGGTTTGAAAATTGGAGAAACATCGTGTGGGATGTTTTATGGAATATATTGGTATTGATATTATTGTTGATGTTGTTGGTATTGTTTGGGAGTTGTTTTGGTATTTGGAGGAAGTAAGGAATATAGGAGAGATACTGCCCGAATTTTGGCAGATTCTAAATAGATTTCATTTGAATGCTTGAGACAAGTGTATGATATTGAGCCTAATGATAATATGGATGGTATACGTGTAGAGTTGCGAGCTTGGAAGAATAAACGTTGAACGACTAAGGCGACCAAAAGGTATGTTAAGGCTCGTCCCTTTCTTTCAAAGGAATGATTCCCATGTTATGATTCCATAAATGTTTCCATAACCTCCTTGTTTTCAAAAGCTAGAAGTTCATGATTCTGAAAGCTTCTAATGATGTTAAAGATGAGAATGTTTCTATGATGATTACAATGATAATGAGGATTTTATGTTTAAAGGTTCCAAGTTTATGATTTCAATGTTATTATGAGAATGTTCAGTTATTTCATGATTTTCTCGATTTTATTCATTGTTGTTGATCTCACCTTATAAAAATTGTTCCTTCAAGGTGAGATAGAGCGATGATGGTTATTCCATAATATAATCGGAGGTTACTGACCTTACGTCACTCCGATAGAGTTATAGCTTTCTTTGGGCTCTCATGCATGCTACTTATGTTATAATATATATATATATATATATATATATATATATATATATATATGGGGGAAGGCGAGGTGTTATAGACGCATGGCCACCTGATCAGTCGGTATATTATGATATAGTCCCGGACGCGGGATATATGGATAAATGGATCGGGCCATTCGCTCCGCGAAAATATATATATTTATATATAATGATGATATGATAGATGGATCGGGCTTCACGTTCCGTAGCAATATAAAATATTTATAGATCGGGTTGCACGTTCCGCAGCACTATTATTTATATATATATGAGGAATGTTTTTTTAAAAGAAACCTAAGCATGCATGGTATCTGCCTTAAGAGGCAATCATATGTACAGGTTATTTCCTTACCTCATGTTATGCTCTATATTTCTCATTATGTTATTTTTCATGTTCGGTATCTCTTACTATATTATTATTCGTGCCTTACATACTCAGTACACTGTTCGTACTGACGTCCTTTCTTGTGGATGTTGCGCTCATGCCCGCAGGTAGATAGGTAGATGGTTTTGATCCATAGGAGCTTCAACAGCGGAATCTCGGGAGCGCTCCACTTACTTCGGAGCTGCAGTCTATTGATATCGGTCTTCATGGTCACTTGTAATATATGTAAAGGCTCGTAGACATGTATGTACAGTTAGACGTTTCATAACCCTACCGGTTCATATCGCTGTGTAAAATTTTAGTAGACTTGACGGCGGGTAATGATGGGCATAATTGTCGAAGATTATACAGAGATGTGTTGTTACAACGCGATATATGTCTTTACAGATTATGATATCCACGAGCTATCTTTATGGTCCACCCATAAATGATTATAAGATGTATGTTTAGGGGTGCTCGGCGTGTTAGCTCCGGGTGCCCGTCATGGCCCTCTAGTTGGGTCGTGACATGAGGTGAGAGTATTTATTTATTTTTGGCTAATATGCTAATGGATTGTTTGACTAAAGTGCAATTGTTTGGTTATTAAATGGTAAAAGAAGTGGGTCAAGCCCACCATCCCTTCTCTTTATGTCAAGGGTCTTACGGGTGTATTGGGAATAACTGAACTTTTTTTTTCTTTATACCTAGTATACTAATAAAAAAAAATAAAAAAAGGTTACATATATTCGCCTAGGCTAAGGGAGAATAGTACTACGGGTAAGAGGCAACATGAATCAGTTTCCATGGAAGAAAGTTAAGGAAAAATTAGGTATGCTTCATTTATATTTTGGTTAGCTTAATGATTGGGTTATTATAGGGTAATGATTGGAAAGGTTGGTGGGCAGATAATGATGATGAGATAATTATTATATATGATAATTTGGAGGAGGAATGAGATTAAATCTCAATGAGACCATCGGCACAGGTATGAATTTTATAAATTGGTGAAGTGGATGGCATAATGATGACCTGATCATTAGAACGAATGATAGAGTAATTATTACAAATCATTCTAGGCAATATTGATAGATTAATTTGGGGTTATGTTCCCTATACGTTGCTTCCATTTTTTAGATGTAAAGTTAATGTTTTTGTTACACCTCAAAAAATTTCATGTCGTCGTACGGTAGATAGACTAACGCAGGATAAGAAGTACATGATGTTTCTACAAGTAAGAAGTAGTGCTTAACAGTTCTCATTAGGATTCCAAAGATGCTTGAAGCAAGAAAAGAAAGTTGTTTAAGAATGTTAAGTATAAGTCGTGTTTTGAAAGGGATTACATGTACCGAGCTAGTATTGATCTAATGAGGCCTTGAGTAAAAGTTATGACACTCCTTAAGTTGTTAATGAAGTGCTAAACAAGTGCTAAGAAGGTTCCATAATGAATGGAGATCAAACGAAACGACGGAAACAATTTCAGAAAAGTGGAGTTATACAACCACTTATACGGTCCGTATAAGGGTCCATATAACCTAACAGGAAGGATGTTTTCAATGATGGTGAAATACGGTCACTTATACGGACCGTATAAGTGTCTGTATAACACCCGACGGGCTGAGTAATTTTCAAGTATATAAATGTGTTCCCACTTACATTTTCTCATTCTTTCCACTTATCCATTTCTCTCAAGACTTCTAGAGGGTTCTACACATTTCATTTTCAAGAATCCAAGGCAAATCAAAGATCAATATCATCAATCCAAGGAAAACAAGAGTAAGGAAGCTCTCTAGGGTTGCTCGGAGTCAAGAAATCTCTTTGGATTGAAGCTAGGGTATTTCTTCAAATGAAGTATTTCCATCTAAAACTTATTTCTACAAAATCAAAGGTAAGTTTTATGATCATTTCACGCTATTTGGAACATTGAGTGGTTGAAAGACTTGGATTATAGAAGAAAGTAGAATATAGAGCTCATATGTGAAGTAATGATGTTCTTGAATAATAGTTGACATGAATCATAACTTTTGAGATATTATGAGTACAATCTTGTTATAAATAATATTAAGAGTGCTAGAGAAGCACGATAGGTGAATGAATATGATGTTGGGTGACCACCATGGTTATGGATGGCTTTGAGAGGAAATTGTGAGAATTGAATGATGGTCAACTTAATAAAAGTTATTGATTATGATATTGTGGGTTTGTTGTTGAGGCTTGGAAATTATTATATTATATGGAGAAAGTTATAGAAACAAAGGAGATGTTGCCCGATTTTCGTTAGCTTTAGCTTAAGCTTAAGTACATTTCCGATTATCTAATCTTTGCACGAATTACTTTGAATGTAGAATTACGAACTTGGAAGGAAGCGTCTAGTCGGAAAGTTAGAAAGGCGAAAAGGTATGTGAGGCTAGTCCCTTCTTTTCTAAGGCATGATTCCTATGACATGATTCCTTTTATCTTTCCATGGCTTTCTTACATTCCGGAAACTATGAGTCTATGTTATAAAGAGCTTCTCATGAGATAAAGATAAGAGACATGTTATGAATACGATAATGATGATGATGAGTCTGTGTCTAGAGATTCCAAAGCTTATGATATGGTATTATTATGAGTTCAATGATTCTTTGATGATATCCATGATTGCTACACTCACCTTATGTTGCTAGTTCCTTCAAGGTGAGGCAGGATGAATACGACTGTTCCATAATGGAATCGGGGGTTCCCGACCTTACGTTACCCCGATAGAGTTATAGCTTTACCTTGAGTTCTAATGCATGCTTTACAAGATGTATATGATGATGAGATTATACCATGCCTATATGGCTGGGCAGACACCGCTAAGGCGGGCTGTATATACACCATGTCTAGAGGGCATGGGTAGACACCACTAGTGGATGGCATGAGATGGTACCCCGGATGCGGGCTAATGATGATTACACCGTACCTATATGGTCGGGCAGCTTATATATGCATACTTGATATGATGATATTTATGATGTAAGTTAGCATGCATTGTTCTGTTTTAAGTGATCCTCAGTACAGGTTGTTTCCTTACTTGATATTCTCTTGTTTCTTCGATATGCTATTATTGTTCATGCCTTACATACTCAGTACACTGTTCGTACTGACGTCCTTTCTTTTTGGACACTGTGTTCATGCCCACAGGTAGACAGGGAGGCGGCCTAGATTCAGAGGAGTTTATTAGCAGATTTACAGGAGCACTGCATCATTCCGGAGGTGCCATTTTGATACATTATTTTGTGAATATACATGGGCATGACGGGGTCCTGTCTCGTCCTTATGTCACTGTATTCTAGTAGAGGCTCGTAGATGCGTATGTGTGGGTGGTAGATGTCCCATGATGACTACATTGTACATTTGTATATCGTTTTTGCAGCCGTGAAGGCCTATATATATATGTGTGTGTACAATGTAGTCATCATGGCTGCAAAAACGATATACACATGCATATCGTTTTTGCAGCCATGATGACTACATTGTACATATATATATATATATATATATATATATATATATATATATATATATATATATATATGCATGTGTTGTCTTAGAAATTATATGTGTCTAGGATGAGTGGTGCTCGGTAGTCAGCTCCGGGTACCCGTCATGGTCCCCTAGTCGGGTCGTGAAAAATGTGGTATCAGAGTAGTTCCGTCCTAAGGTGTGTCTACGAGCCATGTCCGGTAGAGTCTCATTTATAGGTGTGAAGCGCGCCACACCTATAAACAAAAGGCTACGGGGCATTTAGGAAAAATGACCATTCTTCTCCTCATTAGATCGTGCCATAGAGCCATGTTATAAGATTTTTTTCCTCCCTAATTGTGCGTTATAATTTCAGCGATGCCGGTAAAGAGAAAAGCTACAGCCGTCTAGAAGGGTAGGACTACCACAAAAAGGCGGATAGAAAGGGCCAACAAATGTAGAAGAAGGTGAATCTCATAATGAGGCTCCATCCAATACCTCTCACACTCCACCTAATCTAGAAGAGCAAGAGAGGGCTTCAGCTCTGGCTCCTATGCCTCTAGTTCCTCCACCGGGTGCTTTAGGTCAACAAAGGACCGAAACTATTTAGCTATTGACACAGTTAGTTGCAGCTCATGCACAGCAGCAGAGTACGGGTCCAAGTGACAGGGCGACTAGTGCTAGAGCCCGTGATTTCATGAGTTTAAATCCCCCAGAATTTTTTGGGTCAAAGCCGAATGAGGACCCGTAAGGTATTATTGATGAGATGCTGAGGACATTGAGAATCATCCGTGCCTTCGATACTGAATCAGTGGAGTTGGCATCCTATAGACTCCGGGATGTGACGGTTCTTGGGTATAATAACTGGATATCTTCAAGAAAGGAAAATGCACCGGCCTCGGTTTGGCAAGAGTTCGTGAAAGCTTTTATTGGTCATTATTTGCCACTCGAGGTCCGTTGGGCCAGAGCGGATAAATTCTTGAATCTTAAGCAAGGCAATATGAGTGCCCGGGAGTATAGCCTTCACTTTAACTCATTTGCTAGATATGCTCTGACTATGGTGGCTGATATGGGAGATAGAGTGCATAGATTTGTGAGTGGCTTAGGGCTGCATTTGTTTAAAGACTGCTTGACAGCTTCATTGCTAGAGGGATGGACGTTTCCCGTATTCAGGCCCACGCCTAGAACTTAGAAAAGCAGCAACGTCCGCAAAGGGAAGAGCGTGATATTGATAGAGGGCAAAGTAAAGGGCCAGATCTGCTAGCGGTGAGTATATAGGGGGTCAGCAACAATATTCTAGATATTCGGGCCAGTCCGCGACGAGTGCACCTCCTCAGTTTGTGAGCAGGAGATTTGATCGCCATATTTATTCTGGTCCGGGTCAGAGTTCGAGAGTCTCAAGTTCTTAGTTTTGAGGTGATCCTAGCCAGCGGAGACAACCGGTGTCGCGATGTAGCTAGTGTGGTAGATTGCATTCCGGTCAGTGTCGCCGAGGCTCAAATGCTTGCTATGCCTGTGGTCAGGTCGGGCATATGATGCGAGATTGTCCATCGGTGAGTAGTAGAGTTGGGGTTCAGCCCACAGGATCTGCAGCCGGTTCTTCTTCGTCGGTGCGCCCGATAGGGCAGACTCCCCAGATTCCAGTAGGCTGTGGTAGAGGTAAAGGGGAGCATCTAGTTCAGGTGGTACTCAGCCCCATATTTATGCTCTAGCCGGACGACAGGATCTTGAGTCCTCCTCATATTCTCTCATGACATTTATGCATTAATAGATCCGGGTTCTACGTTGTCTTACATTACTCCCTATATTGATGTCCGTATTGGGGTGAAATTCGAGCCAATTAAACCTTTTGAGGTATCCACTCCGGTTGGTGATCCCGTGATAGCTAGACAAGTATACAAGAACTGTGTAACTGTGGTATGTGATCGTCAGACTAAAGTTGATTTATTTGAGCTGGAAATGTTAGATTTCGATGTGATTATGGGTATGGATTGGTTGGATTCTTGTTATGCTAATGTCGATTGCAGAATGAAAATAGTCCGATTTTAATTCCCGGAAGAACTAGTACTTGAATGGAAAGGTAATACCGCGTCTCCAAGAGATAGGTTTATTTCCTACCTTAAGGCGAGGAAAATGATAGCAAAAGGCTATATTTATCACTTAGTCAGAGTTCATGACACCGAAGCAAAGCCGCCGACTTTTCAATCCATCCTGATAGTGAATGAATTTCCGGATGTATTTCCAGATGAACTTCCGGTCTTCCATCGGAAAGAGAGATTGATTTCACTATTGATGTGTTACCGGATACTAAACCAATCCCTATTCCTCCTTATAGAATGGCTCCTGCAGAATTGAAAGAGCTAAAGGCACAACTAAAAGATTTGCTCGAGAAAGGATTCATTAGGCCCAGTTCATCGCCGTTGGGAGCACCCGTCTTATTTGTGAGAAAGAAAGATGGTCCCTAGGAATGTGCATTGATTATAGACAGCTGAATAAGGTGATGATAAAGAATAATATCCGCTTCTAAGAATTGATGATTTATTTGACCAATTACAGGGTGCCAAATGGTTTTCCAAAATTGATCTGAGATCGGGGTATCATCAGGTGAGAGTTAGAGAAGAAGATATTCCCAAAACAAATTTCCGAACGAGATATGGCCACTATGAATTTCGGATGATGTCATTTGGGTTAACTAATGCTCCGGCGGTATTTATGAACCTGATGAATAATGTATTCAGTCCTCTCTTAGATCTGTTCGTGATCGTGTTTATTGATGATATTCTAGTATACTCTCAGACAGAATCAAAGCATGTAGACCATTTACGTATTGTCCATGGGATTCTTCGGACTCGAGAATTGTATGCAAAGTTTTCGAAATGTGAATTTTGGCTTAATTCCATAACTTTTCTGGGCCATATTATCTCAGCTGATTGCATTCGAGTAGATGTTCAAAAGATTGAGGCTGTGAAGACTTGGCCAAGGCCCACAACACCAACAGAGGTCCGTAGCTTCTTAGGATTAGCAGGCTATTATAGGAGATTTGTGGAGAGATTCTCTTCTATTTCAGTACCATTAACAAAGCTAACTCAGAAATCAGCAAAATTTAAATGGGCTGATGCCTGTGAACGTAGTTTCCAAGAATTGACAGACAGATTGATCTCAGCCCTAGTCCTACCACTCCCAAAAGGGCCAAATGCTTATGTTGTGTATTGTGATGCCTCTGGTGTTGGGTTAGGCTGTGTTTTGATGCAGCACGGTAAGGTCATTGGTTATGCTTCCCGGCAGTTGCGAAAACATGAGAAGAACTATCCGACCCATGATCTTGAATTGGTCGCGGTTATTCATGCACTAAAGATGTGGAGACACTATTTGTATGGCGTTCATGTTGATATTTATACGGATCACAACAGTCTCCAATATATTTTTAAGTAGAAGGAGTTAAATCTACGACAGAGGCGGTGGTTAGAACTACTGAAGGATTATGATGTGAGCATTTTACATCATCCTGGGAAGGCGAATGTACTAGCTGACGCTCTTAGCCAAAAATCAATGGGTAGTTTATTTGAGGTCCCTCCGGAGAAGAAAGAGTTGATTCGTGAGCTCCACCAGCTAGCCAGTCTCGGAGTTCGTTTAATTGATTCAGGCAATGCAGGAACTGGTATCAACAATCCAACTGTTTCATCCTTAGATATGGAGGTGAGAGAGCGCCAATATGAAGACCCTCATTTGGGTCACTATAGAGATACACTCCCTGAGAAAGAGAAGTCGTCGTTTGAAATTTCTATAGATGGAGTTCTTAGATACCGAGAAAGGCTATGTGTTCCAAATGTTGCAGGATTACGTCATCGAATTTTAGAAGAAGCTCGTTACACTTGGTATTCCATTCACCCTGGAGCGACGAAGATGTATCATGACCTCAAATTAATGTATTGGTGGGATGGAATGAAGACAGAAATAGCAGAATTTGTAGCTCAATACCCAAATTGCCAACAAGTGAACATTGAGCATCAAAAGCCAGGAGGATTATTGCAAGCAATGGAAATTCCATCTTGGAAATGGGAAGTGATTAACTTGGATTTCATTGTAGGTTTGCCTCATTCCCGAAGCAAGTATGACTCCATATGGGTGATCATGGACAGACTCACGAAATCAGCTCATTTTCTTTCAGTTAGAACCACATATTTGGCAGAAGATTATGCAAGGTTGTATCTTAAAGAGATTGTATGACTTCATGGGGTCCTAATATCTATTATCACAGATAGAGAGGCACAATTTACAGCTAAATTCTGAAAGTCCTTCCAAGAAGGTTTGGCTACTCAGGTAAGGCTTAGTAAAGCATTTCATCCACAAACTGATGGACAAGCCGAACGCACTATTCAAACCTTAGAAGATATGTTATGAGCATGTGTGCTAGATTTCGATGGTAGTTGGGATGACCACCAACCTCTTATTAAGTTTGCATACAACAATAGTTATCATTCCAGTATTCAGATGGCCCCGTATGAAGCTTTATATGGAAGAAATTATAGGCCCCCAATTGGGTGGTTTGAAATATTAGAGGTACAGGTGATAGGTCCAGAGTTGATTCAACAAGCGGTGGAAAAGATCAAGGTTATCCAAGATTGATTACTAACGGCCCAAAGTCGCTAGAAATCTTATGCGGACAACCGTCGACGAGACTTAGAATTTTAAGTTGATGACTAGGTATTCTTAAAGGTATCGCTGATGAAAGGCATGATGAGATTTGGTAAGAAGGAAAAGTTAAGTCCTCGGTACATTGGACCTGATAAGATTGTCCGCAAGGTAGGTCAAGTAGCTTATGAACTAGACTTACCTCCAGAACATGAATCAGTCCACCCAGTATTCCACGTATCAATGCTCCACAAATGTGTTGGAGATCCAACTAGAATCGTGCTGGTAGATGATGTCCAAGTTAAATAAAGGTTGACTTATGAGGAGGTAACCATTACCATACTAGATAGGAAAGTACGGAGACTTAGGAACAAGGAAGTAGCGTCAGTCAAAGTCTTATGGAGAAACAATAACCGAGAATAAATGACTTGAGAAGGGGAAGAAAACATGAAATCCAAGTACCCGCAATTGTTTCCACCCCCGGAAGAGACACAAGATGAGACATCGGTATTATGAGGTATGTAATGTTTTTCATTTAATGCTTTTGGTCGTGTATGGCCATAATTTTTTGCTATTGTGTTGTAGCCCTGTGAGGCGATATTATTATGGGTTGTTGTGACAGGATAGTAGGGTCATTTTACAGGGGAAACTCTGGCGAAATTTCTGTAGAATTTCCGAGAACTTAACATTCAAGGACGAATATTTTTAAAAGGGAGGAAGAGTGTTACACCTCAGAAAATTTCATGTCGTCGTACGGTAGATAGACTAATGCAGGATAATAAGTACATGATTTTTCTACAAGTAAGAAGTAGTGCTTAACGGTTCTCATTAGGATTCCAAAGACGCTTGAAGCAAGACAAGAAAGTTGTTGAAGAATGTTAAGTATAGGTCGTGTTTTGAAAGGGATTGCATGTACCGAGCTAGTGTTGATATAATGAGGTCTTAAGGAAAATTTATGATGCTCCTTAAGTGGTTAATGAAGTTCTAAACAAGTGCTAAGAAGGTTCCATAATGATTGGAGATAAAATGAAATGACGAAAACAATTTCAGAAAAATGGAGTTATACGACCACTTATACGGTCCGTATAAGGGTCCGTATAACCTGACAGGAAGGATCTTTTCCATGATGGTGAAATACGGTAACTTATACGGATCGTATAAGTGTCCGTATAACACCCGACGGGCTGAGTAATTTTCAAGTATATAAATGTGTTCCCACTTTCATTTTCTCATTCTTTCCACTTCTCCATTTCTCTCAAGACTTCCAGAGGGTTCTACACATTTCATTTTCAAGAATCCAAGGCAAATCAAAGATCAATATCATCAATCCAAGGAAATCAAGAGTAAGGAAGCTCTCTAGGGTTGCTTGGAGTCAAGAAATCTCTTTGGATTAGAGCTAGGGGTTTTCTTCAAGTGAAGCATTTCCATCCAAAAATTATTTATACACAATCAAAGGTAAGTTTTATGATCATTTCACGCTATTTGGAACATTGAGTGGTTAAAAGACTTGGATTATAGAAGAAAGTAGAATATGGAGCTCATATGTGAAGTAATGGTGTTCTTGAATAATAGTTGACATGAATCATAACTTTTGAGATATTATGAGTACAATCTTGTTATAAATAATATTAAGAGTGTTAGAGAATCATGATATGTGAATGAATATGATGTTGGGTGACCACCATGGTTATGGATGGCTTTGAGAGGAAATTGTGAGAATTGAATGATGGCCAACTTAATAAAAGTTATTGATTATGATATTGTGAGCGTGTTGTTGACGCTTGGAAGTTATTATACTATATGGAGAAAGTTATAGAAACAAAGGAGATGCTGCCCAATTTTCGTTAGCTTTAGCTTAAGCTTAAGTACGTTTCTGATTATCTAATCTTAGCACCAATTACTTTGAACGTAGAATTACGAACTTGGAAGGAAGCGTTTAGTCGGCAAGTTAGAAAAGCGAAAAGGAATGTGAGGCTAGTCCCTTCTTTTCTAAGGCATGATTCCTATGACATGATTCCTTTTATCTTTCCATGGCTTTCTTACATTCTGGAAACTATGAGTCTAGTTATAAAGAGCTTCTTATGAGATAAAGATAAGAGACATGTTATGAATATGATAATGATGATGATGATGAGTCTTTGTCTAGAGATTCCAAAGCTTATGATATGGTATTCTTATGAGGTCAATGATTGTTTGATGATATCCATGATTGCTACACTCACTTTATGATGCTAGTTCCTTCAAGGTGAGGCATGATGATTATGACGGTTCCATAATGGAATCGGGGGTTCCCAACCTTACGTCACCCCTATAGAGTTATAGCTTATCCTTGAGTTCTAATGCATGCTTTACGAGATGTATATGATGATGAGTATACACCATGCCTATATGGCCAGGCAAACACCGCTAAGGCGGGCGGTATATACACCATGTCTAGAGGGCATAGGCAGACACCACTAGTGGACGGCATGAGATGGTTACCCCGGATGTGGGCTAATGATGATTACACCGTACCTATATGGTCGGGCAGCTTATATATGCATACTTGATATGATGATGTTTATGATGTAAGTTAGCATGCATTGTTCTGTTTTAAGTGATCCTCAGTACAGGTTGTTTCCTCTCTTGATATTCTCTTGTGTCTTCGATATGCTATTATTGTTCATACCTTACATACTCAGTACAATGTTTGTACTGACGTCCTTTCTTTTTGGACGATGTGTTCATGCCCACCGGTAGACAGGGAGGTGGCCCAGATTCATAGGATTTTATCAGCAGATTTACAGGAGCACTCCATCATTCCGGAGGTGCCCTTTTGATACGTTATTTTGTGAATATACATGGGCATGACGGGGTCCTGTCCCGTCCTTATGTCACAGTATTCTAGTAGAGGCTCGTAGATGCGTATGTGTGGGTGGTAGATATCCCATGAAGACTACATTGTACATTTGTATATCGTTTTTGCAGCCGTGAGGGCCTATATATATATATATATATATATATATATGCATGTGTTGTCTTAGAGATTATGTGTCCAGGATGGGTGGTGCTCGGTAGTCAGCACCGGCTACCCGTCATGGCCCCCTAGTCGGGTCGTGACAGTTTTTTTTATTTTTGCTTATGGTTTTCGAAATTGTCTTATGCTTGCTGTGTTTCCATTTCAAATTTTGTATATAATGGATTTATGTGATTGTACTTTAGATGTATAGAGTCATATGTACAACTTTGAATTCATGGTATTTGAAATGTGGGAAGCTAGATTTTAATCCTAAGTTATGATTTTGAGGTAATTGAAAGTTTGAGGCCTAGTCTTAAAAAATGGGAATTTATGAGTTGAGAGTCCATTTGTTGATTGAATTGACTAATTTTCTGAATATACGACTCTTAAGTAACGGGTAAAATAACTTTTAAAGAAAGTTTCCATTTTGCCCTTGTGGGCTCGAGGTCACTTTTTGGGGTGCGTTTTTGGGTTCCGAATATAAATATAGCAATATGGGTGTCCTTAAATTCGGATTCTAACGTAAACCGTACATTTGATAGATTTCGATCATTCAAAGGTTGTACGCAAAGGAAAGGCATTAGTTTGATCGATCGTGACACCGCTCGGCATTGAGGTAGGTTATGGTCTACTTTAGTTAGACTCTGATTTGAGAATCGTATGTAGATGTAGAAAGTGACGGGGATAGCATGATAGGCCTTCGGGCATGAAGTGGAGGTGAATTCTAATTAGGTTGGTTATTGAGCTGTTATGTGGGCTTGTCGCCAAATGTGTTATTTTCCGTGATTATCACCTGTTTATATCTCCGTCACATACTAGCTCACTCATCACACGAAAGAAATGGTAATATTGATAATTGAACAGTAACCAGTAATATGACTTGTACTTGTTGATTTTATATTGGTGATGTTGTTGAGACTGATATCATGCATGACATGCTTTCAATATTATTGTTGTGATGATTGCTGAGGTGAGAAATTGAGAGACTCCGAGGTCTTTGCCGGAGATTGAGAGTGACAGAGAGACTCCGAGGTCTTTGTTGGAGATTGAGAGTGTCAGGGAGACTCCGAGGTCTTTACCGGAGATTGAGAGTGATTTATAGCCTCCGAGGTTTCTGCCGGAGAGCATGAGTGGTACATGGACTTCGAAAGTCCCCCATGGGTCATGGCTTTGAGGCACTGCCCTTAGCATGTGTGTACGAGAGTGGAGTAAGAGAGGTCACTATTGCATTGCATTGCATTCATCCCCTCATATATTTGACGGATCATTTGGTGAACTATATCTGTCTCGGTTGATTTCATGATTCCTTTACACATTACTTGTCTGTGATACATGTCCATACCTGCTTACTCTATGTGCTACTTGTTAGTTTCCACTTCTTCATGCGTTATATAATCATTGTCGGCCTATGATGCTTACCAGTACTAGTGTTGTACTGATACTACTCTTGCTGCACTTTTGTTGAGTGCAGAGTACGATCCAAGCTCCAGTTCTACGCCTCGTGGTTGATACGCGAGGGTGACATCTTTCGGTCATTCAGGGTGAGCTACTTGGTCATCCGTGGCCCCTGCAGGACCCTCTTATTTAATTCTATTTGTTTTTATTCGACAGACAGTATGTAGCCTTCGGGTATTTTCAGACTTTTATTCCAAACTATGTTTAGCGCTCTTATACCCTTTGACCAGATTTTGGGGTTATCGTGACATTTCTAGTTATGATAAGTATTTAAGACTTGATAACTTCTTCTTATTTAATTTTTCGCGTATTTAACTTGCTATTAGTAATGTGGTTTGCCTACTCGGAGGGATAGTGTAGGTGCCACCACGACTCGCGAATTGGGTTGTGACATTATGACATTTAATCATTCCTCATATCTATTCCTAACGCTTCACTTATTATACCTATCTCTTGCTAACCTCACAACCTTATCTTATTTTTGAGAATTCTAGCGAGACGTTCTTTTGCTTCTAGTATCTCCCCTCCTCAACCGAGCTTATCATTTGGTTGTTTAATGTTTCTTGTTTACTGGGAATAGGAGTTACACTGATGTGAATACTTACCCTACACTTAAAAATTCGAATACCTAGTCCTCTGAATCTCCTGAACACTCAAGAAGTCGTATTTGACTGTACAATTCCTAGGCACGCTACCCGTACATATGGTCTAAGAGGGACTTTAGACATGCTCATTATAATCTTTAGTAATGCCATCTGATCCCACCAATCCGTCCAACGCTAAGGGCTACCCTAACCCTTACTAGATCTTGAAAACCCATTCCTTTCTAAGGCTACGTCTGTTGAAGTCTATAGGTCATAAGCTGGGATGGGTGATACTAACTATGCTTTTATCTTTGTCAAAGGCGGGATCATAAAACTTGCATTGCTCCTTCTGAATTCCAGCTACCTTACAATCTTCTCTACTCGGGTACCTCATGCCCCCTTCACCCTACCTTTTCGCCTTTCGAATTTCATACTTTACCTTCGGATGCCCTCGCGACCTTTTCCCCTCACATATGAGATAAAGGTTCATACTTTAATGTTCTAATATCGTACTTGCACATCTAATACTGTCACGACCCAGTCCCGTGGGCCATGACTAATGCCCGAGTTTGACACCGATATGTATACCTGTTAGACATAATCAGACTGACACTATAGAAAACATGAGAATCGACATAGACCCAAAGGTCCTCAACGTCACAGATCATGATAATCTGTCTCCTGCGAAGTCTCAACCAATCACAACGTAACAAAATACGCAAGCCGACGAGGCTGCCACTATATATCATTATAATACGCAAGCCGACAAGGCTGCCACTACATGTCATTATTCTACGCGAGCCGACAAGGCTGCCACTACATATCGATAACATACGCAAGCCGGCAAGGCTGCCTCAACAAACAGAAACATCCACAACAACTATATAGACATAGCTGATCATAATCTATATACAACCCACACACATGTCTACAGACCTCTAAGAGTATCAACAGTGAAATATGACGGGACAGGGCCTCGTCGTACCCCTGGGCAAACATATATATATACATCAGAAGATCTGTACCAAAAGTCTAGGCTCCGGAACAACGGAGCTCTCCAAGACAGCTGACTGGAAATCCTAAGCTGGGGGATCACCGAATCGAGTGTCTGTACCTGGGGGCATGAAACGCAGCCCCCCGCCCCCCCCCCCCCCCCCCCTAAAAAAAGGGGGTCAGTACGAGATATGTACTGAGTATATAAAGCATGAAATACAATAGAGAGGATCATAACTGAAATAGAGATTACCGGAAACAAGTATGACTTTTAAAATACCAATACACTTATCTTATGAAATGAAAATCATGCATATCAATATCATATATCATGTTCGGCCCATTATGGGACTTGGTGAATAAGGTCGCCACATACCATCCTTAGCTCCATAACCACATCATAACACCGTCACATCATCACATCATCACATCATAACACCATCACATCATCACATCATAACGCCATCACATCATCACATCATAACGCCATCACATCATCATATACATATATATATATATATATATACCGTACCCGACCCTCTAGTGAGGAACTCGGTGAACAATGCAGTGAAACTGTGCACGAAAACGTATCCTGGCCCAGGACTCAGTGAAAGATATATTGAGGCATGCACGAGCAGAGTAGTGAGCAACCATATGCAAACTAAATCATATCTGAGACTCAATAGAATAATCAAAATGAACCATCATTTGAAAATCAAGACAATATTCATAACAAGTATCCTTCGAATGTCATTACGGATTATACTAAAATAGAACTTCAGAAATCATAGATTCGTATCAAGACATAATGAAATAGCTTATGGAAGTCAAGAACATTAGCCATCCTAGTGGATCTAAGAATAGGAGCTTCTTTGGAGTCATATATATGCGTCGTCTGTTTGTTTCATAAAGATCATGCCAAAAAGAAAGAAGGGTTAGCTTTACATACTTGCTAAAGGTTAATCGTAATCAAGTTCGCTTCGTCGCCTCTTTAGCCTATTTAATATGAAAGTAACGCTATCGTTAGTAAATTATACTTTCTAGCTTATAAATCTATAACCAATCACTTATAGGAATCATTTCCTAATTCATACTTTCTTGATTAGGATTTTCATTAGTTAAGAACTTAACGGAAATCGGGCAGCATTTCCCCTATATGATTCGCCTAACCCGAACTTCCAATTTACCTCCTGTTATCACAGCAATACCAACAATGACAGTAATAGAAACATTCATATAGAATCCTTACAATTCAGCCCATAAGCAACTCAAACAACCCAATAACCTTTCTTAATCCTTTTTCCAACCCAAATCATTAACGTTTAAGATCATACGCCAGCAGACCAACATACGTTTTATATACGATACGTTATACACTTCTTCCTTCCAAATTTAGAAGCCATATTAACGACAACACGACAACAACACAAACAACAACATATGACATAAATCACACTTGTAATCTTTTTAACTTAACAATTCCATATAACAACTACAACTCCTAATATCAACGATTTCATGCAATTCCTTACTTCCAATTTCATCCAATCCAATTTTAATCCTTCCATTACAACACCATTTATACAATTATACCATAAAATAAGAAAGTCTTACCTTAACTTAATCGGAGGAATTTCTACACTTATTTGCTCCAATTTCACTATTTCTTCTTCCGCAATTTAATACCCAATGTTGCTATCACTTCCTTGAACTTGCAAATCACCTTAGAATTTAATCAAGCAACAAAACCTATTTTTTTTCCAACAACCATGCTGGCCGAGAGCAGCAGCCATGGCCATGCTCTTCTTTCTCTTCTCTTAAGCCTCAATTTGTAAAATGAGAATTAATGCTAAAATTGGTCCTTAGCTTAACTATTTATATGGATCCCACTAGCCCTACACGTGCCCTCCATGGTGACTCATCATTTTAATATATTGTTTATCTATTTTTTTAATTAAAAACGGGTGGGGCCCACTCAAGGTATAATTAACTTAATTAACTTTAATTAGTCACTAATCCCTACTTAATAATCTAATCATAGTTAACTAGTCCCTAATTGCCAATAATATTCCTACACTAAATAAAATTTATAAGCAATTTGTGTACTAACTAAAATTGAGAATCAAAGGCACTTATTTCATATCCCAAAATAATCTCGTCCTTAACTTATGTCGATTAGCTTACGAATAATTCGACGTATAAAAATACGGGATATAACAAATACACACCTGATCTGATGGAGACCTCACATTTACTTATTATAAGCATGGGTTAAAATCAAGTCCTTATGACTCAGTTCTCCCACAGCCACATCCAATCTCTTAATGGCCATGTCTTTCTAGTCATAGGTATTGTTGTATTACGAATAATGAAGATTATGAGTTGAATTCTTATGACTCAGCTCTATCGAACGATCTATAACAAGAAGGAAAGTTGACAGTCCTAAATGTGACGTAGCCTCCTGCTTATAAGTATGGTGTACTACGCACTCATAAGCAAGACTCTACTAGACATGGCTTGTAGACATCCCTAGGAAAGACTTCTTGCGATACCAAGTTTTTCAAGCCCCAACCGTAGAGGCGATACTGGCACCCAGGCCTTACTTGCCGAGCACCAACATACTTTACCTATCAATCTAAGCTAAGCAAAACATAGGTCGACAAGGCCATTACATGACAACTGAATGATAAGAAGGGCTCAACAACAATCAACAACTCATAAGATATACGCATATATATATATATATATATATATATATATATATATATATATATATACACTACAACAAATATGATATTTAGCTACGAAAATACTAGCTACGGCACAAAATTCGTCACTAATTATTCACTTTTCGTGACAAAAGTTACATTTCGTCCTTAAATACATGAGACACATATTTTTAGTGACGAAACACAAAATTTCGTAGCAAAGTTTTGTCCCCTAAAGTTTCCCTCCAAAAAATGAGTTGGCGTCATTTATTGAGTACTATTAGCCACAAATTTATAGTTATCAGTGACACATTATTTTGTCATTAATGACAAACTGATTTTCGTCCTAAAATTAGTTAAATTTTGTATACGAAAAACTTTTGTTGCAAAAACTGTGTTGATACATTAGCGACAAATTAGAATTTGTACTTAATCATTGTAAGTTTTAGCTACAAAATTTTATGTTTAATTGTGACCTTAGTTTTTGTCACTAATAACATAAACAATTAGTGACAGACAATTTATTGTCTCTAATCAACATGCGACTTAGTGACAACAAATTTTTGTCACAAAATATGTAATGTTTTAAATAGCGACGATTTAAAAGTTGTAGTTGAATGATTTAACTATTGGCGACGAAAAAAATTTGTAGCTAAAATCAATGATCTTTGTTTACGATTGTTTATGGTGACAAGTTATCGATGTTCGAGTGTGTCCTAATAGCGAACATTTTCAGAAAATTTAGGATATTTATGAAAAAAGCAAAGCGGGGCGAAGAAAGGAGGAATGAGATGATGTTTCAAGTTGGAAAATCAGCGAAATTCAGGTGTCACTGCAACAAATATGATATTTAACTACGAAATTCCTAGCTACAACATAAATTCGTCACCAATTGTTCACTTTTTGTGACAAAGACTAAATTTCGTCTTTAAATACATGAGCCACATATTTTCAGTGATGAAAAACAAAATTCGTAGCAAATTTTTTGTCCACTAAAACTTCTCACCAAAAAATGAGTTGGCAACAATAGCCACAAGTTTAAGTTATCAGCGACACATTATTTTGTCACTAATAATGTATTCAATTTGTGACAAATAATTATTTGTCTTTAAATTAGTTACATTTTAAACACGAAAAAAGTATCGTCACAAAAAGTATGTTCTTACAATAGCAACAAATTAGAGTTTGTAGTTAAATGTTGTAAGCTTTAGCCATGAAATTTTATATTTAATGATGACCTTAATTTTTGTCACTAATAATATAAGCAATTAGTGACGAGCAATTTATTGTCTCTAATCAACATGTGACTTAGTGATAAAAAACAATTTGTCACAAAATATGTAATGTTTTAAATAGCGACGATTTAAAATTTGTAGTTGAGTAAATCAACTAGTTGCGATGAAAAATATTCATATCTAAATATAAAGGATTTTTGTCTACGATAATTTATGATGACAAGTGACAACTAACTAATATTTTTTCAAGTGCTCTTAATAGGAATAAAAAATACTAAATCATAGAATAATGTGGTAGCGCCCAACTACATCTTATGAGAATTAAAGGCAAGTATCAATGCAAACATAAAACGTAATGTGAGTTGGGGTTGTGATTCCACATGGACCAATTATACGAAGATAACGTCAACTTGCAAGTCTAGACTTTGTAAAAGGTATTGGATGTTTTGTGGATCTTTGATTAAACATTTACCACTAATGTGAAAATTAAAAAGTTAACCAACTAGGATTTCAAATAATTATGATAAAGGCACTGTAGTGTTCAAAAAATAAACATGTGCAGAGCATTCGTGGGAATATAATTATTAAAATAGCTACAAAAAAAAATTCTTATTTATAATTGTAGTTTACTGTTGAATAATTATATTTTAATATATTTACTTATTGATATACCTCATAGGGTGGAAGTGTAGAATTTCTATAGTATATGGCTATGGGGATTAAGTGTTTAGAGAAGCGTATCAAAAAGTGAGTCATATAATAGGAAAGTTATTATTAATATTGAATATATCTTATTAAGTAATTAATTTCTATTCATTTGCTTTTATAAATATTATACATGTTTCAAAAATTTCTATTTTTAAATTAAAAGTGTGAATAAAGATATCCAACAAAAATGTTTATCTTCTTTATTAAATTTATAAAATAAATAAATAAATATATATATATATATATATATATATATATATATATAAATTCTTATTTAGACTTTAATTGTTTTTGAATAATTATATTGTTATATATTTAGTTATTGATATATCTCGTTGGGGTATAAGTACATGATCTATATAGTATAGGGGGTATAAGTGTTTAAAAAAGTTTGAGAGTGTATTCAAAACTTAGTCATATTATAAGTTACAACTGATAGTTGGCATATCTTATTAAGTAATTAACTTGGAATATTTCTTATTTATAATAAAGATACATGTTTCAAAAAACTCATTGTTTTAATCAAATATTTGAATAAAGATATCCAACAAAAATATTTATCTTCTTTAATAAATTTCAGAAAAATAAATACATAAAAAATTCCTTATTTATAACTTTAGTTTACCTTGAATAATTATATTTTAATATATTTACTTATTGATATACATCATAAGGGGTGTGAATGTAAAATTTCTATAGTAAATGGGAGTGTTTAAATTTTAAAATATAGGGAGCTTATCAGAACCTGAGTCATATTATAGGAAAGTTATTACTAATTTTCGGTATATCTTATTAAGTACTCAATTTGTGTCATTTCTTATTTATAAGGAGACATGTTTAGAAAATTTTGTTGTTTTAATCAAACGTGTGAATAGAGATATCCCACAAAAATGTTTATCTTCTTTATTTCATAAAAATAAATATATAAAAACTTCTTATTTATAATTTTAATTTACTTTTGAATAATCATATTATGATATATTTAGTTATTGATATATCTCATAAGGGGTGTTAGTGCATGATTTCTATAGTATAAGGATATAAGATTTTAAATTTTAAAATAGGGAGCGTATCTGAAACTGAGCCATATTATAGAATAGTTATTACTAATAGTCAGTATATCTTATTACGTAATTAGTTTGTGTTCATGTCTTATTGATAAAGATACATGTTTCAAACAATTCGTTGTTAATCAAATGCGTGAATAAAGATATCCAACAAATGTGTTTGTCTTCTTTATTAAATTTCATAAAAATAAATACATAAAAATTTCATTTTCATAATTTTAATTTTCTTTTGAATAATTATATTTTAATAAATATAGTTATTGATATACCTTGTAGAGGATGTGAGTATAGAATTTCTATAGTATAGGGAGATAAAGTGTTTAAATTTTAATATTGAGTCATATTATAGGAAAGTATAGAATTTCTAAATATTGAGTCATATTTAGGGGTGTATCAGAAATTGAGTCATATTATAGGAAAGTTATTACTAATAGTCGGTATAAAGATACATGTTGCAAAGAATTCTCAGTTTTAATCAAATGCATGAATAAAGATATCCAACAAAAATATTTATCTTCTTTATTAAATTTCATAAAAATAAACATATTAGACGTTTTTTATTTATAATTTTAATTTTATTTTAAATAATTATATTTTAATATATTTAGTTACGATATACATCATAGGGTGTAAGTGTAGAATTTCTATAGTATAAGGGTTATAAGTGTTTAAATTTTAAAATTTAGGGAGTGTGTTCGAAACTGAGTCATATTATAGAAAAGTTATTACTAATAGTCAGTGTATCTTATTAAGTAATTAATTTGTGTTTATTTATTATTTATAAGATACATGTTTCAGAAAATTCTTTGTTTGAATCAAATGCGTGAATAAAGATAGCCAACAAAAATGTTTATTTTCTTTATTAAATTTCATAAAAATAAAGAAATAAAAAGCTTCTTATTTGTAATTTTAGTTTTCTTTTGAATAGTTATATTTTAATATATTTAGTTATGGATATACCTCATCGTGGGTATAAATGTAGGATTTTGTATAGTATTAGGGATATAAGTGTTTAAATTCTAAATTTAGGGAGTGTATCCGAAATTGTCATATTATAGGAATGTTACTACTAATGGTCTATTTATCTTATTAAGTAATTAATTTGAATTCATTTCTTATTTATTAAAATAATGTTTCGAAGAATTCTATGTTTTAATCAATTACATAAATACAGATATTCAACAAAAATCTTTATTTTCTTTATTAAATTTCACAAAATAAATACATACAAATTTCTTATTTATAATTTTAGTTTTCTTTTGACTAACTAATTTTAATATATTTAGTTACGGATACGCCTCATAGGGAGGTGTAAGTGTGTGAATTTTATAGTATGGGGTGGGGAGGGAGTGTTATAAGTGTTTAAATTTCAAAATTTAGGGAGCTTATCTGAAACTAAGTCATATTATAGAAAAATTATTATTAATAGTCGATATATCTTATTAAGTCACTTAATTTGTATTCATTTGTTTTTATAGATATACATGTTTCAAAACATTCTCCATTTTAATCAAATAGGTGATTAAAGATATCGAACAAAATATTTATCTCTTTTTACAATTTCATAAAAATAAATACATAAAAATGTCTTATTTATAATTTCAGTTTACTTTAAATAATTATATTATAATACACTTAGTAACAAATATACCCCATAGGGGTGTAAGTATATGATTTTTATACTATATGAGGTATAAAGTATATGATTTTTATAATATATGAGGTATAAATACTTTTTTTTTTAATTTATAGAGTGCATCCGAAACTTAATCCCATTATTTATAAAGTACATAATTTTCTCAACATCTTTTTTAATTAAATTTCCACTAAGCTTGCTTAATGGGAGATTTTATTAATAATAATAATAAACAAAAATCAAAAACCAGAATAATTTTCTCAACATCCTTTTTGTGTTTTTACTCTTTTTCGGATTCATACGAAATATTAGGCGGCAAACTTTCCTTTTTTTTTTCTTTTCCCAAATCCCTTTTAAACAATAGTGCTGTATATCCAGCCCCATTTTCTCCCCCCATGTCTCCACTTCCTATCACATGCACGTAATATAACTTCCCATCTTGATCTCAAAAACAAACCTCTTTTTGATATTTCTTCTATTCATTATGTTTTAGTATGGGATGCACAAGGGCAATATCCTCAGAGTAAGTAAAGTAAAAAAAACCCCTTCTCTTTACTTTTTGAATGGTTCATATAACTTTTTTGAAGGTATTCAAATTCATTTATATAGATGTTATTTTCACGGAACAGGAATATGGTGGGGATAAGTGCAATCAGTTGGGTGGGTGAACAATGATGATCAGTCTTCCACCATGAAGAGGTATTAATTTTGTGATTAAAGATTGAAGATATATTTTATTTAGATGGTGATATCAAAAAGTGCACTAACATTATATATATATATATATATATATTTTTTTTTTTGTTTTGTTTCACACAGGTACATGATGGTGAAACTAATTCAAGAGTAAAATTACTGGATGAGTGGAGCTACGTTAGCATACGAGGAAGAAACATATTTTTGTCTTTTTAATTTACCAATATTTTTGTATTGTAATTATACTTTCATGTTGAATAGATTTAGTTTCATTATTGTTTCTTTAAATTTAAGGAATTTGTAATGAGATGTTGTCTCAATATAATTTTAGTCATTTTTTCTGAAAATTTTGTTAGTACTTTGCATGTTTTGTGACGTTATTTTCATATTGTATATTATTAAAGAATAAAATACATGCTTGCTTAATTTGTACAATGGATACTAATTTTATTCTGAAATAATTATTATATTATACTTTTTAGGAAAATTATATTTTAATCACCAACGGATTAGTTCGTCACATATATTTGGCGATAATAAGTTGTCCTAAAATCACTTTGCGTACGAATTGAATTGTATTTGATGATAATTATAATTGTCACTGATAATCACATTCTTTAGTGACAATTTTGTTTTGTCGGTAAAATCAATATTTTTAACGACAACATGATAGCTTTTAGCCATAAAATTATTTTTATCACCAATTTATGTATTTAATGACGAAATATTTTTTGTATATAAAAGATCGTTTTTAGTGACGAAAATACATTTTTTCAGCTACAAATTACATATGACTTTAAAGACAATTATGATCGTCACTGATTAAAATAATAATTAGTGACAAGGTTGTTTCGTCGGCATTAATTGTCTTTTTAGTGACAAAAACACACTATCAACCACAAAAGTTTTATACTTTTTTTGACGAAGAAGTTTGTCATAAATAGTATGAATTTAAGGACGAAATTATTTTTTGTAGTTAATAAACCTTATTTAGTGATGAAACACTAAGTTGTCTTTGTATACTTTTAGCGACCCATGTTTAGGGACGAACAATTGACGATTTTTTTTTCTCACAAAATATTTTTTGTGACGAAATATGAATTTTAAGTGACAGCATAGTTCGTCACTGATAACCAAATTTGTTGTAGTGATATATATATATATATATATATATATATATATATATATATATATGGGTTTTGCAAACATACTACATGAAGGTAGTATGTTAGCTCCTTCTCCACTTTTTAGTTTACTCAAATGCCCTGCCAAATCATTAAATAATATGGGATTTTTAGTCTTTACTCCAAAACTCTCCAATTTTCCCTCCCCAATTTTCACCCCATCCCAAATTCTCCAATTCACGTGCAAAGCTGGCGGGAAAAAGGGACAAAGCAACCATTCTTCTCTCTAAAATTTCAATCTTTCTTTCTAAGTTTTCTCTTCTTCCAACATTGATCAATGCATTATGGAGGTAAGAATATAGTTTTTTAATACCTTTTCATTTGTTGATTAAATTATAGGATTAGATTATGCTGATAATTTTTTTCCTTTCTGAAACAGAGTTGCCCAACTATTAGGGAGTTTTGTTTATATATAATTTTTTGAGCCTTTAGATTTGTTCTTGTTTTTTGATTGGTAAGACTCAATATTTAAAGTTCAGTGAACTGATTTTATAGTTGGATGACTTAGTGTATTGACAAAATTGTTTCTTTTGATGGGTTTAAAAAACACAGGTCTTTAATAGTACGAGTGATTCTACTATAGGAGTTTCAAGAAGTTGGTGTCCGTGTGGTGATATTGGGTGCTTTATTAATGAACATGTAGTTGTAGGATCTACAACAATTTTACATGAAGAACCTAGACAAGAAAATATTATTGATAACAGTGATGGTAGTTTGAAGAGACGCAAAGTGTTTAATAATGATGATGTACTTATAATTGCTATGTAAATTTTGCTAAAAGACATGGTTTCTTAGTTAGACGAGAGCGCCATTTGGGAAGTGCAGAACATCCTATGGGAATTTATAAAAAGGATTATGTTTGTCATCGAGCCGGTAGCCCTCGTCCTCAAAAGATAGCAGAAAAAGAGCGGCAAAGAGATCAAAAATCTTCCAGATGCAATTGTAAAGCCAAAATGTCTATTGCCAAAGACATAATTGACGGGATCACACATTGGACGGTGGTATGTGTTGATAATGTCCACAACCATGACCTATTGAGTGATAAGGAGGTAAGATTCCTCCCCGCTTATCGAAATACTGACATTGTTGATCAAAAGCGGATTACACTTCTTGCGAGAGCCGATTATTCCATGGGTTTAATAAGAAGGGTGATTGAATTATAAAAGGGAGTAGATCTAGGCCAATTGCCTTTTACGGAAAAATATATAAGGAACTTTGTTCAATCAAAAAGTTCTACCAATATTCAAAGTGATGCACTGGAGCTACTAAAAATATGCAAAAGTTTGAAAGATAAAGATGGTGATTTCCAATATGATTTCATAGTTGATGCATGTCAAAGACTCGAACATATCATTTGGGCATTTGGAGACTCCATTCGTGCTTATGAAATTTTTGGAGATGTAGTTGTTTTCGATACTACTTACTGATTGAATCATTATGAGATGCCAATGGGAGTTTGGATTGGTGTGGACAATCATGGAAACTCTATTTTCATTGGTTGTGTTCTATTGTTCTATTGCGAAACGAGAAGCATCTTCTTTTTCGTGGGCGTTAAAGGTTAATACCGTTGTATTCTCAATTTTTTTTTAAAAATATTTTCTAGTTTTATAGCTAATGTATATTTATTTTGCAGATTTTATTGCGACTTATGAATGGAAAGCACCCACAAACTATACTAATAGATCAAGATCTTGGCTTAACAGAAGCTATTGCCAATGAATTGCCGCACACCAAACATGCATTTTGCATATGGCATATTACATCCAAGTTCCCCACTTGGTTTTCTTTTGTCCTTGGTTCAAGGTATTTGCAATTCAAATCTGAATTTCATTGGCTTTATGAACTCGGCAGCATTGAAGAATTTGAGCACCAATGGGATGAATTGATTTCGCAGTTTGATCTTGGATCGGATCGGCATATCAAGTTGTTATACATAAATCGTGCATCATGGGCATTGCCTTATTTGAAGGGGTACTTTTTTTGCTGGAATGACAACGACTGGACACTCGGAATCTATTAATGCATATTTGAAAAGATTTTTACATGCAAGAACATGTTTAAAAGAATTTGTTGAGCAGGTTGGGACTGTGGTCAGCATAAGAAATCATGTTGGTGAAGAGGCAACGATGCGACAAAAGTATTACAATCCTCATATTAAGACATTCATGCCAATAGAAAAACATTCTTCAAAAGTCCTCACACCTTTCGCTTTTAAATTATTACAAGATGAGATGATACTCTCTGTTGAATATGGTTTATTTCCAAAGAGTGATGGATAACATATTGTTCGTCACTACAGCAAAACAGATGGTGGGCGCCTTGTCTATTGGGATCCACTAGAAGAGGTTGTTCATTGTTCTTGTTGAGAGTTTGAATTTTCAGGAATTTTGTGCAGGAATTGCATTCGAGTGCTTACTGCTCATAACTATTTTATGGTGCCCGAGAAGTATTTACTGGCTCGATGGAGGCAAGAAAGTTCATTGGCTCTAAGATTTAGCCATATGATAAATTCCAATAATGATGACAATGAGTTTCAAAGTCTTTATTCTATAGTCTGACATTTGACTGTTGAATCAATAAAGACAAAAGGTCGTCTTGAATGTGCTAAGAAGGAATTAGAAGGAGTGTTACAAATAGTTCAATGCCTTCCTGAGAATGAGTATATCGATGAAGCACACGAACATGCTACTTTAAGTCAATCTACTGAAGACAATTCTTTAAATGAAGATTATCACATTGAAAATCCCCAACAATCCGAGACAAAAGGAAAAAAGAAGGGAAAAAGGCCAGTTGGAGGCATTGAAGCTGCTAAGAAACCAAGATATTGCCATGTTCCTAATTTTGGTGGATGTTACACCTCAAAAATTTCTGAGTTGTTGCCTTGTGGATAGGCTAATGTGAGCTTAAGGTGATTATGAAATCCTTACTAGATTAAGAAAGATATTAGATAGCTTAAGGTGCATACCATAAGATTTTGAAGTTTTACGAATATGTGAAATTTAGTTTGTTGAAGGAAGTGAAATATAAGTCGTGTTCGGAAAGGTTTTCGCTATAATTGAGATAATATTTATTTTGTGATGTCTTGAGGGGAAATAGAGCCTATTGTATGGTTAATTAAGTATTATGTAAGTGAAAATAAGGTTCCATGAGGATTAGAATTAAAATGAATCAACGAGAGAAAGTTTCGCACAACTGGAAGTTATACGACCACTTATACGGTCCGTATAACTTTATACGGTCCGTATAAGGAGGGTCCATATAACATGACATTTACAGAAAGGGTTCCTTTTCTTGAAGGTGTTATACGGTCCACTTATACGGACCGTAAAAGTGGTCCGTATAAGTCCATCGGGCTGATTTTGCTATTTTTGTATAAATAGAGGGCTCTTGTTCTTTTATTTCATTTTTCATTTTCCACAAGTCTTAATAGCTCTAAACCCTTCTCCAAGCTTATTCCACCCCAATCCAAGAGAAAACAAAGATCAAGAGGCAAGAATCAAGGTACCCATGTGTTAGAAGTCTTCCTAGGGTTAGTAGACTACAAGAGATTCTTGGGTATTGAAGCTAGGGTTTTCACATAAGTTGATAGCTGCTCCAAAGCTCATTCCCATGAGATAAAAGGTTAGTTTTCATGCTTATTTCATGTTATTAAGAATGCTTGGTTGTTGAACAACTTGGGTAGAATAAGAAAGTAGAAAATGAGGGCTAAATGTGACTTTTATGATGTTTTTGAGTAGTAAGCTAACTTCAGTCATGATTCTTAGTATTATATGAATATAATCTTGTTATGGGAGGTAGAAATAGTGATGAGGAAGCATTTTATGAAAATGTGCTAAGAATGGGTGAAATGTTGTTACTATAAGTTGAACATAAGGATGAATTTTGAAGGCTTAATGGAATGTGATTACTTGAGTATGATATTGTGGGTGTTATTGTGGTTGTTGGGAGTTGTTTTGTAATATGGTGGAAGTTGACGAAATAGGGGAAATGCTGCCCAATTTTTCTTAGATCATGAAATATTCTAGTTAGAATTTAAGAGTATCCTTAAGGCTTAAACATGGCATGAATCCTTCTAAATGTAGATTGTCCAAGCTTCGACGGTGAACGTTAAATAGTTAAGAAGACAAAGAGGCATGTAAGGCTAACCCTTCTTTCATTAAGGCATGGTTCCTTTGCTATATGTATCCTTTCATGAGTTCCATAATGTCTTCCAAATGACTCTATCTCTAAGATTACCAAAGCTCATGATTCTCCATACTTTTACGATACTAGTACCTCCCTTATATGATAGATGATCCACTAAGGATAGATGTATCAAAAAACGATGATAGCAATGATATTGATGATACTTATGGACTTTAACGTATACGTGTCTAAGTATGTATGACTATTATGTAACACCGAGCTTATATGGCCGGGTATGATACCTATTGCGCGCATACCACTGCAGTTGGGTACGGATAACACTGAGCCTTGGTAGGCCCAGGTATGTATAATCACCGAGTCTTGTCATGGTAGGGTATGTGAATCACCGAACCTTTGTGCTCAGGTACGGTATAAATACGAATACGAATATATGTATATGTATGTATATATGCATGAGTAAGCATTGAAAATGGAAGGTCCCTATGAAAGACAAGTAAGTAAATATGATGATGGCCAATAGAGGTACAAATGGCTCTATTACCTCCTGATTCCCCCATCTTATGCTATATCTTATGCTGCTTCTTACGTTATTTCTTATGCTCCTATTGTGATGTTGATTATGCTTTACATACTCAGTACATTATTCATACTGATGTCCTTTTGTTTGTGAACGCTGCGTCATGCCCGCAGGTGGACAGGGAGACAGGCTTAATCCATAGATTTCTTTTCAGGGACTACATAGAAGAGCTCTATTTCATCTGGAGCTATAACTTTTGGGAATTATTGTTTTGTGTACATACATATGGGCATGGCGGGGTCCTATCCCTCCTATATGATGTTACATACACTTCTTAGAGGTTCGTAGACAGTTGTGTATGGGTAGATGTCTTTTAGCCTTGTCGGCTCATATTTTGTATATTATTTTGATAGCCTCGTCGGCTTGTATATATGGATATGGGTATAGTTGTTGATGATGATATGAATGCGTTGTTACCCAACGAGATTAGCATAATTGATTTATAGAAATCATGCATAGGCCATGTGGCCCGCCTAGATGTGAATGAAAATGTACGTTAAGAGGTGCCCGGGTGGGTTAGCACCGGGTGCCCGTCATGGCCCTCCGGTTGGGTCGTGACAGTGGAACTGGTCATGACTCAAGAAATTGTCCACTGAAAAGAAAAACAATTGAAATTCCACTATCACAATCTCCTAACAAGTAAGTATTAGTTTCATTATGTCTAGTCTCTTGTTAAATGTAGATACTCATAATGTATACAAACTGAAATAAGAAACAATTTATTTTTGGTTGCAGGATTCCAAAAGGATGGACAAAGAAGCTTTGACATGATCCAACTGTGAAAGAATCACTTTTCTTACTAGAACCAGCCACTATAGTTCATATTTTGTTCAATGCAACTCTAAGTTGTGTAGAGATTCGAAATTGCAAGAGATCACTTTTTGTTTATGAACAAGATGTTGTTTTTACTAATCAGTATAATCCATTGTATATCAAATCAGTTTGTGAATATGAACATACTTTATTCCGTATAAATACTGTTTCAGATGAGTACAAGAGGAGGGGGACGTGAAGCCTAACCTCCAATATTACATTAGGTAGAGAGAACATCATCTCATCTTACAAGATTTCAAGAATAAGCTACTAATTTCTAAAGCCCAAATTCATGGAGGAGAATCTCCTTAGTTGTAGAATGTAGCTCAAAATTGTCAAAAATGAAAGTGCATTTGAGGCTGTATTTCAACACCTAAAGTATGGCCAATTTGCTAGATTTTTGGTGCATTTGAGGCTGCATTTTCAGTACTCTATTGCAGCAGCAGATTGTCCATTTCTTTGTGCATTTTGCTGTATTTTCGGGTGCTGTTTAAGTTGTATTTCAGCACAAAATGCAGCAGCAAATTGGTCACTGTGTAGGAAATTCTTTTGCTGCATTTCAACACATAATGCAGCAACAAATTAACTGCAAAACAGGTCCATTTTGGCTGTTATTCAGCAGCTAATGCAGCTATAGATCAAATCATTTTCAGCACAATTTTAGACCAGTTTCAACACAATTTTAGACTAGTTTCAGCACCATTTAGCACCATTTCAGCACCATTTTCAGCACTATTTAAGCACCATTTCAGCACTATTTCTGCACCATTTTAGCACAATTTTAGACCGTTTTCAGCACGATTTCAGCACTATTTCTGCACCATTTTAGCACCAAATTGACCAATTTTGTGCGCATTCTTAGCTCTATTTTCAGAGCTGCAAAAATGAAGAATTTCACATATTTAGTTATTTATCCTTTCAAAATTCGATTATTCAATCGATTGCATTTCTTTTAAAAATCAACCAACATTTGTTCATTAGTAGAAAAAAAACTAATACTGACTTTTTGAGAATTAGCAAATCTTTACTTACAAATAAAATTTAGACCAAAGCAAATTTAAGTAAAAGTAAATATTCCCCGCATATACAAACGAAGAAGGTAACAAAAACAAAAAAGATAAATTGAACATGAACATCCAAGTCCCCAGTTCATAAAATTATAGCAAGTAATGGGAAAGTCAACAAACCCAAGAAAAAAAAATAGAATTATAATGTAGTGAAGGACAATCGCAGATCTAAAAGAACCAGAAAAACGAAAATGAATTCGCCAAGCAAGAACATAGAGGGACTAAACATGGAAAATTCATCGGAAGGAGGGATACGGTTCGCAACCAAGAAGATCGATGTCAAATCTCACCTTTGAGGATTAAATCTCCACAGAAGCACCATTGACACTAAATCTCAAATTAGACCCACTTCCAGAAGAAAAAGAGGTCACTGATTACATGTGTAACTCCATTGATGTTGTATCTGCCCAAGACTACCCCAAAATATTTAAACAAAATGCAAGAGAAGAAATGGAGTTTCATAAAATAGATCGTGGTTTCAAAACTGAAAAACATTTCTAGTTATTAGAGATTATGACCATGGTATCTTTTAATTTTACACATTGAGATGAATCTATAAATAGCAGAAAGGGTGGAGAAGAAGAGGAGGACAGGGACGAGGAAATGGCGATATCTTTATTTTTTTTCAAATAAAATGGGGGTATCAGATTTTGGGTTTAGCATTATTTGTAAGAAGACCAAAAAACCACCTCTATTAATATGTTCCAATAAACTATTAAGAGTATGTTGGGTAAACTAAAAATGGGTATCTTGCTAACATACTACCTTCATGTAGTATATTAGCAACATCCTATATATATATATAAGGATTGAATACAATATTTTGATTGCTTGATTATTATATCCTGCGCTTAGTTGTTTGATTGTTTGATCACCAATTGAATACTTTCTACGTATCTAAATCATGCACTCGAGGTAGGGGGTTTAGCTAACATTATAGGGTAATGTGAGACTTGTTCGGTTATCCGACATTTCTCCCACACTGATTAGCGACTCTGACTAATTTATACCTAGCAAGTGACATGCTAGTTATAGACCTTTACTTTGCTCACCTTGCATAATCAAATGTAGGAGATACAACTGTATTCTTATTATTAGAGACAATCATGGAGACATAGAGCCCGTTTGGATTAGCTGGAAAAAGAATGGCTTTTAAACATAAGCGCTGAAAATACTTTTGAAGTGCTGAAAGTTATTTTATAAATAAGCAATTACGTGTTTGGATAAAAGCGTTAAAGTTGAAAATAAGTTGTTGATGTGTTTGTTACACAAGTGCCGTTAAGCACTTTTTAAGTCAAAATGACTAAAATACCCTTAAAGTTGTTAACACTATTAAGAAGCTGATTACTATAAGATTTTTAACTCTAAATTGATTCAAATTAAAATTAATTTATATTTTAATTCAGTTCCAATATAAATGCTGAGACACTCGTGTGTTTGGAGATTTATAAAGCAGAAACAAAAGCAAATAAAAAAAAAAGTAAAGGAGCAAAAATGTGTTAATATGACACTGAATCGAAAAAAGTAAAGCTTGAATTGATGGATAAAGAACTTACCGCTCCCGTCGAACTGCCAGTGAAATCGTGGAGAAAAGAAGTGAGGCGAAGAAAGAAGAAAAGAGGGAAAAGATGATAGTTTAGGATTTTTAGTAGTGAGGGTAATATTGAAATTAGAAGAAAATATAAAGGATAAAAGAGTAATTTTATTGGTCAAACCAAAATAGCTTTAAGCAAAAAAAAAAAAAAAAATTTGGGATTTCCAAACTTCTTGCTTTTGGCTTATTTTAAACACTTTTCTATTTTACCAAATACCCAAATAAATTAAAAATGACTTACAAGTTGGTAAACCAGCTTATAAGCCAATCCAAACTGCCTCATAGACGTGTCAGTAGTTTGGGTGGGTGTCGGTTTAGGAATTAGGAGAGATCCACTCCAAAGTAATCCTCAACATAAATCTTTATTTCTTCGTAGTTGTGCTTGCTTGAAGTAGTTTCTTATGCAAGTTCATTTAAAACTTAGTTTGTCGCATGGTTTCCAATTTGATTTGTTCATAGGACTTTTCTTAGACCTTAAATCACAATTAGCGCATCTCATACACTGGAAGTATATATTTATACATTTTTTCTTAATGGATTCAAAAATGAATTAAATGGTACCTTCTTGTTCAATGAGTGTTTTTTAAAGAGTCCCCTCTCTTTTAACTTTATTAATACAACACCATCCAGGATCTCTTCCTCCGTAACTTCATATTATATAAATGGAAAAGGGTTAAATATACCTCTGTACTATTAGAAAAGGGTTAAATATACCCTTCGTTATACTTTGAGTTTAAATATATTTTTTTCGTTATATTTTGAGTTTAAATATACCCCTCTATAATACTTTGAGTTCAAATATACTCTTCCTCCATTAAAATTTTCTAAGATAAACATGAAATCTAACATGGCGCTGACAACTCGGTGAGGTGACATCACATGACATGCCACCTCACCGCTCCCAACCCATTTACCCCTCTCTTCCCTTCTTCTTCCATCACTATCATTTTCTCCCCCTTCACAACCTTTGTCACCATTAGCACCACCACTTAATAAATAAAAACTGAATGCAAGTGATATTTTGAATCTGTATAGAGTCTAATAAGTTTATTACATAAATTACAATCAATGAATCGAGAGTATTCGTGGAATAGAAGAGAAGTAGGAGTGTACCCATTTGAAGAGAGAGAAGAATCAATCAGTTTCATAAGCGAGAATTGGTCAATGGGTTTCTCGCAGGCTACCTTTCGATTCATTTTATGCATTGGGAAATCGATTGATCTGAGATTGTATAAGCACGGAAGGTGGATGAATTGTGTAAAGGTCTTTAGTGATGATTTCATGGTTAAGCAAATTGCAAGCTTTCTGCTACTACTGTTTTGCTGCTATTGTTGCAAAAGAATAATATGGCTAACACTTGAACAAATTAGGAAGTCATTAGGCCATGAATGAGATTGGGAATCACTTGAACATAAGTGTTTATTTATTAAGTGGTGGTGCTAATGATAGCAAAGGTTGTGAAGGGGGAGAAAATGGTAGTGATGGAAGAAGAAAAGAAGAGAGGGGTAAATGAGTTGGGTGGTGAGGTGGCATGTCATGTGATGTCCACCTCACTGAGTTGCCAGCGTCACGTCAGATTTCATGTCCATCTTGGACAATTTTAACGGAAAAGGGGTGCATTTGAACACAAAGTATAACGGAAAAGGGTCAAATATACCTTTGTACTATTAAAAAAGGTTTAAATATATCCCTTGTTATACTTTGGGAAACAGAAGGGTATATTTGGATCCAAAGTATAACGGAAATGACATATTTGGACCCAAAGTATAACGAAGGATATATTTAACTCTTTTCTAATAGCACAGGGGTATATTTGACCCTTTTCCGTTATATAAATATAAAAGATAAATCTACCCTCAAATATAAAAGACCCTTTTATAATTGGGACATGTTTAAATTTTACTTTTAAGGAAAAAAAAAAAACCAGATTGAGCAGTCAGTTTCTTTGATCCCGTATAAAAAGTGAAAGTTGAAACCAGTGTGAATTATTTGTGGATTTTCTCGGTACCACTCGTTAATGTCAGATCAATGAACAACGGAGTAACCATTCAATCAACAGACAGTTAATAAAATAACTGGACTTTTTGCAAAGAAGTATTCTTTATTTTAATATTACAATACCACATTACCACCCGAGTGATCAAGTTAAAGTACATAATTAGTAGGCAAATACTTCAAATAGGTAACTTACATCTTCTCTAAATAACACTAACACCCTCTTTAAGTTTACCCTCTTCCGGAAATGGACGGACTGGGATGCTTTGTTCATTTTTGAAGTAATTATCAGGATCAACTCTACTCTTAATCTCCACCAATCTGTCATAATTCTCCTTGAAATACTTACATCCATATCCTTTCCCCTGTAAATAGCTGTGCTCTCCATGGTGATTGACTCCCAAATCAAAGTCTTTGAAGTTAAAATATGCTTGCCTTGGGAATTTGGACACAAAAGGAGTCATGAAGTCATAGAGCTTTCTTGTTAAACCACTGTAATATTCATCAGCTTCAAATCCATACTCAATCCAGTCTGTTCCATACATAATATTGGCTATGTTTCCAGCTCTGTGAGGGAATGGTTTTGCATCAGGTGAAATCTCACTCATTTTTCCTCCATAATGGAAGAAAAACATGTATGGAGCTTCTAGTTCAACCATTTTCTTGAATATCAACTTTAGTCCTTCCTTTGGTATAGACCTCTGGAGATAGTCGGATTTCATCTTGCTATGGTACAGTTCTGAAGGTGTTCTGTTGAGTAAAACTTCAGCGGATGTACCATTATTTATGGAGAAATTTCCCCAGTATACCACAGATTCTATCCAACTCACCTCTTGGCAATCTTGTTTTTGCAATCCCAGTTCCGGGAAAGTCTCATTCATGAGAGAAATGAGTCTTTGCGAATCTCCTAAGAAAAACCCAATATATTTGGCTCGGATCGTCTTGTTTTTGTTCACTTCTCCACGATTTGCCACATCAAGAATCATATGGAGGAATACATCTCTATCAAAACCATCTGCTATTTCTAGCCAACGGTGAACTGATTCTGTAATGTTATCTTCACCCGTTTTCGCTACTTGAAAGACGGTAACATTTTTTGGCACGGGGACTAACTTTATTTTATATGCTAGGACCAAACCAAAACTGGCTGCACTACCTCCTGTAATGGCCCAAAACAAGTCTTCTCCCATAGACTCTCTTCCAAGAATACGACCTTGTACATCAACTATTTTTGCATCAATGATGTTATCAACAGAAAGACCGTATTTTCTCATCATGTTACCAAAGCCCCCACCACTGAAATGCCCACCTACACCAACAGTAGGACACATCCCGGCAGGGAAACCATGAACATTGCTTTTATTTGCAATTGCATAATAAAGCTCCCCAAGTGTGGCACCCGCTTGAACCCAAGCAGTCTCTTCTTTGATGTTCACATCGATGGTCCTAAAGTTCAAAAGATCGAGGATGAAAAATGGAACGTACGATACATACGAAGAACCTTCATAATCGTGTCCACCACTACGGGTTCTCATCTCCAGGCCATGGTTCTTGCCACATAAAATGGCAGCCTGGACCTGAGACTCATGAGTAGCGGTGATAATGAGGCGAGGTTTTGGGGTGGAAGACTCATTGAAGCGAAGGTTTCGAATGGAAGCTCGAAGGACAGATGAATAAGAAGCATCTTCTGGATTGTAGAGGTTTGTGGAGATTGGAAAAAGAGGATCTGAATAGAGTTTAAGACACTGAATGAAGCTGAGATGATCTTGGGCTGAGCTTGAGCTTGCCCATGAAACAAGGAAAACAACAACAAGAAGATGAAGATTCATTGAGGGAACGCTTAAAACTCTCCTCTTGTTGTTTTGTCGATGAGAGCTGGTCTCTTCAAGCTGACTATAAATAGACAAGGGACCTCACTTTTATGCACCATATTGTAAACTTTTTGTTAGTAAAATTCAACTACAGTAGAGCATTATTCTATTCATTCAGTTTGGATCTATTCATTCAGAATATCCCAAAGCGAAAAGTATTATTCCATCCATTTCAAAAAAATTGTCCTCTTTTGATTTGACATAAGGTTTAAGAAATAAAAGAAAACTTTTGAAATTTGTGGTCCAAAACAAACCTTAGATATTTGTGTGGCTGTAAATTATCTCATAAATTTAAATTGTTTCTAAATATAGAAATTTTTTTGGAACAGATTAAAAAAGAAAGAAGAATAATCTTTTTGTGACAGCGGGAATACATAAATTAGAACAGATAGAGTACAGGTTTCCTATACAATTTATTAAATTCCTAGTAAAAGAGAAGATTTAAAATATATTCAATATAAAATACAACATATGTAAAAACTACTCATCTTATTTGTTTCCTGTTGTGAATTTGATTAAACTAATTAATTTGATCGGATAGAATAACCCCCTTCCTTTTCAATTTGCCTAGGAAACACCGTCTCAATTTATGTGAAGGCGTTTGATAGGGTATAAATTTAAGAATTTTGTTTAAAATGAGCAATAAATACTATTTTCTCTCTCCCAATTTATATGATATGGTTTCCTTTATAGTCCCAAAAAAAAAATGATATATTTCCTTATTTGACAACAATTTAACTTTAAACTTTACTTTTTACGCTTAACGAGATGATTTATAACCATACAAATATTTTTGGCTTGTTTTAAACTACAAAATTCAAAGGTATTCCTTTATTTCTTAAACACCCTACCCAGTCAAACTATATCACATAAATTGGGACGGAGAGAGTATGTATCTATTAATCATCTCATTAAGAATAAAATGAGAAGTTAAAAATTACATTTTTACTAATTAAAAAATGTGTCATTTGGACGGAAGGAGTATTTAATTTATAATAAAAAGATTTGAGAGAGACAGAAAAAAACATGTGATTTTTACTCCAATCCTTCTTAGGGCTGGAAATCAACAATTAAAACACAAAAATAGCTTAGAAAATTAATTCACCCATCTTCAAAATGCCTTTTCACGTTTCGAGAGAGGGAGAGAAGATAGAAAGAGCAAAGAGGCGTCAGTAGATAAGAAAAGAGAAAATCTCCTGATTATGCAATATGTATTTCGTCAACCATCAACTTTTATCCGTTAAAGTTCTTTAATAAATGTGTGTGAAACGTTACTACCAAAATACGTTAGTTTATTTCTGAAAAACTCAAAAATATTATATTAGTTTTGTTTCTTTTTTTAAATAATAAATTGTTTAAGTTAAAAATTCTGAATGATGAAGGATTACCTATAAATAATTTAGATGATCTAACAATATAAGTTTTATATTATCAGTAGATATAAGTTAAACTCTTAAAACAAATTGATTTTCTGAAACAAAAATTATTTTAGATCGAATTTATTTGATTAAAGAAACAAATAAAAAGGAGCGGAGGAAGTAAGACACAGATCATAGGAAGAGCGTTAGGAAGACATCCTTCTAATGCAACAATTCACTTTTCGAGTGATCTTTACTTTCGGATTCAGATAGTCTCAAGTGATGATCCCTCCATTTAGTCCACTGAACTCTTAAATGTGCAACACTTGTCCAATTTAAATTGTAATGGTTGACATTACTAATTAAAAGATGTATTCCAGCCATAGTTAAGAGAGTAAAGTCTTATAGTACAACTAATTAAAAAAATATATTCTTACAATAATTATTGCAGAGGTTCAAAGGTCGCCCGAACTAGAGTCCGGAACCAAAATGACCCCAAAAAAACCATTTGAATCAAAATACCCCAACAAAAAAAAAAGGTGACAAAACTACCTTTAACGCAATAATTTACTGCGTTAAAGGACTTAACCGTAACGGTGGGGTTAAGTACTTTAACGCAGTAAATTACTGCGTTAAAGGGGTCCCCCCCCCCCCCCCCCCCCTCCTTTTTTTTTTCTTTTGGATAACTCCTTTTTTTTTACACTTTTGAACGTACTCTAGCCAAAGATTAATCATGCTTCAGCACTCCGAAACTTCAATATTTTATATAGAACCCTACTTATTTGTGCCATTAATAAGGTAGGCTCAATACATCAAGGATAAGTAAAACTTCGAATTGCCATTTTAGTAGTTGAAAAATGCTCGAACTCCTTTTTGTTTGAAGACTTGGTGTCATTAGCTTTAAGTTATAACAATATGAAAATACTTAAACTCTTTCATTAATAACAAACTGAAAGTAGTAAAAATACCTTCATCAATTCATGCCCTTGAGTTGATGCAAAACTAAACACACTAATATTCTTCAAATTAACAACATCATCATAAATTAAACATAAAACTAAAATCACAATATTCTTAATCATCATCAGAATAGAAGTCCTCAATATCGTCCTCAGAACAATATTTTGGGTTTCTTAGGACATATCTTTTTTCTGTAGATGTTAATTGTCTACTTGTTGATAATGCTTGTTCTTCGGCCAACTTTAGCATGTAAAATCTACAACGTCTTGCTAGCATTCTGTTGTTTTCTTTTCTAATCCTTTGTACGACAGCCTCGCAAGTTTCTGGACTTACTCGAGGCATGGTTATTGAGTACCTTTTGGGGATTTGAGCGTTGAGATTTTTCAAGTCACGAACAAGATATTGTGATTCGGCGTACCGATATGCCCATTCGCGACGTAAATCACAATAATATTCACGTGGATCTGAATATTTCAGCTTGCGAAAATCGCCATTACGCTATATCAAAAGGTGGGGCTTGAAATCGTCTAACACGAATTCACTGTTATCGGTTGAGGAATCACCGGAATAGTTGATTTGATTTGAGTTGTCATCACCACTGCTATTCGAATCTTGTGGAAAAAATACAGACCAATCTATATTTCTACTATTCGACATTGAATTTTAAGTAGATACTAAGTAGCAAAAGGCTCTTTATATAGGTATCAAACTCAATAGGTGGTGGGATCATGACTATGACCCCACCAACTTTATTTAATACAGTACAATTATTAATAATATCATGACGAATCATCGTCATCGAACATCTCACAGTCCGAATCCCACTTAGATCTGAATCTGAAGTAACTATGTTGACCATATTCTACCCCGAGACAACGTATTTTCATCCGATTGTTCTCTTCGCGAAAACGGTTAAGAGCAAAATTCAACTCTTGTGGAGTGCCACGAGACATTCACATAACACGTATTTTTAGGCGTTTAAGCCCTAGTGACCTCAAGTTTTGTTCCAGTGCTGTAGCCTCCCTAACACGCATATTCCACTCGTCTGTTATCAAATTGTTATAACGTTGGTTGTATCTCTCGTCTGGGTTGTTCGAGTATTCAAAATCTTCACCCAATTCCCATGTCCTACCCATTACGTTGAATATGTCTCCTGAGAGAACGATATAATACGACTAATATCTCCAAATTGGTTAAAACATGGCATAGTAACTCAATTTTGTGTGGTTGGTAGTTATTCGTCAAATTACGTTATATAACACTTGCTAAGCATGAAACGCAAATTTTGAATTCGAATTATGACGTTTTTCTGTATGACAATTGAGGGTGACAATACAGCGCAGAGACATAGCACAGTAATTTACTGCATTATATATATATAACGCAGTAAATTACTTCGTTATGCAGACATAAACTGACATAATGCAGTTAATTCATGCGTTATGCAATGCTCCGTACTTAATTTGTCTTGACATAACACTACAAGACACAGTAATTGCATGAATGCGTTGATTGAATATTCAACGCATTCAAACCTTATTAATACAGATTTTGTATGAAAGAAAAAACACAATTTCTAAGTTTCATCCAATTTTTTACACAAATTCTAAGTTTCATGCAACTTTTACATTTTGTACTCCTAAATTAGTCAAAAAATGGAAGATGTTCCAAAAATTAGGGTTTCTTCATTCTGGGACGGAGAAATTATATTCGAGAAAAATAATTTGCGTTATGATTCTCCCCCAAAATACCATGTTAAGTTTCCACTTAACTTAAAATTCTCAAAACTACTCCAAGCCTTATATAATAGACTACAAGTTAGTAGGAGAGATTTTGATTTAAATATAATTGGAAGATATCCAAAATCATTTATGCCGTAAGGTGTAACTAGTTATGGACAGTGGTACATTCAAGACGATGTTTCTTTCACGGATTATTTGAAGGCACCTTATGATTATGTTACACCTCGAAAATTTTCGCGTCATGTGCGTTATGAGTAAACTAACGGTAGCTCGGAAAGGTCATGGAATCCTTATAAGGTTAATGAATACTCTTAACAAGTATTAAGCAAGCGTCTAAAGGTTTCGGGATTAAGCAAATCGAAGAAAATAAGTTTATCGAAAATTTGGTAAAAAAGTTGATAGAATTTTGGGTCAAATTTGGAGGGGTGTATCTCCTAGTATATTAGGAGTTTTAAGGTGTTTCAAAAGCCTAAAATGAAACTCGTCGAGTCTAGTTTCTAACGCGACTAACCACTCGTCGATACGACATCAGAGTAGAGAATTATGGATGTGACAAGTTAGACTGATAGAGCAGAAACGCGCGCTACAGTGACCGACGTGCTACAGTAGCCGCGCTGCTACAGTCCTACAGTAGTAACTACTACAGTGCACGAACCGACCTTATCCATCTATAAAAGGGTCAAAACCCCATTTTTTTCACCAAAAATCAGATCTAAAGGCTCAGCAACATATAGGGTCATTTTAGTCATAAAGAATTAAGGGATTTGAGTGACTTTAGCTAATCAAGGCTTGGGTGGTGCATAGTTGTGACTATAGCATTGTTTTGCGGTGGAATTTGGAGTGGATTCAAGGTGAACATCGGAGATATTGCTGTTTTAATAAGACTAAGGTATGAATCATTCCTTATTAATGCTGTCTTAGGTTTATTTACGAAGGTAGAGCGATTAAATGAGCATATAGTTAATTATCGGTTAAGAAATTGGATAAACATCATATGAGATGTCTTATGGAGTATGTTGATGTTAGTGATGATGTTGTTGTTGTTGTTGGTTGTTGATAATTGCGATTTCGGGCTCCGGATATAAACAGGGAGATGCTGCCGAAATTTCGGCAGATTCTAGAAAGAGTTAGTTTGAGGGCTTAAGACACCCCTATGAAAATGAGTCTAACAATAGTATAAATTTTCTTGAATATAGATTAACGAGCCTGGGAGGCCAAGCGTTGAGTAGTTAAAGTTAAAGCGACCAAAAAGGTATGTTAAGGATTTCCCTTTTTTTCTTTTTGGCATGATCCTATGATATGAGCGAACAACGAGTAAACGAGTTTCCATATTACTCTACTCTTAGAAGCACTAAGAGTACTTCAGTCTTTGATGTTCCTGTACCCCTCTTATGATTGTCCCTTCTATTCATGTGTCCTTAGTTTTGTATCATGATTATGTTAGTTCACATTTATGCATTGCATTCATTTACATGTATGCATATTGACCCGTGACCAGAAGGCGGTATATACGCGTATGTTATATGTATGTGGGGTATGGGAAAAGGGCGAGGTGTTATATACACATTACCACTTGATCAGTTGGTATATAGTGATAATGATTATGATGCCCGCAGGGGCTGCTCGAAGGGGCCTATATGATATATGGATCGGGCCGTACGTTTCTTGGCACAATTATATGATATATGGATCGGGCCATACGTTCTTCGGCACTATTATATGGGATATGGATTGGGCTGTACGTTCCTCGACACTATGGCCTATGCATATCATACGCCCTCAGAGGCATTTTCAGTAAGCAGAGATATACAGATATGTTCAGATAGTCAGATATATAGATGCATTCATACAGATGTATTCAGTCAGTTAGTTTAGCTTTTCATTTTCAAAGTTTATTCATGACTCCTATGTGTATGTTACTTTTCTGCCTTACATACTCAGTACATTATCCGTATTGACTCCCCTATTATTCGGGGGGCTGCGTTCATGCCCGCAGGTTCAAATAGCTAGGAAGACATCGCATCCTTAGGCTGCTTCTCCACCTGTATAGAGAAGCACTTCTCTCTTGCCGGAGTTGCCGTCTAGATCAGGTATATGTTTTGATGTATATGGGTAGGGCAGGGGCCCTGTCCCGACCATAGCATGTCCAGTATGTCAGTAGAGGCTCATAGACGCTTATATTCAGTTAGACAGTGTGGCCCGCTCAACACATGTTTGGTTACATAGTTTTATCGGGTCGCCTTGTCGGCTTATACCCCGGTTCAATTTAGTGATGCATATATAAATATCTTTTGAGGGCTGTGACCCTCCAGTTTATGATATCTATCAGTCAGCAGATCATGTTGTGAGCGCCCTCAGGTCGCCAGAATGAGCATGAGCAGGTATGTTATGTATGTTTTGTGGCATCTAGGAGGTCAGCTTCTTGGTGTCCGTCATAGCCCTCCAGTTGGGTTGTGACAAAAGTGGTATAGAGCAATTTGTCCTAGGGTTGTCTATGAGCCGTATCCAGCAGAGTCTTGTCTATGGGTGTGTCGTGCACCACACTTATAGGCAGGAGGCTGTAGGATATTTAGGATGGTCATTTTTCTTTCTGATCATAGATCGTGCAGTAGAGACAATGATAGCAAAGCTCGTTCATGGTACGATTTTTGTTAAATTGCAGGATTGTATTGGAGAAGAGGGCAAGTTCAGTTAATGAGAGCGTAAGTAAGGCTCCGAAGGTGGACATGAGACCCGTATCACCCGTCGACTCAGGATCGAGGATGTCAAGAGGTATAAGAAAGAGCATTGGCTATTCCATTGAGACGGACCCATCGGAGGATGTGGCTCTAGTAGGAGGAGATCCGACTGAGAGATCATATGTCAAAGACCCGTTTAAGGGTTCACGAGACTCTTGTGGATGAAGACGCAATTGAGGAAGTACAGAGATTGGCACATCCATATTTTCCCTACGTTTCAGCATTATGTTAAGCCAGCTTTTGATGTTAGTATCAAAAATGTACCTAGTTCTCTATCTTGGGATTTAGTTAACCAGGAGTTACCCACAGATCGTGAGGAGTACGAGATAGAGGAAGAAGAGAGTCAGTTAATGAGCAGTGCTTTTAATAAGGACAAAGGGGCTTTATTCCCAGATATATCCGACCTAAGTTCTCCGGCATCTTATTTACAGGTATATGGCCCTTTCTATCAGAACCAGTTATGGTTTATATGTAGATGACCTAATCTCAGGATATCATCGATCATTCGTTACTCTGGGGCCTCAGAAAGTTGATAATGGATTGTTCTTATGAATAATTATAGTCAGGACATCCTTATTACATACATGGATTTTGAAGTGAGAATTGAAATTTTAAGTCATATAAGTTTATGTACTCTCAGAGAGATTTCTTAGGGACGGATACAGAAGTTGTAGTATGACTAAGCAGATAAGGTGGGACACAAAAATTGTAAGAAATTGAAGAAAGATGAGGTGATATTTCTTCCCCTACACTTATTAGCAGTATTAGATTAAAGCACCCTGGGTTATAGTATATTGGCCTTTAGGAGGAAAGAAACAAAAAAAAATCCGAATAAAGGAATAAGGCACCAATGATACAAGGTGTAGTAGATACGAGTAGATGAGATTTGCAGAAAGTGAGTTAATTAGTGAATTTGAGGTCCTTGGCAAGGACTAGATTATATAATATATATAATTTTGACTAAGGATTACAAGATGGTTATAAGGTAGCTTGTGGGAGTAATTGTTAAGGTCAACGTCTTGAAAGATTGCGAGTTTTGCGATATGTAAAGAACCAAGCCATTGAAAGTCAAGGAGCGAATTATGTGTTCTGCCAAAGGATGTGTTCTAATGCGGGATAGCGAATAAGGTATTAAGCGAAACATTATAGGAATATCTGTGAGTATCCTATAAAGTATATAGTATGCCTTCCAAGGTATACAGACCGGAATGATATAGTCTACAAAAGAAATTGGGTGCAGACCTTCAAAGGCATTCAAGTCAGGCAAAGTTGTATAAGTACCAAGGAATAAGTTTATCTCTTGTCCTAAGATCGAGAAGATCAATCTGAAACAAGTACGCATACCATATGATCGGACTTCGTATTATGAAAGCCAAGTTATCGATCTTCCAGTTCACCTTTATGGTGAATAAGTTTTAGAGATGTCCGAGGGAGACCCCACGACTTCCTCTAAGTAAAGGATTAGTCTTGCTAAACAAAAGTATTGTTAAGTGCGCAGCCAATATTTACTTTGCCTTATGCAAATGATCCCTACGAAGTTGAAGAAAATAAAGATTATTTGAAGGATCAGTTGAATCAATTCGGTCTATAAGGGAGTAGGATAGCTCCTTGCATATGTACAAGTGATTGTAAGTAGCTAAATAAGATGATAACTAAGGATGACCAAGTACGATTAAGGGTTGACGATTTGTTTTTCTAGCCCAGAATGCTTCCTTAAAGATGAACATGTGCTCCAGTTATTCCCAGATAAAGGTCAGAGGAAAGGCATCCCAAAGACAACTTTCAGGATCAGGTAAGTTACCTCGAGTTTTGAGCAACGTCATTTGGACTGACTAAGGCCCCAACAGTATTATGGGCTTGATGAGTAAGTGTGTTTAGACTCCTCCGAAACCTATTCGTAACAGTGTTCCTAGACAATCTTGGGGTTACTCTTGCTCAAAGTCAGAGCATGTTGTTCGTTACGTGCAGACCTATAGTTCTTAGGATCAGGAATTGTCGGCTCAGAAATTTCTCCAAATCAAACGGTATAGTGCTTCTAAGGTTAGAATTAAGGAGAGTTGAAGCTATATAGAATTTCCCAAGGGCTAGATAACTCATAAAAGTCGGTGATTTCTTGGACTTAGCAAGTTATTATTGGAATCTTGTGAAGGATTGTTTTTCCCATGTGTTGTGCCACTGATAAACTGGCCAAGGAAACAGCCAGACTCTAGAGGACTGATAATTGTAACCCTAAGTTTCCAGAAGATGAGTAACAAGTGAAGTTTCAGCATCCAGTGGAACATTCCTAAAGGGACCGGATAGCCATATCACATGTTATGATGGTTCAAGCATTGAGCTAAGTTATGGATTGATACAGCATGGTGAGATTATAGCTCATGCCTCAGGATAGATGTAAAGGTACAAAAAGAATCATTCGACCCATGCTCTTAAGCTAGTTATAGTTATGTGCACAGGAAAGGATGTATTGGGGTGGCGTCGATACTAATTATATAAGTACCCTAAGAGGTTGTAGCGCACCCTTAAGAAAAGATGGTTAAGTTTACAACAAGGTCAATAAATAGAATGATGGAAAGACTCCGATGATTGGGAAGTCAATGGAAACAAAGAAAGTCTAATGTTCGAGCCACAGATCTAGAGTAACTCAGTTTATGTTAAGATAAAGAGGAAATGTTGAGGACTTGTGAGTTCAGCAGTTCGTCAATATCAGAATTGATTAGTAACCTTAGATCATGGCATACATCTGGGGCATAGCCTTATTAAGTCAAGGAAAATTAGTTCGTTGAATTTGATGTCAGCTCATTATAGGATTACGGATCCGCAAGGGAGGAGCTACCTTTATACATCCTACGGACTAGAATTATACTGAAGTAGATTATCCAACGTGATCAGATTGATGACTGATGAAAGGAAAAGCTTATTGCCTCGCTATACTAGGCAGTTGAGAACAACAAGGACATACATTGATACTACTAATAAGGGAATAAAGAAAGACATAGAAAACTTCATAATGCAACGAAAGTGAGATAACAGAAGTTCAGTAAGTTATAACAAGTTATTGAAATTCTAATTCGAAGGCGAGAAATCATCAGTACAGATGACCATGTTACCACGGAAGTTTAATTCAGTTAGGGACATTACCAGTAGGCCTATGGAATTAGCCTATTTCCTGTCCATCAGGACTACTTGTACAGTAGGGGACTACGTAAATCCTATGTCAGGGGAATAGTATGATGTGTCCATTGCTTATGTCTGTCATTCAGATAAGGGAAGCGCAGACTATAGCTCACTCCAGAAGGATTTGAAGACTCTAGATAAGTCTTGCTTAAGCTAAGCATACCATGAGATACTTAATGATATGCTACAGGTTTGCGTGACAGATTTCAAAGGTAACTGAGACGACCCCTAACGCTTATTGAGATCAATATTTCGGTATTTAGATGAATCTATACAAGGTTGGGACCAGATTTATTTATTAATAGTAAATAGTAGAAAGATCTAGGATTCTTAGAATCGACAAGAGTTCCCCCGCCTATATCAGACTAAGTACTCTGGGAAGTACCATCTTAGAAGAACATAATGAAATTTAGAAATAAGAGCCAACTTAGCCTTTGATATATTGAGCCTTACAGATTATACGCAAGCCAGTGACTTAAAGCCCTTTTCAGACCTAGAGTCAGCGCCCCAGGATTTATGTGTCAAACCAGAAATTCTTTTAGAATCATACTAGTTAATGATGGTCAAATTACAGAGTAGCTATGTACAGTTACTGTATGAGAAAACTCTACTGCCATACTTGATAGCCAACTCCAAAGATTGAGATTTAAAAATAGAAAGTAAAGTTGAAGTCCTTTAAAGAAGTCGAAGAGTGATGCCTAAGGCTGAAGATCTCAGAATATGGACTGGAACGGTAGGACCATGTAGAGTTATTGGCGAGAAAATTTCATTTGATTTGTAGAGTCTGCAAATGGCCTACAGGTTACCGAGAGGCATGAAACAATCCAAGGGTTGTAAGGTCTCTAATAAATTGACGAGGGACATAGGTGAGTTATAAGTCTTGTGTAAAGGTTAAGAGGTAAGACAAAGTGAACAATACATCTTGAAGGAATAACTTATAAAAGAAGAAGGAGTTGAGTTATGACTAAGTGTTCTAATATGCAAGATATAAGAGAAAGAGGATAATTGAAAGAAATTGAAGAAGGTGAGTTCATTGAAAGTTCACATTAACATCTCCTCTAAGGTTTCTGATAAGGACGTGAGTTAAATCGACATTCGAGGATGAATGTTCCTAAGGGGGGAGGATGTTACACCTCGAAAATTTTCGTGTCATGTGCGTTGTTAGTAAACTAACGTAAGCTCGGAGAGGTCATGGAACCCTTATAAGGTTAATGAATACTCTTAACAAGTGTTAAGCAAGCGTCTAAAGGTTCCGGGATTAAGCAAATCGAAGAAAATAAGTTTGTCGAAAATTTGAAAAAAAAGTTGACAAAATTTTGGGTCAACTTTGGAGGGGTGTATCTTCTAGTATATTAGGAGTTTTAAGGTGTTTCAAAAGCCTAAAATGAAGCTCGCCGAGTCTAGTTTCCAACGTAATAAATCGCTCATCGATATGACATCGGAGCATAGAATTATGGACGTTACAAATTAGGCTGACAAAGCAAAAACGCGCACTACAGTAACCAACGTGCTACAGTAGCCGCGCTGCTATAGTAACTGCTACAGTGCACGAACCGACCTTATCCATCTATAAAAGGGTCAAAACCCTATTTTTTTCACCAAGAATCAGATCTAAAGACTTATCAACATATCGTGTCATTTTGGTCATAAAAAATTGAGGGATTTGAGTGACTTTAGCTAATCAAGGATCGGGTGGTGCATAGCTGTGACTATAGCATTTTTTTGCGACAAAATTTGGCGTGGATTCAAGGTGAACATCAGAGATATTGCTGCTTTAATAAGACTAAGGTATGAATCTTTCCTTGTTAATGTTGCCTTAGGTTTATTTATGAAGGTAGAGCGATTAAATGAGCGTATAGTTAATTTATCGGTTAAGAAATTGGATAAACATCATATGAGATGTCTTATGGAGTATGTTGATGTTAGTGATGATGATGTTGATGTTGGTATTTTTGTTGTTGTTTTTGGTTGTTGGTTGTTGGTAATTGTGATTTTGGGCTGGGGATATAATCAAGGGAGATGCTGCCGAATTTTCGGCAGATTCTAGAAAGAGTTAGTTTGAGGGCTTAAAACAGGCCTATGAAAATGAGTCTAACAATAGTATAAATTTTCTTGAATATAGATTTACGAGCCTGGGAGGCCAAGTGTTGAGTAGTTAAAGTTAAGGCGACCAAAAAGGTATATTAAGGCTTTCCCTTTCTTTCTTTTCGGCATGATCCTGTGATATGAGCGAACAACGAGTAAACGAGCTTCCATATTACTCTACTCTTCGAAGCACTAGGAGTACTTCAGTATTTGATGTTCCTGTACCCGTCTTATGATTGTCCCTTCTGTTCAGGGGTCCTGAGTTTTGTATATGATTATGTTAGTTCACATTTGTGCATTGCATTCATTTAAATGTATGCATATTGACCTGTGACCAGAAGGTATTACATACGCGTATATTATATGTATGTGGGGTATGGGAAAGGGCGAGGAGTTATATGCGCATTACCACCTGATCAGCTGGTACACAGTGATGATGATTATGATGCCCGAAAGGGCTGTCCGAAGGGGCCAATATGATATATGGATCGGGCCGTACGTTCCTTGGCACTATTATATGATATATGGTTCGGGCCGTACGTTCCTCGGTACTATTATATGGGATATGGATTGAACCGTACGTTCCTCGACACTATGACTTATGCATATCATACGCCATCAGAGGCATTTTTAGTAAGCAGAGATATACAGATATGTTAAGATAGTCAGATATATAGATGCATTCATACATATGTATTCAGTCAGTCAGTTTAGCTTTTGATTTTCAGAGTTTCTTCGTGACTCCTATGTGTATGTTACTTTTCTGCCTTACATACTCAGTACATTATCCGTACTGAATCCCCTATTGTTCTGGGGGCTGTGTTCATGCCCGCAGGTTCAGATAGCCAGGAAGACCGATCGTATCCTTAGGCTGCTTCTTCAGCTGGATAACAGAGCACTCCTCTCTTGCCGGAGTTGCCGTCTAGACCGGGTATATGTTTTGATGTATATGGGTAGGGCAGGGGCCTTGTCCCGTCCATAACATGTCCAGCATGTTAGTAGAGGCTCATAGATGCTTATATTCAGTCAGACAATGTGGCTCACTCAGTACATGTTTGGTTACATAGTTTTATCGGGTAGTCTTGTCGTCTTGTACCCCGGTTAAGTTTAGTGATGCATGTATAAATATCTTTTGAGAGTTGTGACCCTCTAGTTTATGATATCTATCAGTCAGCAGATCATGTTATGATCGCCCTCAGGTGGCCCAGAATAAGCATGAGCAGGTATGTTTATGTATGTTTTGTGGCATCTAGGAGGTCAGCTTCTGGGTGTCCGTCATAGCCCTCCGGTTGGGCTGTGACATATTATAGGGAATGCATAACTTTAAATGTTCTTAAAATGTACGTAGAGAAGGTCTCCATTAATTGACTTAAAGTCATGGCTATAGCTCCTCGGGAAGCCCGAAATAGACCTCGTCGGGAAGCCCCGTCTTGAATTCGGACTGAAGTCACTGAAGCGGAACCTACTTATGAAAACAATTATCCTGACATGAGTACTTATGAAGGCATTTTGAGGAGTCAAATTCCTCTGGAAAGTTTAAGTCAACAATTTAATGGGCAGTGGTAAATATTCATTATTATTATTTTATGTGTAGTAACATATGCTTATTATTTGAATGCTACTAATGATGTTGATTATATTTTTTAGGGGTTATACACTTGATATGGATCATATCATACAGTTCTCTCAATCGAGATGGATGAATCAGGTTGGAACATCCTCAGCCTATGCAACTACTCAAAATGATGGTCCTTCCTCAAGTTTCGGTGCAGTTGATTAATATCGGTACATCTATTTTTTTAACATCAATAGTATTATTTGATGTGTAGTAGTTAAAATACTCTACTTTCTTATATAGGGAGAATGTGGTGGTTGCACCAAATTACAGGCAAAGACCTACTATGGATGGTCCGGATTATCCGAATTATATAGCGACATCATCTAGTGATAGTGAGGAAATACCTAATGCGGAGGAAAGTGAAGATGAAGAAAGTGAGGATGAGGTTGAGGTTGGAACTAATCCTCAATATCAAGTAGAACTGTTGCAAGACATGATGAACAGTCCGGAACACCAAAAAGAACTGAATTCACAGCACCCATTTGAACAGCAAGAGTCGACCCCGGTTCAGCCGCAAAGACAATTTCAACAGCAAGAGTCAACTCCGGTTCAGTGACATTCCGATGAGTTCCCCTATCTTGATCATCCTCAAGATCGCCTAGATGCCTTTGTCTTTACTAGGGATAATGATCATAGTCGGTGAAGTTTGTGGAAAGAACCAGTGGATCTTGTAAAACAAAAGGTTCATATTGAAAAAGGCATGATTTTCAACTCGAAAAAACCATTGCAAAAGGCTGTTAAGATTTATTGCATCCAGGGGATGAGGGAGTTCAAAGTTGACAATTCTAGTCGAAAACTTTGGCGATTGGTCTGCACGAGAAAATATCAAGGTTGCCAATGGATGCTCCGTGGTGAGGATACTGCTGAAAAGATGTGGACTATTTCAAAGTTCTACACAAAGCACACTTGTGATATGGGTGACCTCCCAGATGATCATTGCAATCTAGATACCAATATGATTGCTGCTGTGTTAGTTGGCGACATTGGAAAAAGCCCAAGGTATCCCCTTTGCCTAATTTTAGTTTAATTTTGATGTTAATACGATGTTCCTCGTTACCATATGCTGATATTTCAACTTATCCAGGTACCCTATTAAAGATTGTATTACAGCTGTCCTGAAAGTATATTGCAAAACTGTTAGTAGGCGGAAGACGTATCTTGGGTGTAGGCGTGCACATGAGATAGTATACGGCAATTGGGAGGGCTCTTTCAAGAAGTTGCCGAGATACATGGCGGCTCTACAACACTTCAATTCTGGTACTGTTGTTGAATGGAATCTCAAATTAAAGCCTGGTGTGCCCGGTAATATTTTTGAGTTTGTGTTTTGGGCATTCAAACCATGCATTGATGGTTTTTCTCATTTTCGGCTAGTAATATCAATAGATAGAACACATGTGTACGAGCTATACGACATAAAGCTGCTAAGTGCAGTTAGAATGGATGCAAATGGAGCTATATTCCCTCTAGCTTTTGCAATTGCAGCTAATGAGAGCATTACTACGTGGGGTCTGTGTTTGAACTACTTGAGGCAACACGTTATTAAGGATCGCATGGGAATATGTGTTATATCAAACAGAATTGCTGGCATATTGCACAATATGTTTAATTTGCATGGGTGGCTGCCGCCCTTTGCCTACCATCGTTATTGTTTAAGGCATTTGAAGGCAAACTTCAAAAAGGCATATCGAAGCCCAGCACTTTGCAATTAGATGTGGGGGCTGCAACAAAGCATCAGGAAAATAAGTTTCACCTGCAGATGGAGATTGTTAGGTGGGCGGATGAGGAAGCCTTCCATTGGTTGAATACAATTGATAAAGACAAATAGATATTACACTAGGATGAAGGTAGGCGATGGGGGATGCTGATAACAAACAACTCTTAGTTATTCAATGGCTTGTTGAAATCTGCACGGGGACTGCCCGTCACCGTAATGGTGAGAATGACTTTTAAGCAGGTTGTGGAACGATTCGTCACTAGATCAAAAGAGGCCAAAGGACTTGCTGCGGTAGACGGTCTAAGATGGATGCCAAAACCGTCAAAAGTGTTCGGGTATCACAAATTTAAGGCTCAACAGCACGACCGGATGGAGTACAACTATGTAGAGCGCATATTTGAACTCACAATAAGTGTGCACCAAGGTAAAGGAGGTAACGTCCACACAATTTGTGAGATTCCAAGAACATGCACATGTGGCAAGTGGCAATCATATCACATGCCATGTTCTCATGCCTTCAGGTGTTTTATCACAATGGGAAAGAACGCCTCCACGTACATGGCTACAGAATATACAATTGAAAATTATGCAAAAACGTATGCTGGAAGGTTCTACCCACTTAGTAGTGAGAGTTATTAGCCACCGGATCCATCTTCCATGGTTGCAAATAAAGCATTTATCCGTAAATTCAAAAAGAAAGCATATTCCCGTATTCCTAATGAAATGGATGTTCCACCAGGGAGATACACTTGAAAATGCTCATTTTGTAATTATATTGGTCATGATAAGCGCAAGTGTCCCTTACGACATGGTGGTCTCGTGGTGGAGGAAACTTTCATGGTGGTGGCAGATCTAGTGGTGGTGGCAGATCTAGTGGTGGTGGCACATCTCGCGGTTGTCGCGGAAGATCAACTCAAGGGCATGAATTGATGAATTTATTTTATGTTTTTTCTTTCTTTGATGGTTGTATTTTTACTAATTTCAGTTTGTTATTAATGAACAAGTTTAAGTATTTTCATATTGTTATAAATGATGCAATTTAATTATTTTGAGATTGGTATGAATACTGCAGTTTTGACTAAAAAATAGCAGGCTTAAATCTAAACCCTAAAACATAAAGAACTTGAAGCTAATGCCACCAAGGCTTCAAACAAAAATGGAGTTTGAGGTCTTTTCAACCACTAAAACGGCAATCTGAAGTTTTGCTTATCTTTGATGTATTGAGCCTACCTTATTAATGGCACAAAAATAAGTAAGGTTCTATATAAAATATTGAAGTTTCGGAGTCCCGAAGCATGATTAATCTATGGCTAAAGAACGTTAAAAAGTCTAAAGAAAGAGAAGTTAACCAAAAAAAAAAAAAAAAAAGGGGACCCCTTTAACGCAGTAATATACTGCGTTAAAGGTAGTTTTGTCACTCTTTTTTTGTTGGGGTATTTTGGTTCAAATGGTCTTTTTTGGGTCATTTTGGTTCCAGACTCCCCAAACTATGTTTCCCACAGGAATATATGACCTTGATGACTCTCCCTCTAACATCTCTAGGCATCCCCAAAGCTAATATCATTGGATCCTTTCTTTCTCTAGTATATCAAACCAAAGAATATAGTCAGACCTCTCTATAACAGCATCCGCATATAATAACACCCTCTTTAACATCTAAAAAAGTAATGTTTCAAGAACTACCTAAAAAATGCCATATATATTGAGTTTTCGGAGTGAGATTAGCCGATTAACTTGAAAATACCTATATGTTCTAGAAATATTTAGGTTATTTTATGTAACTAACTGATTACTCTTACTGTCCCCAAATTTGTTCTACTTTTACTTTCTATGCATCCTGAACTATGTTTATGCTTTTAATTGTTCGCACATCAAAAAATATGTTGATAATATATTTAAGATTTTAATTGCAACTTCTCAAAACAACTAAGTTAGATATGGTGTTTTTCTTTGTGTGAACCCAATATTTACAAATGATAGGAACAGGTTCTTTGTCGCAGTTTATTCTCACAAATTGAAGAACACTCATTGATGAAAGATCGCTCTCTTATGCCCCCTAAATGTAGTTGAGTCGTTCGTCTTTAACAAGCACCAATGTGATGCTTTATGGAGGGAGTAGAATGGCTGCTTGTAGTTCTCCTAGTCTACCAAGACATGGTTCAATTAATTGCAAGAAACCAATCTTTGTATAACTTGGAATTGAACCTCACTCGTACACGACCAACTTCTCATTTCACCAAGCTTATCCTATGTTGTTCAATTATGGTAAAGTTTACATGTCTTGAACTGCTGTTCCTTGTAGAATTGGATGCCTTAATGCTAAGTCTCCAAGGTTTTGTTTTGTGTGCGTGGAACAACTTCCTAACAGTCTCCAGTTCTTGTCTGAAGGACCTCGTTCTCTCAGCAATTTTGCATTAGTGTTTCCTGCTTCACCCTGCTTTTGGAGATCTGTTAAGGACCTGGTTTTGTGCATCTTTGTCCATCTTCCTTGTACATAGATTGTCACTTGTACAATGTTTGTCAATCATCAAAACTCTATAAGATCATGAATTAATATTGAGAACCAAGCAACTCAACACTTTCAATTCTACTACTGTGTAGAGTCATATCAATTGTGATGTAGAAATTTTGAATCTCAGGAAAATGATTTAACGCAAACATCCACTTTCCAAAGTAGGTGAAACATCCAACAATTCCTTAAGCAATAAATCTTGAAGCTTGATAATCACTAAAACCGTTCTTAAGAGTCGATCATGTTATCTAGTAATCTGAGGTGTAGTTAAATATGCCGATCAACCTACACTCTCTCAGCACCTACCTCTTAAAAAGAGTAACCTTGTTCCACGACAACCTACTAGGTTCTTCACTTTCCGGCACTATAACCATCGAGGACGTCATCTTTATGTCACCAAACACTCTTTTTATATCAAGCAACTATGGTATATTAAATATGCAACAAGCCCTTGTTCCATATCCTCCTTCTGAACTAAGTGAACGTGTGAGTGTGCCTTTTGCTGAAGGATTACAACCACCTATTTTCATAAGATTTAATCGTCACAGGTAAGACTTCCCCACATGTCCTGAAGCCAATAAATATAACATTTAAGAACTCATAATATCTTATCTTTATCCAACTACCATATCATCTTGTCATCACTGAAATTAACCTTTCATAACCTCTGACGATATTATACATGACACATCTCGTGACTTCCGTCAAATGAACACTTACCCTTGCAATTACCATGTTAGCAAGCTTGAATCGTCAAAATTCTCATCATTGCACCTCCATTTCTATAGGATAGTACGAGACATCTTCATACGAATTCAATAGAAGTCCTACCACCTTGAACGTCATTACAAACAATTGCCTTTCTTGCCTTTTCCATTACTCAACTTTTCATCGTAGCCTTAACATGGCTATTATTCTCTCATCTAATCAACTGATCTTTTCAAGCTTATAGCTGTCTTCAAGGTACTAGTATTTGCCCCATACCCTTAATAAATTGTTGAAACACCATTAATATGCTCGAGTCATAAGATTATAATAATAAATTGGGACGACGTTGAAGCATTTCCATTTTCATTGCATCATAAAAAAAATTTATTATGTGCCAACTTTTCAAGTGTAGTCTTCAGACTCACAATACTTATTAAATGGTCATCTTGCTAATTGCACCAATTCAAAATCAACAACTTCGCTTTCCATGGATTCTTTAGCCATACAGGTAGCTTACCATAACCCCTAGCAACCAACCGTGAAAGCATATGCAGCTACCATGCGGCTCTTCATATCGTCACTCCTGTTTCTAGGGATATTATCAACTAAAAAGTCAGAATCATATCCTCACTCAATATGAGTCACCAAGTCCAATCTGTTTTCTAAATCTGTCCATATGTCCTTTAGACTGATTTACCCTCATATCACCGTAAAATATCTCGTACCTTACTCGCAACGTCATCTCAAGCCACGTCTCCCCAAAAATGAGAATGTATTCTCACTATCGCATAGGAAAGACAACGATTCCTACATCCTAGTTCTACAACACAAGGAATGAATAAAAGGGAAACAAACTCCTAAATTCCTTTGTAGCCTCTCTCTTATAGTTATAGAACTCTACATATTCATAAACCTGACGTTACGAAGACACTGTTCATGACTCGTAAGACTTGTAAACCCATGCTCTGATATCACTTTGTCACCATCCAAAATAATACCTAGATCATGATGGCACCTAACCTTACCGGGTAAGCGAATCAATCTAAAGTAACTATGACACCAGAATAATATAACAAAAATAAAGAATAGCGAAATAACCTAAATGAATTTTTTTCCAAGTTAATACAACGTGGAACTATTTTTTCCAAGTTAATACAACGTGGAACTATACTCTACAACCCCAAAAAGCTGGTCTCACGGGTCATGAGCTACTAAAAATAAGAAATACAACTCAGTTACAAAAGGTACAACATTTGAATGAAATTAAATACAGATGAAAGACTCTAACCTACCATAAAACTGACAGCTCAACCTTGAAATGTTGGAAAAATCTCCGATGCTCTCTCATGAATTTACAACAAAGTCAATTCAACCTGCACATAAAGATGCAATAAGTATAGCATGAGCAAAAAATCAATGTATACTCATCAAATATTAATGAACGACCCTAACAAGGTAGTGGAGAGGATTGGTCTTAGAATTAATTGCTTAATCTTGTAGTTCATTTGGTGTCAATAGATAAAAGATACTCAACAGATAAGAGATAATCAACAACATGAGATATAATCAACAACATAGGGATTAATAACAATGCATATCCTCTACTAAATGAGCTTAACATTTAAGCACAAATAATGCATATGATATATTATGCACAAATATAAATAAATGGATCATTGATACTACACTGACTCTATACCTAACTGATGAATGTTGTGCGTCCACCAAATAGTGTATGCAGGGACCTGGTTGTGTACCAGTTTCCTTATGCAATGCAGTATGTAAAGGACACAGGATGTTACTGTGGAAAACTCCTTGCTCAAGGGATTAAAAACCACGACCTACCCAGTAGGATTTGAACTCCACTATATGAGCAACTTCAGATTACAACCTGTTGTAAGCTAGGAACTAACTCCCATAATACCTCAACCCTTACAATAGTAGCAACTGTTACACCTCAAAAAATTTCGCGTCATTTGCATTATAAGTAAACTAACGTAAGCCCGGAGAGGTTGTGGGACCCTTATAATATTAAGGAATACTTTTAACAAGTGTTAAGCAAGTGTCTAAAAGTTCCGGGATCAAGCGAACTGAAGAAATTAAGTTTGTCAAAACTTTGGGAAAACCTGGCAGAATTTTGGATATAAATTTTGGTCCAACTTGAGAGAGGCATATCTCCTAGAATATGAGGAGTTATGGAATCTGTAACCTATGTAAATTCAAGTTCAGCGAGTCTTCTTTCCAATGCAATAAAAAAATTGTAATTATGAGGTACAGGATGAAAGTACGGCTCGCACATTTTGCCCGTATTTTGCCCAAAATTTTCAAAATGTTGAAAGTCGGTGGAAACTTCCTATAAATTGATTTTCATGACTTGGGGTCATTTTATTCCATCAAAACAGATCTTTCTAGACCCTTTAAGCTCCCCAACCATTTCTAATCATCTCTAATCATCCTAAACCTTTTCAAGAGAAGATCAAACCTTGAAAACCTAAGCAAATTTATGGAAGGTGGATGTTCTTACTTTCACTTGGAGTTGTGGTGGTTAAGTCTCCGAGAAAGTTGTGTGGGTTAAAATTCTTCAAATATAAGGTATGTTTTGCATCTTATCTCTTATGTTGAGTTTATTTTAAGGTTTAGAAAGTTTTAAAAAGTGAAAATAGTTATGGAGGAAAGATCATAAATTGTTGTGTTGTAGTTGTTGAGTTCATGGATTGTTTTGAACATGTTGTGGTTGTGTTGTTGAGTTAATTTCCATGTATATGGATAGTATCTAATGTTGTTGGTGTGTTGATGAGATTATACTCCTTGATTGGAAGAAAGGAAGTGTATATTGATATTGTATATTGGTATACTTTGTGTTGTTTGATGTATATTCTTCGTAAGGGCAATGAAGGGAGTATTTAAGGACTTTTATAAGCTTGTTGTTGTTATTGTGGGTTGTTGTATATATTGAGGTGATTGGATCGTAAGGGGAAATGCTGCCCGTTTTACTTTAGAAACAAGTTGTCGTTAATATACGTGGTATACTAGCGTCATCTAAGTTTGTATATGTATTCCTTGTTATAGGATTGGCGCGCTAGTTTGAAATTAGCCTGATTGTTGGATTGCTTGGATGACTTGAGGTATGTTAAGATGTCCCTTTCTTTCTTATGTTATGATCTTTTTTAGACAAACCCATTCACATGATATCCATAATGTCCTTATTTTTAGAAATGCTAGAAACATATGGTTCTTGAGGTTCTTATGATATTGTTGATATTGTTGATAATTATCTCATGATTTATTGATCTTTATCTTATAGTTATTGATCACATTCATTGATGTTGATCGCATCTTATAATTATTGTTCCTTCAAGTTGAGATATGTTCATGATGATAGCTCCATAATGATAATCGGAGGTTTACCGACCTTACGTCACTTCAATAGAGTTGTGCACACCACTGCAGTTGGCAGGTTATGATATTACCTAGGATGCCCCGGACGTGGGATGATGATGATTTGATGATAACACCAAGCCTACACGGTCGGGTATGGTACTATATATGTATATATGAAAATGTTTTTTTAAAAAGAAAGCTAGGAATGCATGACATCCGCCTTAAGAGGCATTCAGAGGTACAGGTTGATCCTTTTTATCTTATGTTAGCTTCATATTCTCATTATGTTATTGTTCATGTCTTACATACTCAGTATATTATTCGTATTGATGTCCTTTTATTTGTGGACGCTGCGTTCATGCTCGCAGGTAGACAGGGAGACGATTCAGACTCATTGACTGTCTTCTCGGCAGTTATATAGGAGCACTCCAGTTATTCTGGAGTTGCAGTCTAGTTGGTATGGTTCTTTTGTGTACAGATAGGTATGGCGGGGTCCTGTCCCGTCCTTATTATGTTATGTACTCCAGTAAAGGATCGTAGATAGATATGCACAGTTAGATGTTCTATGACCTTCTCGGTCCATATTCTGTTATGTTACTGTTATATCCCGTATTTTTGTACGTCGAATTATTCGTAAGCTAATAGACATAAGTTTAAGGACGAGATTATTTTTGGGATAAGAGACAAGGGCTTTTAATCCTCGATTTTAATTAGTGCACGATTTGTTTATAAATTTCAATTAGTATAGAAATATTAATGGAGATTAGGAATTAATTAACTATGATTAGATTATTAAGTACAGATTAGTGATTAATTAAGATTAATTAAGTTAGCTAATTAGATAATTAAAGTGGGCCCCACCATTTTAAAAATAAATAAATTTAAAACAAAAAAATAAATTGATGAGTCATTATAGGGGGGGGGGGGGCACGTGTCCTATGGAGGGACACCATATATTTATATCTATGTCAATGACTAATTTTAGCTATCATTTTCATTTTGCAAAGTGTAGCTTAAGAGAAAGAGAAAGAAGAGCATAGCCATGGCTGCCAAGCTCTCGGCCAGCCATGGTCTTTAAAAAAAAAAAAATCTTGCTTAGATTAATTCCAAGGTAGTTTGCACGCCCAAGGAGGTGATAGCAACATTGCGTATTGAATTAAGGAAGAGGAAATAGTGCAATTGGTGCAAACGAGTGTAGAATCGGCTCCAATTAAATTAAGGTAAGATCTTCTCATTTTATGGTATAATTGGATTAATGGAGTCGTTGATTGTGTATTAAAAGTGAAGGAATTATGATAATTAAAGATGTAGTTGTTATATGGAATTGTTGAGTTGAAAGATTAAAAGTGTGGTTTTATGTTCATGTGTTGTTGTTCGTGTTGTTATCGTGTTGTTGGTGATGTGGCTTCTAAATCTGGAAGAAAGAAGTGTATAACGTATCGTATACAAAGCGTATATTGGTATGTTTGGTGTATAATCTTAAATGTTAATGATTTGGATTGGAAAAGGATTAAGAAAGGTTATTGGGTTGTTTGAGTTGTTTATGGGCTGGATTTTAAGGATTTGATATGAATATTTCTATTATTGTTGTTGTTGGTATTGTTGTGATAATAGGAGATTAATTGGAAGTTCGGGTTAGGCGAGTTATATACAGGAAATGCTGCCCGATTTCCGTTAAGTTCTTAACTAACAAAAATCCTAATCAAGAAAGTATGAACTAAAGAATGATTCCTATAAGTGATTGGTTGTAGATTTATAAGCTAGAAAGTATAGTTTACTAACGATAGCGTTACTTTTATATTAAATAGGCTAAAGGGGCGACGAAGCGAACTTGGTTACGATTAACCTATAACAGGTATGTAAAGCTAACCCTTCTTTCTTTTTGGCATGATTTACATGAAATGAACAAACGACGAATGTATAAGCTTCTATTCTTAGAGACACTAGGGTGGTTAATGTCCTTGATTTCCATAAGTTATTTCATATTGTCTCGGTACAAGTTTATGATTCTTGAAGTCCCATTTGACATAATTCATAATGACGTTCAAGGGATACTTGACATAACTGCCTTCGTTGATATTCAAGTGTTAGTTCATTCTGTCTATCCTATCGAGTCTCAGATGATGATTTGATTTGCATATGGTTACTCATTACTTTGCTCGTGCATACTGTCATTATATCTTTCACCGAGTCCCGGTCCGGGTATGTTATCGTGCACAGTTTCACTGCATTGTTCACCGAGTCCCTCACTAGAGGGCCGGGTACGGTATATATATGTATATATGATGATATGATGATACGATGATATGATGATATAATGATGTGATTATGGCGCCAAGGATGGTATATGATGACTTTATTCACCGAGTCCCGTAAAAGGCCGGGTATGATATATGATATTGACATGCATGATTTATGTTTCATAAGGCCAGTGTATTGGTATTCTGGATATTATACTTGTCGCCTGTAATCCCTATTTCAGTCATGATCCTCTTTATTGTATTTCATGCTTTACATACTCAGTACATATCTCGTACTGACCCCCTTTCTTCGGGGGGCTGCGTTTCATGCCCGCAGGTACATATACTCGATTTGGTGATCCTCTAGCTTAGGATTCCCACTCAGCTGTCTTGGAGAGCTCCGTCGTTCCAGAGCCCAGAATTTTCGTACAGATCTTTTGATGTATATATATCTTTGTCCAGGGGTACGGCGGGGCCCTATCCCATCATATTTCACTGTTGATACTCTTAGAGGTCTGTAGACATATGTGTGGGTTGTATATAGATTATGATCAGCTGTGTCTATATGGTTTGTTGTGGATATTTCTGTTTGTTGTGGTAGCCTTGCCGGCTCGCATATTGTATCGATATGTAGTGGCAGCCTTGTCGTCTTGCGTAGTATATTGACATGTAGTGGCAGCCTTGTCGGCTTGCGTATCATAATGATATATCGGGGCAGCCTTGTCGGCTTGCGTATCTTATTTCGTTGTGATTGGTTGTGACTCCTTAGGAGACAGGTTATCATGATATGTGACATTGTGAACCTTTGGGTCTTTGCCAATTTCCATATTGTTTATAGTTTCAGTCTGATTATGTCTAACACGTACGTATACGAGTGTCCAGCTTGGGCACTAGTCATGGCCTACGGGGCTGGGTCTTGACAAAAGTGGTATCAGAGCAGTTCATCCTCGGAGTGTCTACAGACCGTGTCTAGTAGAGTCTTGTTTATCGGTGTGTTGTGCACCACATCTATAAAGAGGAAGCTACAGGACATTTAGGATGTTATCTTTCCTTCTTATCCTAGATCGTGCGATAGAGCTATATTATCAGGATAATCCCTCTCTAACAGGTTATTATGTTTACAGCTACGCCTCAAAAGAAAGCGACAGCTGCCCAGAAGGGCAAATCGGTAGCAGGAGATACTAGCCAGACTCGGAGAGTTACTAGGGCCCGTGCCCAGCTTATGCCTGAGATTGTGCTTCAGTCGGCGAGTTCTGATACACCGCCACTTCCGGAGGAACCTAGAGCTGCAGCAGCTCCAGATCAGGGGGCAGCTCCACCGCCAGCCCCTGAGGCCCCAGTACCTGAGCCTCCAGCTCCTCAGCCAGGGGGGGAGGATAGGGCCATGAAAGATGCAGTTTAGTTGCTGACCAGATTAGTGGCAGGGCAGGCTTGCAGGCATGAACTGGGAATTGACCATGCAGATAGACATGACAGTTTGAGGGCCCGCGACTTCTTAAGTTGTAATCCTCCAGAATGTTTCCTGTCAAATCCCGAGGACGATCCGCAGAAGTTTGTTCGGCAGATGCAGCGTATATTGAGAATAATCAAGGCTTCTGAGATTGAGTCTGTTGAGTTGGCTTCGTATAGGTTGCGTGATGTAGCTGTTAATTGGTATGAGTCGTGGGAGTTATCTAGGGGCGAGGATGCTCCTCCAGCAGTATAGGGTGAGTTTGTGGAGGCCTTTCTTGGCTACTTCCTGCCTCCAGAGATGAGACGAGCTAGAGTTAATAGATTTTTACATTTGAGGAAGAGTGGCAGGAGCGTTCGAGAGTACAGTCTTGAGTTTGATTCGTTGGCCAGATATGCGCCTACTATTGTAGCTGACATGGCTGATAGAGTGCATCGTTATGTGATGGGACTGGATTGCTATTTGATTGGTAGTTGTATGGCGGTGGCTCTTCAGCCAGGTATGGATATTGCTCGGATACAGGCATATGCACAGGGGGTAGAGGATCGACATAGAGGACGTCTACCAGATAGAGATTATGACAGAGGTCGGCATAAGAGGGCTAGATCGGCTGGTTATCCTGGCGAGTTTCGAGGCAGGCAGCCTCAGCAGTATAGTAGATATCCTTCCCAGCCAGCACAGAGTGCACCCCCACAGTTTACAAGCAGGAGATTTGACAGCACAGGGTATTCAGGAGCCGGTCAGAGCTCCAAAGCTTCGGGTTTGCAGATGAACAGAGGGTTGAGTCAGTCGAGGCCGCCTTTGCCTCGGTGTTATCGGTGTGGTAGGCCCCATTTTGGGGAGTGCCGTCTTGCTACAGGTGCTTGTTTTTCTTGCGGCCGTCAAGGCCATATTATGAGAGAGTGTTCGTATGGAGGCGGTTCAGGTGGTATGGCTCAGCCTACTGGGTCGATTTCTGGTTCATCTTCTTCTGTAGCTATGCGCCCTACGAGGCAAGGTATTCAGACACCAGCAGGCCGTGGTAGAGGTCGTGGCGGAGCTTCCAGTTCTAGCGGTCCTTCAAACCACATATATGATTTGGCTAGTAGACAGGATCAGGAGGCATTACCAAATGTGGTTACAGGTATATTATCAATTTTCTCTCGGGACGTATATGCATTGATAGATCCAGGCTCCACCTTATCGTATATCTCTCCCTTTGTTGCTAGTAGAATCGGGATAAAACCTGAATTGATAAAACCATTTGAGGTAGCTACACCGGTAGGAGATTCTGTTATAGCAAAACAAGTATATAGGAATTGTTCGGTGATTATATATAGTCGTCATACCGTGGCAGATCTGATAGAGTTAGATATGACGGAGTTTGATGTTATTATGGGTATGGACTGGTTAGCTTCTTGTTATGCTAACGTTGATTGTAGAGAAAAGGTAGTCCGATTCCAGTTCCTAGGGGAGCTAATGATAGAATGGATGGGGAATACAACATCGCCGAGAGGTAAGTTTATTTCATACCTCGAGGCAAGGAAGATGGTTAGAAAGGGTTATATTTATCATCTGGTTCGTGTGCATGACTTGAAAGCAGAGGTACCGACTCTTCAGCCAGTCCCGATAGTTAATTGTCACGACCCAACCCCGTGGGCCGCGACCAGTGCCCTAGCTGGGCACCTATACATACCCGATACCCAAATTAGCATATTATCAGAATAATAATATAATAATAACATTAGTGGATGCTACAGAATTTAGCAGAAGAGCAGAGTTGGCACACAGAAGCCGATAAGGCTATCATAAAACAAAACATCCCAAACAAATGTACAGAACCCACACAGATGTATCCACAGACCTCTACAGAACATATCATAATCATAAGACGGGACAGGGCCCCGTCATACCCAGAACAATATACATATCCAGATAACAGTGACAGACTGTACCAAAAGATGGGCTCTGAAGAAGAGAGCGCCCCAAAATAGCAGAAATGGGATCCTAAACGTGTGGATCAGCAAACCTGTCGTCTGTACCTGCGCGGCATGAAAACGCAGCCCCCGAAGAAAGGGGGTCAGTACGAAATATGTACTGAATATGTAAAGCGGAATCACAGAAGTCAAATCATAATGATTACAGAAAATGGGTACAAAATCCAGAGTGTCAAATGTATATTTCCAAATCAGACAGAATGTGTACAGAAACATATGTCATATCATATCCGATCCCTGCCCCGGGACTCGGCAAACAGAACGTGGTCACCCTCCCGACACTGGTGCCACAATACAGAGGAATCAAAAAAGGGGGCGTGGCCCCGTATCATAAAATGTCATATCAGAATGGCCATAACAGATCAGATCAGAATAGGCGGACATGGCACATCATACTCCACAGACCCATGTACGCGTATACCTACCCCCTCACATCGGGGCGCGGCGAACAATGCAGAGAATTACGCTTGACAACATATCCTGGCCCGGGCTCAGTGTGGGAAACATTGGGACATCCACGAATGGAGTAGTGAGAGACTAATGCAATTTAAAAATATAATAAATGTTTTCAAAGACTCGATGAAGCGTATCAAAGACAAACAAATCCAATGGGGTCGGACGGAATCATAATAAATGTATTTCGGATATCATAATAAATTACAGAAGTATAACTTTCCCGAAGTCATTCCGAGTGTCAAAATAATTTATAATATTTAACAGAATATTTAAAATAATATTCGTTAAGCGATTAGTAGGGTAATTAAAACATTTCTTTCAAAAATCGCTTAAAAAGGAAGCTTTAACACATTAGGGGCAAAAACGTAAATAGTGGGCCCGCCTCAGAACAAATAAGGCGGCGGGCTCAAATTGTGCCCTCTAAACATATAATATCATCTACGAAGGTTATACAGACATCCTATGACTTTATGAGTAATTTGGAGCACAATTGCATAATTTCAGAAAAAGCGTATCAAAATGGTTCAATTCTACTGAAGGAAAAACTGAAATTTTGTCTTGCGGATTCCGAGGGCCAAGAGGTCCTTCGAGGCCCGGATCCGACCCTAATACACTAAGGGCATGCCAAGGGAAGAATTGGGTTTGCTTTACATACCTTTCACGCTCCTTAAGCCTTTCCAATCTCACTTCCCGTTTCGTCGAAAAACTGCAATTGGTCAAGTTTACCAATTGTGAATTATTAATGCCATTATTTCAACTCTAAGCATATTTGGCTACCGAAATTTCGGCAGCACTTCCCCTATACATATGACACCCCGAGAATTCAACTCGGCTATAAATCATCAACAACAACCCAAACGACAACAACAATATCAACAATGAACATTAAAAACACAAATATCCTTCAACTAGTCATTTTTCTCACAAGTTGACATAATCTTCAATTCAACCCAACTTTCAACTAAGATCAATAATTTCACATTCATCAACAATCAAGATCATCACCATATAGTTCTAGATACATTTCATATCGTTTGCCTTAAGATATACACTCGATATACATAGTATACAACTTTCCGCCAAAATCATAACTTATGCAAAACATCAAATCTTTGGCATCCAACTTCATAACAAGTTTCCAACTTCCAAATTCATCAATGGTCATCACAATTAACAACCAAACAACTTCATTTCCTTAATGTCGGAAAAATCATACTAAAACGACATAAGTTTCTACATTCCAATTCAATACAAACTTATATCATTCTAACTTCATTTACATTACAAACATCACAACAACACTCTAACACATTAAACAACTTAATCCATCCCATTCCATACCACTCCATACCACACGGCCAAATGCTATTTTCATCAATTCATCCAATTTTATTCAACTTTCATTCTCAATATGAATTCCACCATACTTACAACTAGAATACAACATAATTTCAATTCTTCATTAGCATACAATGCATGCATATACACGGCCATACATATATACTACATACCCACTTTGCAAACTTCCATTTCTTCATACAATCAACACATTTCCATAAACTACAACACAATCAAAACTTCATAACACAAATAAAAGGTAGAAATTCTTACCTTTTCTTCAAGTTTTCTTCACTTGGACATATGATCACTTTGGTGAATTGGATGCTCCCCACTCCAAACCAACTATACCAAGTTACAAAGGAACCTTGACTTAGTAGGAAAACAACAAGAAATAAATTTTTGGAACAATATTTTTGATGGCTATTTTCCTAAGCCAAACCCGAAACCCCCCTTTTTTTCTCTTGTTCTTGACTTCTTTCTTGCTTATTTTTTTCTAAGTCTCTTAATGCCTTAAGTCTTCTAATGTCTATCATTTAAAGACTTGGTCACATGACCAAGCACATGACCAAGTAATGGGCTTGGATCATGGCCTTAAGTTAATTAATCCATGGAAATTTAGTACAAATTTTTGGGCTTGGGCCACCATGGCCGGCCACTCCAATGCATTGGGCCTTAAATTCCATTCCATTATTTTTTTGGCCCAATGACTTATAGTCCACGTTTTGTAATTCCCGAAACTAATTTCCAAAATTCCAAAATTACCCTTAGCCTTGTCCCACACTTTCATGACCCTATTCTTTCATGCATAACTCCTATGTTCAACAAAATATCAAATTGATCTTATATCTCAAGATTCCAATGTAATTCAAGTCTTTCCAAACGTGTGAAAACACGGGTCATAACATCCTCCCCCCCTTTAGAACATTCGTCCTCGAATGTAAAATTAATCTTATAGGGTTGGAAAATACTTTGGGGGAGTTTATGCTTACAAACAACACATAGGACATACGATTGGCATTGAAATAAAATTGAGCAGGGATTTGAGATTACCTGTGGCCATAGGGAACAGATGAGGATACTTCTTCTTCATTTCTTCCTCAGACTCCCAGGTCATTTCCTCCCTGTTATCATTCCGCCACAGAACCTTAACAGAGGCTACATCTTTATTCCGGAGCCTCCTTACCTGACGATCCAAAATAGACACGGGCTGCTCCTCGTACGATAACTGCTCCGTCACCTGAATATCATCAGCAGGGAATACTCTAGAAGGGTCAGCAATGCATCTGCGAAGCATAGAGACATGGAATACCGGATGTACCGCTTCCAAATCAGATGGCAAATCTAACTCATAGGCGACATTTCCAACCTTCCGAACAATCTGATAAGGCCCAATATAACGCGGACTGAGCTTACCCTTTCTGCCGAACCGCATCACGCCTTTCATAGGCGATACCTTCAGAAATACCCAATCGCCTACTTGAAACTCCAACGGTCGACGCCGTTTATCCGCGTATGACTTCTGTCGACTCTGGGCTGCCAACACTCGCTCTCGAATAAGTTTTACCTTGTCCACGGCCTGCTGGACCATATCTGGGCCAATCAACTCTGACTCGCCAATATCAAACCAGCCAATCGGCGATCTGCATTTCCTGCCATATAGAGCCTCGTACGGAGCCATCTGGATGCTGGAATGGTAACTGTTATTATATAAAAACTCAATCAATGGCAAGTGATCATCCCAGCTGCCTCTGAAATCAATAACGCAGGCCCGCAACATATCCCCCAGCGTCTGTATAGTGCGCTCGGCCTGCCCGTCGCTCTGAGGATGAAATGCGGTGCTCAGACTCACCTGAGTCCCTAGTCCCTCCTGAAAAGATATCCAGAAATGCGCCGTAAACTGGGCGCCTCTGTCAGAAATAATAGATATAGAAACTCCGTGAAGCTTCACAATCTCCTTAATATAGAGCCTGGCATAATCCTCGGCGGAATAGGTAGTCCTGACGGGAAGAAAATGGGCTGATTTCGTCAGCCTATCAACGACGACCCAGATGGAATCATACTTCCGTAGAGTGCGAGGCAATCCTGTAATGAAGTCCATATTAATAACCTCCCACTTCCAAGTCGGGATTTCCATCTCCTGCAACAGTCCACCCGGCTTCTGATGCTCAATCTTGACCTGCTGACAATTAGGGCACTGGGCGACGAACTCTGCAACATCCCGCTTCATACCGTCCCACCAGTATAAGCATCGGAGATCATGGTACATCTTCGTAGACCCAGGATGGACCGAGTAGCGAGCATAATGTGCCTCGCTCATAACCTGCTGCCGAAGGCCTGCAATATCCGGTACACACAACCTGCCTTTGTATAACATAGTGCCGTCCGGTGAAAACTCGAACGGAGTCCTCTCTTTATCATAGGATGTGTCCCTGTACCGAGCTAAGACAAGATCCTCGAACTGATGCCGCTTAATATCGTCCCTGAGGGATGACTCAGAAACCTCTCGAACAGAAATCCGTGTATCTCCAGAATCGGCCAGACGAACCCCGAGACTAGCCAACTGCTGAATATCACGGGCTATCTCTCTCCTGTCTGGCTGTAAATCGGCCAAACTGCCCATAGACTTCCGACTGAGCGCATCGGCAACAACATTAGCCTTACCCGGATGATACAGAATATCCACGTCATAATCTTTCAGAAGCTCCAGCCACCTCCGCTGTCGCAAATTAAGCTCTCTCTGCCTGAAAATATACTGGAGACTCTTATGATCAGTATAGATATCCACATGAACGCCATATAAATAGTGTCTCCATATCTTCAGAGCATGAATTACCGCTGCGAGCTCCAGATCGTGGGTAGGATAATTCTTCTCATGCTTTTTGAGCTGCCGGGAAGCATACGCTATAACTCTGCCGTGCTGCATCAATACACAGCCTAACCCCATGCCAGAAGCGTCACAATAAATAACATACCCGTCCGGTCCCTCTGGAAGAGTCAAAACTGGGGCTGTAGTCAGCTTCTCCTTCAGCAACTGGAAGCTCCGTTCACAAGCGTCAGACCACTGGAACTTAGTTCCCTTCTGAGTCAGCCTTGTCAAAGGCGTTGAAATCGAAGCAAACTTCTCCACAAACCTCCTGTAATAACCTGCTAACCCCAGGAAACTGCGTACCTCTGTGGGCGTCGTAGGTCTGGGCCAATTCTTCACGGCCTCAATCTTCTGTGTGTCCACCCGGACACCATCAGCTGCAATAATATGCCCCAAGAAGGCCACTGAAGACAGCCAGAATTCGCACTTAGAAAATTTCGCATATAACTTCTGATGCCGGAGTACCCCTAATACCGATCTCAGATGATCTGCGTGCTCCGACTCAGACCGAGAATAAACCAGGATATCATCAATGAATACAATTACGAACATATCCAAGAATGGCCTGAATACCCGGTTCATCAAATCCATGAATACTGCGGGAGCATTTGTCAGCCCAAAAGACATAACCCTGAACTCGTAATGCCCATATCGGGTCCGGAAAGCTGTCTTAGGGATATCGGCCTCTCATACTCGCACCTGGTGGTAACCGGATCGAAGATCTATCTTCGAAAAACACTTAGCGCCCTGCAGCTGATCAAACAAATCATCAATCCTGGGGAGGGGGTATTTATTCTTTATAGTTACCTTATTCAGCTGCCGATAATCAATACACATACGCAGCGACCCGTCCTTCTTACGCACAAATAATACCGGGGCTCCCCAAGGTGAAGTACTGGGTCTGATGAAGCCCTTATCTAACAAATCCTTCAGCTGCTCTTTCTAATCATTTTCTTTGCCTTAAGGTATGAAATAAACTTACCTTTCGGCGATGCTGTATTACCAGCCCATTCTATAGCTGGCTCCCCGGGAAACTGGAAGCGAGTTACCTTATTCTGGCAGTCAACATTAGCGTAACAGGAAGCTAGCCAATCCATACCCATAATAACATCAAATTCAGTCATATCTAATTCTACCAGATCTGCCTTAGTGTCACGGTCACAAACGATCACAGAACAGTCTTTATAAACCTGTTTCGCTAAAACAAAATCCCCTATCGGTGTGGCTACCTCAAATGGCTCTATAGGTTCAGACATAATACCAATTTTACCGGCAACAAGGGGTGAAATATATGATAAAGTCGAACCTGGATCAATTAGTGCATACACAGATCTAGAGAAGACCAATAAAGTACCTGTGACGACATTAGGAGATGCCTCCTGATCCTGGCGGCTGGCCAAGGCATAAATGCGGTTCGAAGGACCGCTAATACCAGAAGCTCCACCACGGCCTCTGCCGCGACCCGCTGGTGCCGAAATACCCTGCCCCGTAGGGCGCATAGCCACTGACGAAGATGAAGACCCAGCGGCTGATCCGGTAGGCTGCGCTGCACCACCCGAACTACCCTTATACGGGCAATCTCTCACAGAATGGCCCTGACGGCCACAAGAAAAGCATGCACCGGTGGCTCTGTAGCACTCTCCCGTATGGTACCTGCCGCAAAAAGAACACTGAACCCTGGGTGGCCTCATCTGACCAGAACCCCTATCTGTCCGCGAACCTGAAGCCCTGGAGCTCTGTCCTGCTCCTGAATACCCTGGGCTATCGAACCTGCGACCTGTAGGCTGGGGAGGCGCGCTCTGCGCTGGCTGAGATGAAAATCTGCTAGGCTGCTGCGGCTGTTGGGGCTGTCTGCCCCGAAAATCTCCAGATGACCTGGCCCTCTTGGGCTGTCTCCAATCCTGGCCCCTGTCAGGCTGGTGTCCTCCTCTGCCCCGATCCTCTATACCCTGGGCATGGGCCTGGATACGGGCAATGTCGATACTGGGCTGAGCAGCCAATACTAAGCAGCTATCAACAAAATACCGATCCAGCCCCAAAATATATCTGTGCATCCGGTCCGCCATAGTAGCCACCACAGTAGGTGCATATCGGGCCAAGGAATCAAACTCCAAACTGTAGTCCCGGATACTGCGGCCCTTCTGCCTCAATAATAAGAATCTATCAGATCTGGCTCGTCGCAACTCTGGGGGCAGAAAATGTCCAAGAAATGCCAGAGAAAAATCGCCCCAAACTGCTGGAGGAGCGCCGTCCCCCCTGGATAGCCCCCATGACTCGTACCAGTTTGCCGCCACATCATATAACCGGTATGAAGCTAACGCGACTGACTCTGTCTCGGAAGCATTAATCAAATCTAGAGTGCGTCGCATCTTCCTGATAAACTCCTCAGGATCCTCCTCGGGCTTTGTCCCGAAGAACTATGGAGGGTTACAAGTCAAAAACTCACGGGCTCTCGAACTATCACGCCTGACTGCCCGGTCACCTCCCAGTCCATGCCCCTGAACCTGCCCTGCCACAAGTCTCGTCAGCAACTGGACTGCCTCCCTCATAGACTGATCCTCAGTGCCTGGCCGTGGAGCTGGAGGCTCAGGTACTGGAGCTGCGGGAGCTGGCGGTGGAGCCGCCCACCGATCTGCGGCTGCGGCCGCCCCAATCTCCTCCACTAGTGGCGGTGTAGACGAACCCTCTGTCTGGGGCAAAGTCCCCGGAGCAATATGTGCCTGGGCCCTGGTAATCCTCTGGACCCGGCTAGTCTCTCCCAAGGCTGCTGACTTGGCCTTTTGGGCCGCTGTTGCCTTTTTTGGAGGCATATCTGCAAACATAGCCACTTGTTAGGGAGGGGTCATCCTGATAACACAGCTCTATCGCACGATCTAAGACAGAAAGAAGGGTAGTATCCTAAATGCCCTGTAGCCTCCTGTTTATAGGCGTGGTGCACAACACACCGATAAACAAGACTCTACTAGACAAGGTCTGTGGACATTCCGAGGACGAACTGCTCTGATACCACTTTTGTCACGACCCAACCCCGTGGGCCGCGACCAGTGCCCTAGCTGGGCACCTATACATACCTGATACCCAAATTAGCATATTATCAGAATAATAATATAATAATAACATTAGTGGATGCTACATAATTTAGCAGAAGAGCAGAATTGGCACACAGAAGCCGATAAGGCTATCATAAAACAAAACATCCCAAACAAATGTACAGAACCCACACAGATGTATCCACAGACCTCTACAGAACATATCATAATCATAAGACGGGACAGGGCCCCGTCATACCCAGAACAATATACATATCCAGATAACAGTGACAGACTGTACCAAAAGATGGGCTCTGAAGAAGAGAGCGCCCCAAAATAGCAGAAATGGGATCCAAAACGTGTGGATCAGCAAACCTGTCGTCTGTACCTGCGCGGCATGAAAACGCAGCCCCCGAAGAAAGGGGGTCAGTACGAAATATGTACTGAATATGTAAAGCGGAATCACAGAAGTCAAATCATAATGATTACAGAAAATGGGTACAAAATCCAGAGTGTCAAATGCATATTTCCAAATCAGACAGAATGTGTACAGAAACATATGTCATATCATATCCGATCCCTGCCCCGGGACTCGGCAGACAGAACGTGGTCACCCTCCCGACACTGGTGCCACAATACAGAGGAATCAAAAAAGGGGGCGTGGCCCCGTATCATAAAATGTCATATCAGAATGGCTATAACAGATCAGATCAGAATAGGCGGACATGGCACATCATACTCCACAGACCCATGTACGCGTATACCTACCCCCTCACATCGGGGCACGGCGAACAATGCAGAGAATTACGCTTGACGACATATCCTGGCCCGGGCTCAGTGTGGGAAACATTGGGACATCCACGAATGGAGTAGTGAGAGACTAATGCAATTTAAAAATATAATAAATGTTTTCAAAGACTCGATGAAGCGTATCAAAGACAAACAAATCCAATGGGGTCGGACGGAATCATAATAAATGTATTTCGGATATCATAATAAATTACAGAAGTATAACTTTCCCGAAGTCATTCCGAGTGTCAAAATAATTTATAATATTTAACAGAATATTTAAAATAATATTCGTTAAGCGATTAGTAGGGTAATTAAAACATTTCTTTCAAAAATCGCTTAAAAAGGAAGCTTTAACACATTAGGGGCAAAAACGTAAATAGTGGGCCCGCCTCAGAACAAATAAGGCGGCGGGCTCAAATTGTGCCCTCTAAACATATAATATCATCTACGAAGGTTATACAGACATCCTATGACTTTCTGAGTAATTTGGAGCACAATTGCATAATTTCAGAAAAAGCGTATCAAAATGGTTCAATTCTACTGAAGGAAAAACTGAAATTTTGTCTTGCGGATTCCGAGGGCCAAGAGGTCCTTCGAGGCCCGGATCCGACCCTAATACACTAAGGGCATGCCAAGGGAAGAATTGGGTTTGCTTTACATACCTTTCACGCTCCTTAAGCCTTTCCAATCTCACTTCCCGTTTCGTCGAAAAACTGCAATTGGTCAAGTTTACCAATTGTGAATTATTAATGCCATTATTTCAACTCTAAGCATATTTGGCTACCGAAATTTCGGCAGCACTTCCCCTATACATATGACACCCCGAGAATTCAACTCGGCTATAAATCATCAACAACAACCCAAACGACAACAACAATATCAACAATGAACATTAAAAACACAAATATCCTTCAACTAGTCATTTTTCTCACAAGTTGACATAATCTTCAATTCAACCCAACTTTCAACTAAGATCAATAATTTCACATTCATCAACAATCAAGATCATCACCATATAGTTCTAGATACATTTCATATCGTTTGCCTTAAGATATACACTCGATATACATAGTATACAACTTTCCGCCAAAATCATAACTTATGCAAAACATCAAATCTTTGGCATCCAACTTCATAACAAGTTTCCAACTTCCAAATTCATCAATGGTCATCACAATTAACAACCAAACAACTTCATTTCCTTAATGTCGGAAAAATCATACTAAAACGACATAAGTTTCTACATTCCAATTCAATACAAACTTATATCATTCTAACTTCATTTACATTACAAACATCACAACAACACTCTAACACATTAAACAACTTAATCCATCCCATTCCATACCACTCCATACCACACGGCCAAATGCTATTTTCATCAATTCATCCAATTTTATTCAACTTTCATTCTCAATATGAATTCCACCATACTTACAACTAGAATACAACATAATTTCAATTCTTCATTAGCATACAATGCATGCATATACACGGCCATACATATATACTACATACCCACTTTGCAAACTTCCATTTCTTCATACAATCAACACATTTCCATAAACTACAACACAATCAAAACTTCATAACACAAATAAAAGGTAGAAATTCTTACCTTTTCTTCAAGTTTTCTTCACTTGGACATATGATCACTTTGGTGAATTGGATGCTCCCCACTCCAAACCAACTATACCAAGTTACAAAGGAACCTTGACTTAGTAGGAAAACAACAAGAAATAAATTTTTGGAACAATATTTTTGATGGCTATTTTCCTAAGCCAAACCCGAAACCCCCCTTTTTTTCTCTTGTTCTTGACTTCTTTCTTGCTTATTTTTTTCTAAGTCTCTTAATGCCTTAAGTCTTCTAATGTCTATCATTTAAAGACTTGGTCACATGACCAAGCACATGACCAAGTAATGGGCTTGGATCATGGCCTTAAGTTAATTAATCCATGGAAATTTAGTACAAATTTTTGGGCTTGGGCCACCATGGCCGGCCACTCCAATGCATTGGGCCTTAAATTCCATTCCATTATTTTTTTGGCCCAATGACTTATAGTCCACGTTTTGTAATTCCCGAAACTAATTTCCAAAATTCTAAAATTACCCTTAGCCTTGTCCCACACTTTCATGACCCTATTCTTTCATGCATAACTCCTATGTTCAACAAAATATCAAATTGATCTTATATCTCAAGATTACAATGTAATTCAAGTCTTTCCAAACGTGTGAAAACACGGGTCATAACATTAATGAATTTCTAGATGTATTCCAGACGAGCTTCCAGGTCTTCCTCCTGAGCGGGAGATAGAGTTTACTATAGATGTACTGCCAGATATGTTACACCTCGAAAATTTCTCCGTACTTGTATGATGAGTGGAATGATGAAAAATTGAGTGAATGATGTCTTATTAAGTCGGGAATGGCTAATTAAGAATTTTTGGAAATAAGAAAGTCGCGGAAAATTTTCCAGCCCAGTGGTCGTATATGGCACTATACGGCCCGTAAAGTGATTTACGGACCGTATATTGCGATCGTCCTCCAGCTTGTCAAAAATCCAAACTTTCTGTAAATTGTGAAAATGGTTCAACACGACTTGGAGGACGGCCCGTAAACTGGTTTACGGACCGTAAACCTCAGTCGTAAATTGCCATAATCCCTAGCCAAACTTTCTGTTTCTGGGATGATTAAAAACGACCATGGGGGACGGACCGTAAACTACAATACGGTCCGTAAACTGCAATTTACGACCACTGTTCATCCCGACAAGAATTCATTAAAGATCAGATTTGTGATTTTTAAAGGGGACTTAAGCCTCATTTCAACTCATTATTCATTCAACCAACTCAAGAAACTTCTAGACCTCTCCACATACTTCATCTATAGAAATCCCAAAGAATCAAAAGAACATCAAGACCAACAACACCAAATTCACAAAAATAAGTGTTACAACACATCAAGGGATCTTCTAAGCCAAGAAATTCCCAAGAAGGTGGAACTAGGGTTTTGGCTAATTGAAGTGTTTCAACTTAAGGATTGTTCAACCATCATCCAAGGTAAGTTTCATGATTTTTCCATGTTGTTTGAAGTATTGGAAAGCCTAGACACTTGAAATGTAGAAGAACATAGAAATGGGTCATTATTGAGTGAATAGTGACATAAATGAATGATAGTGGAATTGAACTATGAATATTGAAGTGTTGTGAGTACTAATACGTTATAAATGATGTTTATATCATGAAACAAGCATTAAATGCATGAAAACGCAAGGATGAGCTAGGAGTAGAAATAAGGGAAAATTGGAGGAAAATGGTGGATTTTGCCAAATGTACGAAAATGACGATTGTCGATGACGATATTGCAAATAATATTATGAATGTTGGGAGTTGATATAAAACATGAGAAAAATGGTATGAGCGAAGGAAGCGTTGTCCGACTTTTCCTAGAATTAGCGATGCGTTCTTGTAGTTAGTTTACTAATGTTGATACGGATTCTCTTATGAAGGTAACGACGTGATATCGACGGAGAACAAGCGAGCGATGTCTTAGCTAAACGACCAAGGTATGTGAGGCTAGCCCTTCTTTCTAATGGCATGAATCTTTTAACTTGAATCCCTATTTCTTTCATGAGTTCTTGCATTCTAAGAAGTTAAAAGCTTATGCCTATGAATGTCTATATGAGATAAGTTATACGATATGATGACACTAGAATGATGATGATGTTATTCCTTGCCTACACTCACCTTATGCACTAGTCCTTTCAAGGTGAGGCAGAATATCCATGATGGTTCAATAATGTAATCGGGGGATCACGACCTTACGTCACCCCGATAAAGTAAAGTTGATCATGAATCTTATATACGCATTATGATAAGATAAGTATTTTATGATAAGTATATTACTATGATCATTTTCATAAGCATGTCATGATTGCATTCACACCGGGCTTAGTTGGCCGGGCAGACACCGCTTCGGCGGGCGGCGATACGGATACACCACGACCTACGGGCGTGGGCAGACACCACTAGTTGGCGGTATGAGATGGTACCCCGGACGCGGGAGGCCTGGACGCGGGCTAATATTATTGGTTATCACACCGTTCCGACATGGACGGGCAGCTTGCATATGATGCATACATGTTATGATGATGAGTAAGACAGCATGCATTACTTCATGTATGATTATCAGTCAGATTGATGTTATCCTCATATTATTGATGTTTCCTTTCATTATGTATGCCTCTCATACTCGGTACAATATTCGTACTGACGTCCTTTCTTCGGACGCTGTGTTCATGCCCACAGGTAGACAGGGATGAGAGCTTGGCCCAGGTCCTCAGTAGCTGTCAGCTGATAGATAGCACTCCATCGTTCGGAGGTGCTTATGGCTATTCTTTTGATGTACATTCATATATGCATATTTTGGGCATGGCGGAGTCTTGTTCCGTCTATGTATTCATTATGTTAGTAGAGGCTCGTAGATACGCAGTGTGGGTTAGATGGTCTCACAAGATGTTTTTCATAGGTATGTATATTGTTTGATGGCTGAGAGACAAATGCATATAAAGTACTTATGTTTTGATAAAATATGATTTTCCTACAATTGGTATGTAAAATTGATAAAAGAGTATTAAATGAGCAAGATAAGTAATAGAGTGAGCGGTGCTCGGTAACTAGCTCCGGGTACCCGTCGCGGCCCCTAGCTGGGTCGTGACAGAAGCGGTATCAGAGCAGTTCGCCCTAGGAAGTGTCTACGAGCCGTGTCTAATAGAGTCTTGTTTTTGGTGTGTTGCGCGCCACGCTAATAAACAAGAGGCTACAGGGCATTTAGGAAAATGACCATCTTTCTTCTCATGAGATCGTGCGATAGAGCCTTGTCTAGGATTATTTCATTCCTAAAGGTGCGTTATGGTTTCAGAAAAATGCCGCTGAAAGGAAAAGCTACAGCTGCCCAGAAAGGCAAAGCTACGACGAAGAAGCGGGCAGAATGGGAGCCTCCGGCGGAGGTAGAGGAAAGTGAATCGCAAAGTGAGGCCGTGCCCAATGTAGAAGAGCAGGGAGGAGCCTCAACTCCGATTCCTCCACCGGGTGCTTCGGGTCAACAAGTGTCTGAGGCTATACATTTATTGACACAGTTGGTTGCCGCTCAGGCACAACGACAGAATGCGGGCCCAAGTGATCGTTCGGCTAGTACAAGAGCCCGTGATTTGCTTACTCTAAATCCTCCAGAATTTTTCGGGTTGAGGCCGGATGAGGACCCTCAAGGTTTTATTGATGAAATGCTGCAGACGCTGAAACTTATGCATGCTTCTGAGACCGAATCCGTGGAGTTGGCCTCATATAGACTTCGCGACGTGGCGGTACTATGGTATAAGAATTGGGTGATAACAAGAGGAGAGAATGCACCACCTCCCGTGTGGCAAGAGTTTGTAGATGCCTTTATTCGTCATTACTTGCCACCTGAAGTCCATCGAGCTAGAGCGGACAAGTTCTTGAATATGAAACAGGGAAGCATGAGTGCCCGAGAGTATAGTATGCAATTCAACTCATTGGCCCGGTATGCTCTGACTATGGTGGCTGACATGGGAGACCGAGTCTATAGATTTGTGAGTGGTTTAGGACCACACTTGTTCAGAGATTGCCTGACTGCCTCTTTGCAAGACGGGATGGATATTTCTCGGATACAGGCCCATGCTCAGAACCTCGAGGAACGACAACGACAGCAGAGAAGTGATCGTGATGGTGACAGAAGACAAGGTAAGAGGGCTAGATCTATGGGGGAGAACAGTGAGTACCGAGGGGGACCGAGACAGACATATTCTAGGCACTCAGGTCAGTCAGTGACTAGTGCACCTCCTAGATTCTCAGATAGGAGGGTTGATCGTTCTACTCAGTAAGGCCAGGGGCAGAGTTCGAGGGCCTCAGATTCGCAGTCTAGGGGAGACTTTAGCCAGAGGAGACCTCCAGTACCGCGGTGTAGCCAGTGTGGCAAATTACATTCCGGACAGTATCGTCAGGGTTCGGATGCTTGTTATGCTTGCGGGCAGGTTGGTCATATGATGAGATATTGCCCTTCAGCGAGAGATAGAGCGGGGACTCAGCCCACAGGTTCAGCAGCGGGGTCTTCTTCAGCACGCCCGACAGCACAGACTCCTCAGATTACAGCAGGCAGCGGTAGAGGTAGAGGGGGAGTATCTACTTCAGGTGCTGTTCAGCCCTGTGTGTATGCTTTAGCTGGGCGACAGGATCTTGAGTCTTCCCCAGATGTTGTCACAGGTACCTTGACTATATTTTCCCGTGACGTATATGCTCTGATTGATCCAGGTTCCACCTTCTCATATATTACTCCGTATATCGCTGATTGTGTTGGGGTAAGACCTGAGCCAATTAAACCCTTCGAGGTATTCACTCCGGTTAGTGATCCTGTAATAGCGAGGCAAGTATATAAGGATTGTGTAGTCATTATATGTGATCGTCAGACAAGGGCTGATTTGATTGAACTTGAGATGATAGATTTTAACGTAATTATGGGTATGGACTGGTTGGCATCGTGCTATGCTAATGTTTGTTTCTGGACAAAAGTAGTTCGATTCCAATTTCCGGGAGAGCCCGTACTTGAGTGGACGGGTAATACAGCTTCCCCAAAGGGTAGGTTTATTTCCTACCTTAAGGCGAGAAAGATGATAGCCAAGGGTTATATTTGTCATCTAGTTCGGGTTCATGACACGGAAGCGGAAGTGCCAACTTTCTAGACTATCCCGGTAGTGAATGAATTCTCAGATGTGTTTCCCGACGAGTTGCCAGGCCTTCCTCCAGAAAGGGAGATTGATTTCGCCATCGATATGTTACCAGACCCCAAGCCCATCTCTATTCCTCCGTATCGAATGGCTCTAGCAGAACTGAAAGAGCTAAAAGCACAACTAAAAGATTTACTTGAGAAGGGGTTTATAAGGCCTAGTTCCTCGCCATGGGGAGCACCAGTCTTGTTCGTAAGGAAGAAAGACGGATCGCTACGAATGTGCATCGACTACAGGCAGTTGAACAAAGTGACGGTGAATGACAAATATCCCCTTCCTAGAATTGACGACTTGTTCGATCAGTTGCAAGGTGCTAAATGGTTCTCCAAGATAGATCTGAGATCGGGTTATCATCAGGAGAGAATTAGGGAAGCAGATATTCCCAAGACTGCCTTCAGGACAAGATATGGCCACTACGAGTTTCGAGTAATGTCGTTCGGGTTGACGAATGCCGCGGCGGTGTTCATGAATTTAATGAATAATGTGTTCAGGCCATTTTTGGATCTTTTTGTGATAGTGTTTATCGACGATATCCTGGTATATTCTCGCACAGAATTAGAACATGCAGATCATCTAAGAATTGTTCTTGTGGTTCTTCGAGATCGGGAATTGTATGCAAAGTTTTCGAAGTGCGAGTTTTGGCTGAACTCAGTCGCATTTCTAGGCCATGTTATTTCAGATGATGGTATCCGAGTCGACACTCAGAAAATAGAAGCTGTGAAGACTTGGCCAAGACCTACGACGCCTACAGAAGTTCGTAGTTTTCTGGGTTTGACAGGTTATTATCGAAGATTCGTAGAGGGCTTCTCATCTATTTCAGCCCCATTGATAAAGTTAACCCATAAGTCGGCTAAATTCCAGTGGGGTGATGCCTGTGAGCGTAGCTTCCAAGAGTTGAAAAACAGGTTGACCTCAGCGCCAGTGCTTACACTTCCAGAAGGATCAGATGGCTATGTCGTATATTGTGACGCTTCCGGCGTGGGAATAGGATGTGTGTTGATGCAGCATGGGAAAGTCATTGCATATGCCTCGAGACAGTTGCGAAAACATGAACAGAATTATCCCACTCATGATCTTGAGCTAGCTGCGGTCATTCATGCATTGAAAATGTGGAGACACTACTTATATGGTGTGCACGTGGACATCTATACGGATCACAAAAGCCTTCAATATATTTTCAAACATAAGGAGTTGAACCTGTGGCAAAGGCGATGGTTAGAATTACTGAAGGATTACGATGCGAACATCCTATATCATCCAGGAAAGGCGAATGTAGTAGCAGATGCACTTAGCCGCCGATCGATGGGTAGTTTATGTGGAGTTCCTTCGAAAAAGCGAGAAATGGTTCGTGAGGTCCATCGGTTAGTTAGTCTCGGCGTACGACCCATTGATTTAGGAGATGTAAGTATTAGCATCCATGACCCCACAGTTTCATCATTGAATCTAGAAGTGAAGGAACGACAATATGAAGATCCTCAGTTAATCCACTATCGAGACCTATCTCAATAAAAGGAAAAGTCTCCATTCAAAGTTTCCATAGAAGGGGTTCTTAGATATCGAGACAGGTTATGTTTACCGAATATAGCAAACTTGCGCCAACGGATTTTAGAGGAAGCACATTATTCCCGGTATTCTATTCATCCAGGTGCGACCAAGATGTACCACGATATCAAATTGATATATTGATGGGATGGCATGAAGCGAGACATATCAGAATTTGTAGCACAGTGCCCAAATTGCCAGCAAGTGAAGGCCGAGCATCAAAAGCCAGGAGGCTTATTGCAAGCAATGGAAATTCCTACGTGGAAATGGGAAGAAATTAACATGGATTTTGTGGTAGGATTACCCCGTACGCGAGGGAAGTATGATTCTATATGGCTGATCATGGATAGACTCACGAAAGCAGCTCATTTTCTCCCTGTTAGAACCACATATTCAGTGGAAGATTATGCTAAATTGTATCTCAAGGATATTGTAAGACTTCACGGTATCCCTTTGGCCATTATCACAGACAGAGGGGCACAGTTCATAGGCAAGTTCTGGAAGTCCTTTCAAGAAGGTCCGGGTACTCAAGTTAAGCTTAGCACGACGTTCCATCCGCAGACCGACGGACAAGCCGAGCGTACTATTCAGACCTTGGAAGATATGCTACGAGCGTGTGTGCTGGACTTTGGCGATAGTTGGGATGAGAATTTGCCTCTTATTGAATTTTCCTATAATAACAGCTATCATTCCAGTATTCAAATGGCTTCATACGAGTCCTTATATGGAAGAAAATGCAGATCTCCAATTGGATAGTTTGAAACCAGAGAAGTACAATTGATAGGCCCCGACTTGGTCCAACAAGCAGTTGAAAAGGTTAAAGTGATTCGAGACCGACTGTTAACAGCTCAAAGTCGCCAAAAGTCTTATGCAAACAACCGCCGACGGGATTTAGAATTTTAGGAAAATGACTGGGTATTTCTGAAGGTATCGCCAATGAAAGGGGTGATGAGATTTGGCAAAAGAGGGAAATTGAGTCCAAGATACATCAGACCTTATAAAATTGTCCGTAAGGTGGGACAGGTAGCATATGAATTGGATTTACCTTCGGAGTTTGAGTCAGTTCACCCGGTATTCCATGTTTCGATGCTCCGCAAGTGTGTCGGGGATCCTACACGAGTAGTTCCGATTGATGATGTGCAAGTAACAGAGAAGCTAACATACGAGGAAATTCCCATTGCCATTTTGGATAGACAAATACGAAGGCTTCGGAATAAAGAGGTTGCTTCAGTCAAAGTTCTATGGCAGAACAATAATCGGGAAGAAATGACATGGGAAGCGGAGGAGAAGATGAAATCTATGTACCCCCATTTGTTCCAATCCCCAGAAGAGATTCAAGATGAGACGTCGATGGTGTAAGGTATGTATGTTTTAGTTTTATGTTTTTGGTCGTGTGTGGCCATAAATGTGTTGATATTGTGATATAGCTCTGTGAGGCGAAGATATTGTGGGTTGTAATGGAAAGGTAGTATCCAAATTACAAAGGAAACTCTGGCAAAATTTTTCCAGAATCCCCGAGTGTCGAACATTCGAGGACGAATGTTCCAAAAGGGGGAAAGAATGTTACACCTCGGAAATTTCTCCGTACTTGTATGATGAGTGGAATGATGAAAAATTGAGTGAATGATGTTTTATTAAGTCGGGAATGGCTAATTAAGAATTTTTGGAAATAAGAAAGTCGCGGAAAATTTTTCAGCCCAGTGGTCGTATATGGCACTATTCATTCAACCCACTCAAGAAACTTCTAGACCTCTCCACATACTTCATCTATAGAAATCCCAAAGAATCAAAAGAACATCAAGACCAACAACACCAAATTCACAAAAATAAGTGTAAGAACACATCAAAGGATCTTCTAAGCCAAGAAATTCCCAAGAAGGTGGAACTAGGGTTTTGGCTAATTGAAGTGTTTCAACTTAAGGATTGTTCAACCATCATCCAAGGTAAGTTTCATGATTTTTCCATGTTGTTTGAAGTATTGGAAAGCCTAGACACTTGAAATGTAGAAGAACATAGAAATGAGTCATTATTGAGTGAATAGTAACATAAATGAATGATAGTGGAATTGAACTATGAATATTGAAGTGTTGTGAGTACTAATACGTTATAAATGATGTTTATATCATGAAAAAAGCATTAAATGCATGAAAACGTAAGGATGAGCTAGGAGTAGAAATAAGGGAAAATTGGAGGAAAATGGTGGATTTTGCCAAATGTACGAAAATGACGATTGTCGATGACGATATTGCAAATAATATTATGAATGTTGGGAGTTGATATAAAACATGAGAAAAATGGTATGAGCGAAGGAAGCGTTGTCCGACTTTTCCTAGAATTAGCGATGCGTTCTTGTAGTTAGTTTACTAATGCTGATACGGATTCTCTTATGAAGGTAACGACGTGATATCGATGGAGAACAAGTGAGCGATATCTTAGCTAAACGACCGAGGTATGTGAGGCTAGCCCTTCTTTCTAATGGCATGAATCTTTTAACTTGAATCCCTATTCCTTTCATGAGTTCTTGCATTCTAAGAAGTTAAAAGCTTATGCCTATGAATGTCTATATGAGATAAGTTATGCGATATGATGACACTAGAATGATGATGATGTTATTCCTTGCCTACACTCACCTTATGCACTAGTCCTTTCAAGGTGATGCAGAATATCCATGATGGTTCCATAATGTAATCGGGGGATCACGACCTTACGTCACCCTGATAAAGTAAAGTTGATCATGAATCTTATATACGCATTATGATAAGATAAGTATTTTATGATAAGTATATTACTATGAGCATTTTCATAAGCATGTCATGATTGCATTCACACCGGGCCTAGTTGGCCGGGCAGACACCGCTTCGGCGGGCGGCGATACGGATACACCACGACCTACGGGCGTGGGCAGACACCACTAGTGGGCGGCATGAGATGGTACCCCGGACGCGGGAGGCCTGGACGCGGGCTAATATTATTGATTATCACACTGTTCCGACATGGACGGGCAGCTTGCATATGATGCATACATGTTATGATGATGAGTAAGACAACATGCATTACTTCATGTATGATTATCAGTCAGATTGATGTTATCCTCATATTATTGATGTTTCCTTTCATTATGTATGCCTCTCATACTCGGTACAATATTCGTACTGACGTCCTTTCTTCGGACGCTGTGTTCATGCCCACAGGTAGACAGGGATGAGAGCTTGGCCCAGGTCCTCAGTAGCTGTCAGCTGATAGATAGCACTCCATCGTTCGGAGGTGCTTATGGCTATTCTTTTGATGTACATTCATATATGCATATTTTGGGCATGACGGAGTCTTGTTCCATCTATGTATTCATTATGTTAGTAGGGGCTCGTTGATACGCAGTGTGGGTTAGATGGTCTCACAAGATGTTTTTCATATGTATGTATATTGTTTGATGGCCGAGAGGAAAATGTATATAAAGTACTTATGTTTTGATAAAATATGATTTTCCTACAATTGGTATGTAAAATTGATAAAAGAGTATTAAATGAGCAAGATAAGTAATAGAGTGAGCGGTGCTCGGTAACTAGCTCCGGGTACCCGTCGCGGCCCCTATCTGGGTCGTGACAAGATACTCAGCCCATATCTATTCCTCCTTATAGAATGGCACCTGCAGAATCAAAGAAGTTGAAGGAACAATTGAGAGACTTGTTAGAAAAGGGCTTCATCAGGCCCAGCACATCACCTTGGGGAGCACCGGTACTGTTTGTGAGGAAGAAGGGTGGGTCGCTGCGGATGTGTATTGATTATAAGCAGCTGAACAAAGTGACAATAAAGAATAGATATCCCCTCCCCAGAATGGACGATCTATTTGACCAGTTGCAGGGTGCTAAGTGTTTCTCGAAGATAGACTTGCGGTCAAGCTATCACCAGGTGAGGGTAAAAGAGGCAGATATTCCGAAGACTGCATTCAGGACCCGATACGGGCATTATGAGTTTAAAGTGATGTCTTTTGGGCTAACCAATGATCCAACAATATTTATGGATCTAATGAACCGAGTATTCATGCCGTTCCTAGATATGTTTGTGATTGTATTTATCGATGATATTCTGGTCTATTCACGATTGGAAGAGGAGCATGCAGACCATTTGAGGACGGTACTTAAAGTGCTCCAGCACCAGAAGTTGTATGCTAAGTTTTCTAAATGTGAATTATGGTTGACTTCAGTAGCATTCTTGGGGCATATTATTGGAGGTGATGGCATTCGGGTAGATACACAGAAGATTGAAGCTGTAAAGACTTGGCCTAAACCTACGACGCCTACTGAGGTACGTTTTTTTCTGGGGCTAGCAGGATATTACAGGAGGTTTTTAGAGAATTTTGCCTCAATTTCAGCGCCTTTAACAAGGCTAACTCAGAAGGCGGCTTAGTTCCAGTGGACTGACGCATGTGAGCGAAGTTTCCAGTTGTTGAAAGATAAGCTGACTACGGCTCCAGTCTTAACTCTTCCAGAGGGACCAGATGGCTATGTTATTTATTGTGATGCCTTAGGAGTTGGACTAGGTTGTGTATTGATGCAGCATGGCAAGGTTATAGCTTATGCCTCCCGGCAGCTCAGAAAGCACGAAAGGAATTATCCTACTCATGATCTGGAGTTAGCAGCAGTAATTCATGCCTTGAAGATATGGAGATATTATTTATATGGCGTGCATGTTGACATTTATACGGATCAGAAGAGTCTCCAGTATATCTCTAAGCAGAAGGAGCTGAATTTACGGTAGAGAAGGTGGCTAGAGTTACTAAAGGATTATGATGTTGATATCCTATACCACCCAGGGAAAGCAAACGTTGTAGCAGATGCACTTAGCCGTAAATCTATGGGTAGCTTGACAGATGTACAACCAGAACGGAAGGAGATAGTCCGTGAGATTTGCCAGTTAGCTAGTCTTGGAGTCCGTTTGGCTGATTCTGATGATGGCGGAGTTTCTGTTCGAGGAGTTGCTGAATCCTCTATCATAGAGGAGGTAAAGAGACGCCAGTACGAGGACCTTGTTCTAGCACATTATAGAGATGCAGCTCTTCAAAAGGAGAAGACCCCATTCGAGATTGCACCTGACGGAGTGCTACGATACAGAGGCAGATTATGTGTACCTGAGGTTGCAGGGCTACGGCAACAGGTTATGGGAGAGGCACACTATGCCCGTTATTCTGTTCATCTAGGGTCAACGAAGATGTATCATGACCTCAGATGTTTATATTGGTGGTATGGCATGAAAAAGGATATAGCGGAGTTTGTCGCTCAGTGCCCGAATTGTCAACAGGTTAAGACCGAGCATCAGAAGGCCGGTGGATTATTACAGGAGATAGAGATCCCGACTTGGAAATGGGAGGTAATTAATATGGACTTCATTACAGGTTTACCTCGCACTCCGCGAAAATGTGACTCTATATGGGTTATTGTGGATAGGCTGACAAAATCAGCCCATTTCCTTCCAGTCAGGATTACTTATTTAGCTAAGGACTATGCGAGGTTATACCTCAAGGAGATAGTGAGACTTCACGGGGTTCCTACATCTATTATCTCCGACCAAGGAGCTCAGTTTACAACTAACTTCTGGAAATCATTCCAGGAAGGATTAGGGACACAGGTGAGTCTTAGCACAACATTCCACCCTCAGACTGACGGACAGGCCGAGCTTATTATTCAGACACTACAAGATATGTTACGGGCCTGTATTATTGATTTCAGAGGTAGCTGGGACGATCATTTGCCACTTATCGAGTTTGCTTATAATAATAGCTACCATTCTAGCATTCAGATGGCACCGCATGAGGCCTTATATGGGAGGAAATGCAGGTCACCTATTGGTTGGTTTGAGGTTGGTGAGACTAAATTAATAGGCCCAAACATGATTCAGCAAGCTGTTGATAAGGTGAAGATTATTCAGGAGAGGTTATTGGCAGCCCAGAGTCGACAGAAGTCATATGCAGATAATCGACGTCGACACTTAGAGTTTCAAGTTGGTGATTGCGTATTCTTGAAGGTGTCACCCATGAAGGGGGTAATGAGATTTGACAAGAAAGGAAAGCTTAGCCCGAGGTACATTGGGCCTTATCAGATTATCCGTAGGGTAGGCAGGGTTGCCTATGAGCTAGATCTACTGTTATATCCCGTATTTTGTACATCCGGATATTTCAAGGTAGTCGTGGTAAGTTAAGGGCAAGACTATTTTCCGGTTTGTCTTAATGCACAAGTTGGTTATTAGCGTGGAAATATCGAGAAAGGCTGGGGTAAAACGGGAAATTCACAAGGTGGTTTATGGTAATATTGAGGAAGGCTAGGGGAAAAAAGGGAAATTAAAAAAAAAAAAAATCTTGAAGGCTCTAGACAAGGCTTGGCCGTGTGATGTGTGGGTGTGGTCCCCACCCCAAGACTTGACCAATTAATTCAAGCCAAGAATGATGACATGTGTCTACTTTGCATTTGGGGGACTAAGTATAAATATACATGGAAGATGAACATTCATCATTTAACTTAAGAGACTTGAAGAGAAAAGAAAAAAAAAGAAGAGAGTATTCGGCCACCATGGCTGAATTTGAAGCCATGGAAATTGATCACAAAAAAAAATATTTTCTTCTAGAATTACAACCAATTGAAGGGTCCTTATTAACATGGAGGAGTTGTTGAAGCAATCAAATCATTCATTTAGGCAATTCTCAACCCTAGCCGAGTGAGAACACAAGTGGAGAAAGGTAAGGTTAAATCTTCTCTTTCATGTGTTATATATGATTTGTGAGTATTGTAGTATGTAGAAAAGGATGAAATTCGTGAAATATGTGTGTGTAGGTAATGGCCGAATGGGGGTGGTGTTGTGTAGATATGATGATATTGTTAACGTGTGGTTGTTATATTTCATGAATTTGGAAGGAAAGAATGTGTTGTTGTTGGTTAGGTTGAGTTGAGAGGATTCGGGAGGTGTTTTATATTGTTTGGGCCGTTTTGAACATTGCGCAGATTGTTAAAGTGTTCTTGAGTCTTGTTTGGAAGTTCTCGGGCTAGTGCTTAAATGTGTAAGTATTGATGTTGGCTTGATTATATGTGGTTGAATTGAATATAAACGAAATGTCGTCGAATTGCGTAGAAAGGGTTGCTAGTGTTAGAATGCATTTTGAATTAATTGTTGAAATTGGAGATATGATTGTTGGTATTGTTGTTGATAATTTGGTCGAGTTGAATTCTCAGGTTGGTGTTGATAATTTGGCCGAGTTGCATTCTCGGGGTTGGTTGAATTTACAGGGGAAATGCTGCCGAAATTTCGGTAGATTATAAATGAATTTATTTGAAGGACTAAGACAAGTGTATGACGATGAGTCTAATGATTGTGTAAATTCTCTTGAATGTAGACTAGCAAGTTTGGACGAATAAGCGTAGCTAATAGGACGTGGAACAGGTATGTAAGGCTTACCCCTTCTTTCTTTCTTTTGGCATGTCCTAGAGCCAAGTAAGGTATGATATGCACCTTGGGGTTACTCTATTCTTTGATTCCGAGCTTGTTTATGATACTTATTCACTTCTTGTCATGAGCATGTTTAGTACAGTCGAGTTTATTGTATGATTAATTAATGAATGAGCATAAAGAGTTTCTGTTCCTAAAAGAGTTCTGTAAGTTTTAATGTCCCTAACTTTCGTAAATGATCTCGGATTGCTTTGAAACGTTCGTAAAAGTTTTTGTACTAAAATGTCCATAACTTTCTCATACTAAACTGGATTGACTTGAAACGTGCTTATGATATGTACTTGTCCATCGAGTCTTAAAATTGTTTTATGTGCATATAGTTTCTCACTACTCTGCTCGTGCATGCCTCAATGTATCCTTCACTACGTCCCGGGCCGGGGCATGTTCTCGTGCGTACTCCACTGCATTGTTCACCGCGTCCCTCACTAGAGGTCCGGGGCACGTTATATGTATATATGATGTATGATGTTGACATGCATGATTTTCATTTCGAAAGATAAGTATATTGATGTTTTTAAAAGTCATACTGGTTTCTGGTAAATCTCCATTTCAGTTATGATCCTCTTTACTGTATTTCATGCCTTACATACTCAGTACATATTCCGTACTGACCCCCTTTCTTTGGGGGTTGCGTTTCATGCCACGCAGGTACACCCAGATGAGTAGAAGACTTTGCTAGAAGGTGTTCCAGCGGGATTGGCGAGCTCCACTTCCTTCCGGAGTGTTGCCGAGTTAGAGTATATATGTTATGTTTTTTGATTGATGTTAGAGAGTTTGCAGACAGAGTCACGTATGTGGGTCGTCAGTCTTGTAAGCGGTTCCACCAGCCGATATGTCATTAAGCATCATGTTATGAGAGTCGTATGATTACAGATTTTACTTGATTTGAGAACGATGAAAAGAATGTTTCTAAAAGCCTTTACTATGTATTTCATTTGTGATTTAAGAGATTATGAGTGTGACGTGAGTCGTAGGGTTCGCTTGGCCCTAATTAAGGGTCGGGTGCCCATCACACCCTAGCGAGATTAGGGTGTGACAAAGTGGTATTAGAGCAGGTTGTCCTAGGGGTTGTCTGCAAAGTCGTGTCCAGTAGAGTCCTGTTTATGGGTGTGAAGCCGGCCACATTTATAAACAGGAGGCTGCAGGGCATCTAGGGATTGTTGACCTTCCTTCTGTCTTAGATCGTGCGATAGAGCCAAGTCGTAGGAAATGAGATCCCTTGCACTAACCTTTGATCTTAGTAGAAGCGCAGTATCGACGGGAGAAGGTGAGTGATGATATGGGAAGGCACGGAGGTAAGTTTTGGTATTTTCATTCTTTTACCTGAAATTGGAAGCTATGGATGGCTGGAATGTGTCGTATAACTGTATGCCCTGTGAGGCATTGTTGGTATTTGCTGCGTGCAGATTCCGAATAGTAAAAGTTGTAAAAGAAGACTCTGCCAGAAATCTTTCAAAATCAGGTCATTTAGTTAGGTACGCCCAACAAGAGGAAGCGTGGGAAGGAAATATTGTAAATAGACAACAAGTGAGGTGCGTTGTTTCAGAAGGGTTATGGATTTGGCATGGCATGATGAATAATCGCGAGAAAGGCAGTCTGAAGGACTAAGATGAATAACATTCGAGGTTTAGTAGGAGCAAGGTCTGTTGGGGGATTCAGGGAAAGTCCACAATTATTTTTGTCGTAGATTATTATATAAGAGTGGCGAGCGGAAGTCCAAAGAGGTGGATAATCGAGTATTCATAAGTAACGGCGACGAAGGTGTGTTCACTACCATCGGGAATCTAGGAATCTAGGACGAAAGGTAGTCATACACATAGGTGAAAGGTGAATAGTGGGAATTGAAAAGGCAAAAATAGTAATTGTAAAGGAGAAAGACGTGTTACGAGAATGTCTTGGAATCTGTAAGACTTCGACTTGCTCCAGATTATGTAATGAAGGTCGTTCGGTGAGGTGGATGCGATTATATCGGCATTAATGCACTGGATTTCATCGAAGTTTTAAGGTTAAGCGTGCTAAGGTGAGAGAAATATTAGGATGGGTGACCCTCTGGGAAGTGTGCAAGAAATCCTATAGGTTTAGACATAAGAGACAAATGAGAAGCTAGAGTAGCCTAAGGGAAACTAGAGTATACGGAATGGTTGGAGACCATAAGAGGTCGCGTTGGACAAGGCAGGGAGATCAAAATGTCGGAAAAAGGTGAAAGGTAGGAAACCCCAGTGAGTGAAGTCCTCGAGAGAAACTACCGGCAAAGCACGAGACTACTTAGGTAAAAATTCAAAGGTAGGTACGTGAAAAGGATAAAGTGTGGTAATATAGAACAAAAGAGGAATGTGTGAGGTTCGAGAACCAATTTCAATAAGCGGGGCTAATGGAATAGTGACTATGACAGGGGATGTGAAGCAAGAAAAAGAATGATTAAGCCTTGTGACGATGTTAGAAGATTTCGGCCCTTGAAAGGTATATAGAAAAATAAATGTGCAGCCATATTAATGTGGTTGCCTCCGACATGGAAGAGCTTTCCTGAAAGGGTAACTTAAGAATAGAACGGAATTGCGCGTTTAATGTAAAATTTCACGAACTTCAAAGCTGATGCCACGAATAACAAGAGAAGGAAGGTGCTCGAGGAGGAAGAAACCCAAGGAAGGGTAAGGATGAAAGTAGGAAAGGTATACCAACGGGCTGATCGAAGGAAAAAGGAGAGTATTTAGGAGGAAAATAACTGGAAATCTTTAACCATAGAAGTAAGAAGGATACCTTAACGAGTTAGCGGTAGGAACCCGATTGCGCATCGAGGAAAGAACAAGAATGATGGGTCGACACTGTTGATTGGGAAATTAATGGTATGGAATGGGAATTCATGTGAGGTCTGAGAGATTTGATCTTAGAGGAAAGGGAATGAAATGCAAGGAGCGTGCAGGGGAGACCGCTCGGTCAGAGCATCACAAATATAGTTGAAGGTTCGATGAACGAGGACAGAGAGAGTGTAAACGGTAAGAATTCTATGCTGAGAGAAAAAGTAGCAGGGCGCTCGAGACAACATGGATGCACAGCCGCAATACAAGCGCGTAGTTAAGAAGAATTACAAGCGAGTGAGCTAAATAGACGAAAGGACTAATAGTAGATGGAAGGATATGGAAATGTCGACAAAGGATGATATAAACATAAATGGAAGAAGAATCTAGGGGAAGAAGTTTAGGTACGTTATGAGCAGAATCAAGAAGAAAGACGAGGAGTAAAGTATAATCGAAAACTTCAGAAAAGGACGTGGTGAACTTCGACATTCCCCTTAACTTGTGACCAAGGACATCGTTAGTCATAAAAGACAAGGATATAAGGGATGAAAGAGGAGGCATCGGAACTGGATACCTTTACGAGTATTCCAATTGAACACAAGAGTGTGAACTAGCAAAAAGGATAAATAAGGCAAACCATACAATGACGGAACCCCAGCCTTAAGAAGAAAGTGAAAGGCGGTAGGTAATTATCGAAGACGATGGTACTCGAAGATTGTTGGCGTATAAGGAGCCCCTTAAAAAAAGGGGGGGGGGGGGGGGAGGACATATTATATCAGACTTAAAAGTGATCCCAACATTTTCAAAGTCCAGAGAAGGAACATAACCATTACACCCATTAGTGACAAATTATGATTGGATAAGTATCGAGAAGGCAAGATTGAAAGGGATAGTGACAAAGACGTAAAGGAACAGGGAGTCGGACTAACGACCTACAGGGAGTCGATGCAGTGTACGTCTAAGATCAATAGGTATAAAAAGGATAGCTATAAAGGAAAGATTTCCCCCGAAGTGTTTATAAGACCCTATAAGACCAACCCAACATTTGAGGACGAATGTTCTAAAGGGGGGGAGGATGTTATATCCCGTATTTTGTACATCCGGATATTTCAAGGTAGTCGTGGTAAGTTAAGGGCAAGACTATTTTCCGGTTTGTCTTAATGCACAAGTTGGTTATTAGTGTGGAAATATCGAGAAAGGCTAGGGGTAAAACGGGAAATTCACAAGGTGGTTCATGGTAATATTGAGGAAGGCTAGGGGAAAAAAGGGAAATTCAAAAAAATAATTCTTGAAGGCTCTAGACAAGGCTTGGCCGTGTGATGTGTGGGTGTGGTCCCCACCCCAAGTCTTGACCAATTAATTCAAGCCAAGAATGAGGACATGTGTCTACTTTGCATTTGGGGGACTAAGTATAAATATACATGGAAGATGACCATTCATCATTTAACTTAAGAGACTTGAAGAGAAAAGAAAAAAAAAAAAGAGTATTCGGTCACCATGGCTGAATTTGAAGCCATGGAAATTGATCACAAAAAAAATATTTTCTTCTAGAATTACAACCAATTGAAGGGACCTTATTAACATGGAGGAGTTGTTGAAGCAATCAAATCATTCATTTAGGCAATTCACAACCCTAGCCGAGTGAGAACACAAGTGGAGAAAGGTAAGGTTAAATCTTGTCTTTCATGTGTTATAGATGATTTGTGAGTATTGTAGTATGTAGAAAAGGATGAAATTCGTGAAATATGTGTGTGTAGGAGATGGTCGAATGGGGGTGGTGTTGTGTAGATATGATGATATTGTTAACGTGTGGTTGTTATATTTCATGAATTTGGAAGGAAAGAATGTGTTGTTGTTGGTTAGGTTGAGTTGAGAGGATTCGGGAGGTGTTGTATATTGTTTGGGCCATTTTGAACATTGCGGGGATTGTTAAAGTGTTCTTAGTCTTGTTTGGAAGCTCTCGGGCTAGTGCTTAAATGTGTAAGTATTGATGTTGGCTTGATTATATGTGGTTGAATTGAATATAAACGAAATGTCGTCGAATTGCGTAGAAAGGGTTGCTAGTGTTAGAATGCATTTTGAATTAATTGTTGAAATTGGAGATATGATTGTTGGTATTGTTGTTGATAATTTGGCCGAGTTGAATTCTCGGGGTTGGTTGAATTTACAGGGGAAATGCTGCCGAAATTTCGGTAGATTATAAATGAATTTATTTGAAGGACTAAGACAAGTGTATGACGATGAGTCTAATGATTGTGTAAATTCTCTTGAATGTAGACTAGCAAGTTTGGACGAATAAACGTAGCTAATAGGACGTGGAACAGGTATGTAAGGCTTACCCCTTCTTTCTTTCTTTTGGCATGTCCAAGAGCCAAGTAAGGTATGATATGCACCTTGGGGTTACTCTATTCTTTGATTCCGAGCTTGTTTATGATACTTATTCACTTCTTGCCATGAGCATGTTTAGTACAGTCGAGTTTATTGTATGATTAATTAATGAATGAGCATAAAGAGTTTCTGTTCCTAAAAGAGTTCTGTAAGTTTTAATGTCCCTAACTTTCGTAAATGATCTAGGATTGCTTTGAAACGTTCGTAAAGGTTTTGGTACTAAAATGTCCATAACTTTCTCATACTAAACCGGATTGACTTGAAACGTGCTTATGATATGTACTTGTCCATCGAGTCTTAAAATTGTTTTATGTACATATAGTTTCTCACTACTCTGCTCGTGCATGCCTCAATGTATCCTTCACTGCGTCCCGGGCCAGGGCATGTTCTCGTGCGTACTCCACTGCATTGTTCACCGCATCCCTCACTAGAGGGCCGGGACACGTTATATATATATATATATATATATATATATATATATGATGATATGGGGGTGGCGGCCAGGATGGCATATGATGATCCTATTCACCGCGTCCCTCACTAGAGGGCCAGGGCACGTTACATGCATATATGATGATTTTATTCACCGCGTCCCTCACTAGAGGACCGGGGCACGTTATATGTATATATGATGTATGATGTTGAAATGCATGATTTTCATTTCGAAAGATAAGTACATTGATGTTTTTAAAAGTCATACTGGTTTCTGGTAAATCTCCATTTCAGTTATGATCCTCTTTACTGTATTTCATGCCTTACATACTCAGTACATATTCCGTACTGACCCCCTTTCTTCGGGGGCTGCGTTTCATGCCACGCAGGTACACCCAGATGAGTAGAAGACTTTGCTAGAAGGTGTTCCAGCGGGATTGGCGAGCTCCACTTCCTTCCGGAGTGTTGCCGAGTCAGAGTATATATGTTATGATTTCTGATTGATGTTAGAGACTTTGCAGACAGAGTCACGTATGTGGGTCGTCCGTCTTGTAAGCGGCTCCACCAGCCGATATGTCATTAAGCATCATGTTATGAGAGTCGTATGATTACAGATTTTACTTGATTTGAGAACGATGAAAAGAATGTTTCTAAAAGCCTTTACTATGTATTTCATTTGTGATTTAACAGATTATGTGTGTGACGTGAGTCGTAGGGTTCGCTCGGCCCTAATTAAGGGTCGGGTGGCCATCACACCTTAGCGAGATTAGGGTGTGACATCTACCATCTGATTTGGAAGCAGTACATCCAGTCTTTCATGTGTCGATGCTTCGCAAATGTATTGGTGACCCTTCTAGAGTATTCCCTGTGGATGATGTCATGGTGATGGAGGAGCTGTCCTATGAGGAGAACCTTATAGCTATACTTGATCGGCAAGTTAGAAGATTGCGTACTAAGGATGTGGCTTCCGTCAAAGTATTATGGCGAAATAATAATAGAGAAGAGATGACCTGGGAAGCCGAAGAGGAGATGAAGAATAAGTATCCTTACTTGTTCCTTACGCCTGCAGGTAATTTAAACTTCTCACTTGATTATATAGATTGTGTCACGACCCAACCCCGTGGGCCGTGACTGGTATCCTAACTGGATACCCGTACGTAATTACCTACCAGAGTTGGCGTGCCCAAAAAAACTAATTCACATTAGCTGTACACGGATCCATAATAAAATAAAATACAGCGCACGAGAACATATACATACATAAGCATACTTAGACTTACACTTAAGCCGTTAAGGCTATCATAGCAGACAGAATAGCAAACTCGTACATACCTACCTGAACAGTGACAACCCATAACCCACATACATATCTACAGGCCTCTAATCGGACATACAAAATCAGATGACGGGACAGGGCCCCGTCGTACCCCAAGTTACCATACATACAGAATATATAGATGTCAGAAGATATATACCAAAAGTACACGCTCCGGATCAAAGGAGCTCTCCCAAAACAGCAGAATCAGTGTCCTAGACTGGCGGCGTATCACCGGGTGCGTCTGTACCTGCGGGCATGTAACGCAGCCCCCGAAGAACCGGGGGTCAGTACGAAAAATGTACCGAGTATGTAAAGCGAAAATATAACAAATATAATCATAGTCTGAACCAGAAGCACAGAAATATAGCGGACAGAATCATAATCCAAACGGACGGGCAGAAATGTACCAGACAGAATCATAATCCAGCCGGACAGACAGAATCATAATCCAGACGGACGGACGGAATCATAATCCAGACGGACGGACGGAATCATAATCCAGACGGACGGACGGAATCATAATCCAGACGGACAGACGGAATCATAATCCAGACGGACAGACAGAATCATAATCCAAACGGACAGACAGAATCATAATCCAGACGGACAGACGGAACCATAATCAAGACGGACGGATGGAATCATAATCCACACGGACAGACAGAATCATGCATGCAGAGTCATACAGAGTCATATGCTTATACAGATGCAGATAGCATATACATACATACATACAGATCCCGGCCCTCTCATGAGGGACGCGGTAACAGAACCCGGCCCTCTTAGTACGGGACGCGGTGGACAGACAGATCAGATCATATGCCATCCTGGCCGTCAACCCCATACACACATCATAATATCATATACAGATGTAAACAGATCCCAGCCCGCACACCGAGGGACGCGGTGAACAATGCAGTGGAATATGCACGATAACAGAACCTGGCCCGGGCGCAGTGAAGGAAGCGTTGAGGCATCCACGAACAGATTAATGAGAAACCACATACATTCAGATCATCATACAGACTCAATGGAACTGAAATAGGCCAAACGGCAGTTCAAATCAAAGTATTCGGACAGTATTCAAAATACGCGCCTATATATCACTTGGGATGGCACGACAGATTATTACCACGATCAGATTTCCAGATGTCAAAAATATTTTGTCAGATTTATGAAAATAGTCATAACGCTTGCCATATAACGGATAGAATATTAGTCCAGATGTTGTCTGAGAAAATCGGACAGAAACAAGGTAGTTAAAGTTATACAGAAAGTATCGGGCTTTGTGGGCCCACCTCGAACCAACTCGAGGCGGCGTACATAAATTACAGATAATAGACCTTATGAGGTCGTCCATAATCATTTAGAAGCATACCGACTTCGTTTAGGAAAATTGCATACATAAAGTTTACTTTAAGGGCAAGTTATAAGAAAACTGATTCAATCTTACTGAAGGAAATGGAGCGGATTTCAATCTCGAATTCCGAAGAACAGAGTCGTATCTAAGGCTCGCAGCCGGGCCTATTACATCTAGAACATGCCTGAGAATGAAGGTGTAGGTTTTACATACCTTATTCGCTCCTTACGCCTTTCCAAATTCAAATCCCGTTTCGTCTGAAATCTGCATTTGGTCATGTTTACCAAATATTAATCATAGGGCCTAAAGGTTCAATTTTTGCCAATACTTGTCTACGGAAATTTGGGCAGCATCTCCCCTATACATACAACATCCCCGAGATTCAACTTGGCTCAAATAGCAACAACCAACCCAATCAACAATGCCAACAATATCAACAATCCATTAGAAATGCATTCTAACATAAATTGTCTTCTTTTTCAAATAATGCAACAACTTCCAAACCAACTTTACACTTTCAAGTCAATATCAACCTTCTCATATTCATTTACCAATCAAGATCATTACAATACAATTTGGAAATATTTCATATCATTTCCACAAAATATTCACAAGGTATACAAAATATACAAACTTTCCACCAAAGTCATAATTCATCCAAAACTTCTAATATTCAACCTACCTATCCATAACATATTTCCATCTTCCAATTTCATCAACCATAATCATAATTCACATCTTAACAACTTCATTTCCATAATATCACAAAATCATTCTAAAGTGACATAATTTTCTACATTCCAACTTCAACCAAAATTCATTCAACTTTCATTCCCAATATAATTTTCACCATAACCACAACTAAAATACAACATAAAATTAACTCATTTTGGCTATACAATATTCACATGCACACGGCTACTTACACACATATAAACACCATACAAACTTCCATACTTTCATGAATTCTAACCATTTCTACATACTACAACATAAATAAACCCTTCATACCACATAAAAAGAGATTAATTCTTACCTTTTTCTCCTTACTTCTTCACTTGACCAAGGTGTGCATTTGATGAACCAAGGGTTCTATCTTCCAAAATAATTACACCAAGTTGTAGAGGACCCTTGAATTAGTGGGTATACAACAAGAAAATAATTTTTAGAACAATATTTCATGGGGGGAAAATTCCCCCATCTTGGCCGAAATGGCCATGGAGTTTTCTCCTTGTTCTTTCTTTTCTTTCTCTCAAGTTTTCTTGAAACTTCTATGCTTTATGACTCATCCAAGGCTCTTATATTAATTAGCACATGGAAATTTAATTAAACTATGGTTTGGGCCTCACTTGGCCGGCCACCCCTTAAACATTGGGCCTAATATTCTTTTTCATTTTTTTTGGGCCAACTCGGTTGGTCACGAGTTGGGCCTAGCCCACTGACCTTTCAACCTTAAAACGTCCATATCTCCTTGTACCGATGTCACCTATAGGCCCACGACCTACCGTTGGAAAGCTATTTCAATTATCTACAACTTTTATTTCTGGGAGTTTTCCAAAATTCCAAACTTATAATGCCGATTTTTTCCCTCCAAGTCAGGTCATCCGAAAACGTTTTCTTAAAAATATCCGTTTGGAGGGCTTCCACTTTGATTTGGCCCCAGGGCCCTTCACGAGTTGTGTTTAACTTTACATATGCGATTCATATAACTTGTCACATGTCCCAAAAAACATCTTGACGTGTGGGCCCCACCTCGACTTACAAATAATCCGACGTTCGAAAATACAGGATATAACAGATTGGTACATGAGACTACATGTTATAGCGATAAGGGAGACTTCCCCGAAATACTTATAAGACTTTATAGGACCAATTTAACATTCGAGGACGAATGTTTTAAAGGGGGGAAGGATGTTATATCCCGTAGTTTTGTACGTCGAATTATTCGTAAGCTAATCGACATAAGTTTAAAGACGAGATTATTTTTGGGACAAGAGACGAGGGCTTTTAATCCTCGATTTTAATTAGTGCACGATTTGTTTATAAATTTCAATTAGTATAGAAATATTAATGGAGATTAGGAATTAATTAACTATGATTAGATTATTAAGTGCAGATTAGTGATTAATTAAGATTAATTAAGTTAGCTAATTAGATAATTAAAGTGGGCCCCACCATTTAAAAAAAAAATTAAAACAAAACAATAAATTGATGAGTCATTAGGGGGGGGGGGGAACGTGTCCTATGGAGGGACACCATATATATATCTATGTCAATGACCAATTTTAGCTATCATTTTCATTTTGCAAAGTGTAGCTTAAGAGAAAGAGAAAGAAGAGCATAGCCATGGCTGCCAAGCTCTCGGCCAGCCATGGTCTTAAATTTTTTTTTTTCTTGCCTAGATTAATTCCAAGGTAGTTTGCACGCCCAAGGAGGTGATAGCAACATTGGGTATTGAATTGAGGAAGAGCAAATAGTGCAATTGGTGCAAGCGAGTGTAGAATCGGCTACAATTAAATTAAGGTAAGATCTTCTTATTTTATGGTATAATTGGATTAATGGTGTCGTTGATTGTGTGTTAAAAGTGAAGGAATTATGATAATTAAAGATGTAGTTGTTATATGGAATTGTTGAGTTGAAAGATTAAAAGTGTGGTTTTGTGTTCATGTGTTGTTGTTCTTGTTGTTGTCGTGTTGTTGGTGATGTGGTTTCTAAATCTGGAAGAAAGAAGTGTATAACGTATCGTATACAAAGCGTATGTTGGTCTGTTTGGTGTATAATATTAGATGTTAATGATTTGGATTGGAAAAGGATTAAGAAAGGTTATTGGGTTGTTTGAGTTGTTGGTATTGCTGTGATAACAGGAGATTAATTGGAAGTTCGGGTTAGGCGAGTTAGATACAGGAAATGCTGCCCGATTTCCGTTAAGTTCTTAACTAACCAAAATCCTAATCAAGAAAGTATGAACTAAAGAATGATTCCTATAAGTGATTGGTTGTAGATTTATAAGCTAGAAAGTATAGTTTACTAACGATAGCGTTACTTTCATATTAAATAGGCTAAAGGGGCGACGAAGCGAACTTGGTTACGATTAACCTATAACAGGTATGTAAAGCTAACCCTTCTTTCTTTTTGGCATGAGTTACATGAAATGAACAAACGACGAATGTATAAGCTCCTATTCTTAGAGACACTAGGGTGGTTAATGTCCTTGATTTCCATAAGTTATTTCATATTGTCTCGGTACACGTTTATGATTCTTGAAGTCCCATTTGACATAATTCATAATGACATTCGAGGGATACTTGACATAACTGCCTTCGTTGATATTCAAGTTTTAGTTCATTCTGTCTACCCTATCGAGTCTCAGATGACGATTTGATTTGCATATGGTTACTCATTACTTTGCTCGTGCATACTGTCATTATATCTTTCACCGAGTCCCGGGCCGGGTATGTTATCGTGCATAGTTTCACTGCATTGTTCATCGAGTCCCTCACTAGAGGGCCGGGTACGGTATATATATGTATATATGATGATATGATGATACGATGATATGATGATATGACGATGTGATTATGGCGCCAAGGATGGTATATGATGACTTTATTCACTGAGTCCCGTAAAGGGCCGGGTATGATATATGATATTGACATGCATGATTTATGTTTCATAAGGCCAGTGTATTGGTATTCTGGATATTATACTTGTCGCCTGTAATCCCTATTTCAGTCATGATCCTCTTTATTGTATTTCATGCTTTACATACTCAGTACATATCTCGTACTGACCCCCTTTCTTCGAGGGGCTGCGTTTCATGCCCGCAGGTACAGATACTCGATTCGGTGATCCTCCAACTTAGGATTCCCACTCAGCTGTCTTGGAGAGCTCCGTTGTTCCGGAGCCCAGACTTTTCGTACAGATCTTTTGATGTATATATATCTTTGTCCAGGGGTACGGCAGGGCCCTGTCCCGTCATGTTTCACTGTTGATACTCTTAGAGGTCTGTAGACATATGTGTGGGTTGTATATATATTATGATCAGCTTTGTCTATATGGTTTGTTGTGGATATTTTTGTTTGTTGTGGCAGCCTTGCCGGCTCGCATATTATATCGATATGTAGTGGCATCCTTGTTGGCTTTCGTTGTATATTGACATGTAGTGGCAGCCTTGTCGGATTGCGTATCATAAGGGTATATAGTGGCAGCCTTGTCGACTTGCGTATCTTATTTCGTTGTGATTGGTTGTGACTCCTCAGGAGACAGGTTATCATGATATGTGACGTTGTGAACCTTTGGGTCTTTGCCAATTCCCATATTGTTTAAAGTTTCAGTCTGATTATGTCTAACAGGTACGTATACGAGTGTCCAGCTCGGGCACTAGTCATGGTCCACGGGGCTGGGTCGTGATAGTTACTATTTTGATAGCCTTGTCGACGTGTATACTTGGGCCCATCTTGATGACGTATATGTATATATTTTTGGCTGGTATCCCTTACAGCTGATGATATTTATGAGTTATCTATATGGCCCACTCAGATATGACTATGAGATGTACGTTTTGAGGTGCTCGGTAGGTTAGCTCCGGATGCCTGTCATGACCCTCCGATTGGGTCGTGACAAAAGTGGTATCAGAGCAGTTCGTCCTAGGGTTATCTACGAGCCGTGTCCAGTAGATTTTTTTTTGTGGGTGTGAGCGTGCCACACTCATAAACAGGAGGCTGCAGGGCATTTAGGATGGTTACCCTTTTTTGTATCCTAGATCGTGCTAGAGAGCCGAGTCATAGGGTGTAAATCTTCAACCCTGACCTTTGTTGTTTTACAGTTTGATGACGACTCCTTTAGAAAGGATTGCGGGCGATTTGAGGGCTGCTATGATGATAGGGGGAGGATTAAGTTACTCTTTGGAAGAGGACCCAAGTGAGGATGCACCATCCATCGAGATGGACCCATCTGAGATCATGTCTTCTATGGAAACAGACCTGTCGGAGATTCAGGATGAAATAGCGCTACCGGTATCATCGACTTTGATGAGAGTAGAGAAGCCAGGAAAAGCTCCGTTGTTTCTAGTTTCACCTTTGACCATAGCTGGGCAAGGAAGGAAGAGGTCAATGCCGGGAGTTGATCCCCAAGCTTCGGATTATGGTATATCGGCGGAGAGTGCAAGGATTTCTGATAAACCGAGGAGTTTGCAGCCTGAGGACCCTATTAAACAATACTTGAGAAAGATTCAAATGAAGATGGTGGCCAGACCAGACAGGTTAGTAAAGTTGGTACATTTTTTAGAAGTTTCGGGTGGCGGTGAATGACCGATAGAGGGACAGCAGGAAGAAGTATTTTCCCAGCCTATATTTGAGAGATATGTGCCAGATTAGGGTCCTAGAGTTGTCACAACCCAACCGGAGGGCCATGACGGGCACCCGGAACTAATCCACCGAGCACCTCTCGTCATACTTTCACAACCATATCTAGGTGAGCCACATGGCTAACTCACAATCTTTATGCATTAATAACACAATGTCATCGGGCTAATGGACTTTTATATAAACATCATCTACTATGCCCATATACATATACACAAGCCGGTGAGGTTAGCAAAATGATATACAAAAATATGAGCTGACAAGGCTGAGAAACATCAAACTATACACAACTGTCTACGAGCCTCTAGGGAGAGTATGTGATATCATAATGATGGGACAGGACACCGCCATGCCCATACATGTACACAAAAGAATAATACCAACAGCTGTAGCTCTGAATCAAATGGAGCTCCTCTAGACAATCTCTGAATAAGGAGCCTAAGGGTCGAGTTTGTCTCCCTGTCCACCTGCAGGCATGACGCAACATCCACAAATAAACGGACGTCAGTACGAACAATGAACTGAATATGTAAGGCATAAGTAATAACATTATGAAAGCATAAAGGATAACATGGGGTAGAAGAACCACTTATACCTCTTGAGACGTTCATCACACTTACTTACCCTTTTCTGTAATGAAAACCTTCCATACATACACATTTACATATAGTAGTACTATACCCGACCATGTAGGTTCGGTGTCATACATACCCGGCCATAACAAGGCTCGGTCTTAAACGTACCCAACTATAGTGGTGTGCGCGCAGTAGATATCATACCCGGCCAAATAAGCTCGGTATTACCAAATAGCCATACATATATATATATATATATATATATATATATATATATATGTATACAGGAGTACATAAGTATCATCAACATCATCATCACTATATCTTTACTTAGAGGGTCAACTATCGTAGGATGAGATCAATAATGTCATGAGAGTATCAAGACTTAGGAGCTTCAACAATTCTATAAATTGAGGCGTTATAGAAGACATGGTGAATTTCATGAATAGGTGTACAATAATGGAATCATGACTTCAGAAGGAAGGGTTAGCCTTACATACCTTTATGTCTTCTTAGCTACTTAACGTTCTCCTCCGAAGCTCGAAGGATCTATATTTAAGTGGGTTCATAGCAAGGTTAGGTTTCAAAGACACTCTCAAGTCCAAGCTAGTATAATTCGTAAGCTAGCGAAAATTGGGCAGCATTTCCCCTATTTCATCTACTTCTACCAAAATTCTAAAACAACTCCCAAATAACAACGACATTATCAACAATACCATAATCAAGAGACTTCATTCATGTTAAGCATCATTCAGTCCCCAAAACTCCCTTTCATAATCATGCATAACAATAGCTACAACACATCACCATATATACTTACATACAACATTTCCCCAACATCATTAGTATCACCCATATCAAGATTATACTCATAACATGCCAAGAATCATAATTCAAGTTAACTTATAGCTCACAATATCCTCAAGTTCATACTTGGACTCTCCTTTCACTTTCATTCCTTCAACCACATGGTATGACAATAAAAAAACCATAACCATATGCAAGAGATGTAAAAACTTACCTTAATCACATAAGAAAAAATCTTGGATCAACTTACTCCACTAAAGTGAAGTCTCCAACATCAACACCAAAGGAAAACTTGAGTTCCACAAACCCTAGCAAGCTTCGTTGCACTTGAATCTCTTGGTTCTCTTGGATTTGGCTTGGATTAGTTTATAGAGTTAGATAAAGGGTTTCGGAGAGATCAAGGATCTGATTTGGGGAAATAATGTGGCCAAATGAAATGAAATGAAATATATAAAGCGTCACTTAAAAACTCGTCGGCATTTTGACCCCCCCTTTTGACGAACCGTAAAACTTCCTACGGTTCATCAAATTGCACCTTTAAAGGGACCAGCCAAACATGGCTCACTGTGACTATTTCACGGTGGAGCTCCACCATTTGACGGGTCGTCAAATGGTCCGTCAAATTGTCCTTTCCCGATAAGGTGCTTGCTTCAATTCGTTTGACTCCCAATCCTTATGGAACCTTCTTGGCACTTTTGTAACACTTCATTAACCATATAAGAGGCCCTATAGCTCCTCCTCAAGTCATTACTAAACAAAGTATACTCCATTGTTGCGAAATCGTCCCAAACATGACTTATATCCTACTGCCTTCGACGAGCTTAATTCCACCGATTCATATGACTTCAAAATCTTATAGTATGCGCTTAAAGTTGTCAAATACTCTCCTTAATATCATAAGGGCTTCATGTCCACCTTAGCCTCGCATTAGTATACTCATGATTCAAACGACTCGAATTTTCCAAGATGTAACATTCCTTCCCCCCCCCCCCCCCCGGGAACATTCGTCCTCGAATGTTAGACTCTTAGGGATTCTACAAAAATTTCGCCAGAGTTTCCCCTGCAATATGGCACTACCATCTTGTCATAGAAACCTAAAATATATCATCTCACAAGGCTACAACAAATAACAACAACCATGGTCACACATGACTAAGAAATCATCAAAGAAAGCATTACATACCTGAAGACAATAGAGCCTCTGCCTGAGTCTTCTCGGGAGGTAGAAATAGATATGGATACCTGAACTTTATATCTTCCTTAGCTTCCCAAGTCATCTTTTCCCCATTGTTGTTTCTCCATAAGACCTTAGCTGAAGCTGCATCTTTGGTTCTGAGTCTCCGAACTTGCCTATCTAGAATGGTAATGGGAACTTCTTCGTAGGACAATTGCTCGGTGACTTGGACATCATCTATCGGTACAATCTTGGAAGGATCTCTAATGCAGTTATGAAGCATCGATATGTGAAAAACCGGATGGACAAACTACAAATCCAAAGGTAGATCTAATTCATAAGCCCCCTGGCCTACCTTGCGTACAATCTCATAAGGCCTAATATACCGAGGACTAAGCTTGCTCTTTTTGCCAAATCTCATGACGCCCTTCATTGGTGACACTTTCAAGAATACCCAGTCCTTTAGTTGGAACTCCAAGTCTCGTCTATAGGATTTCTGACAACTCTGAGCGGTTAATAGTCAATCCTGTATAAGCTTGACCTTTTCTATGGCTTGCTGGATCAAGTCTGGCCCTATTAGTTTAGTTTCTCCCACTTCGAACCATCCAATTGGCGATCTGCACTTGCGCCCATATAAAGCCTCATACGGGGCCATTTGGATGCTGGAATAATAACTGTTGTTATAAGCAAACTCAATAAGTGGTAAGTGATCATCCCAATTACCTCCAAAATCCAACACATATGCCCGTAGCATATCCTCGAGAGTCTTGATGGTACGCTCAGCTTGTCCATCAGTCTGTGGATGAAATGTCATACTAAGACTCACTTAAATCCCCAAACTTTCTTGGAAGGACTTCCAGAAACTGGTTGTAAATTGTGTACCTCTATCGGAAATAATAGATACAGGAACACCATGGAGTCGTACTATCTCTTTGACATAAAACTTTGCGTAATCTTCAGCTGCGTATGTAGTTCTGACTGGTAGAAAATGAGCTGACTTCGTAAGTCTATCTACAATTACCCATATAGAATCATAGTTATTCTTAGAACGAGAGATAGCCTGTGATGAAGTCCATATTAATCACTTCCCATTTCCAAGTTGGAATTTCCATAGCTTGCAACAATCCACTGGGCTTTTGATGTTCAATCTTCACTTGTTGGCAGTTAGGACATTTAGCCACGAATTCTGCTATGTCTTTCTTCATTCCATTCCACCAATATATGAATTTAAGACCATGGTACATTTTCGTCTCTCCGGGATTAACAGAATAACAGGAACAATGGGCTTCTTTCAAAATCTGATGACGTAACCCTGCAATATTGGGAACACATAACCTGTCTCGACATCAGAGAACTCCATCTCCAGAAATCTCAAAGGATGACCTTTTCTTCTTAGAAAGTGTATTTCTGTAACGAGCTAGCATGGGATCCTCATACTGGCATTCTTTCACCTCAACTACTAGTAATGAGACAGTTGAATTCTGAATGGTAGCTCCCATATTGCCCGAACTCCTAGGCTAGCTAACTCCTGGAGCTCACGAGCTAACTCTCTTTTATCTAGCTTAACATCACATAAACTTCCAATAGATCTACAGCTAAAAGCATCAGCCACAACGTTCGCCTTCCCGGTATGATATAGAATGTCAACATCATAATCTTTCAACAACTCTAACCATCGCCTTTGCCATAATTTTTTTACTTGAAAATATACTGAAGGCTCTTGTGATCCGTATAAATATCAACATGAATACCATACAAATAATATCTTCACATCTTCAATGCATGAATCACCGCAGCTTACTCTAGATCATGGGTCGGATAGTTTTTCTCATGTTTTCGCAGTTGCCTTGAAGCATAAGAAATCACCTTACCATGCTGCATCAACACACATCCTAACCCAACACCTGAAACATCACAATAGACAACATAGCCATCCACTCCTTCTACAAGTGTCAGAACTAGGGCCTAAGTTAATCTATTCTTTAACTCTTGAAAACTGTGCTCACAAGCATCCGTCCATTGAAATTTAGCTGCCTTTTGAGTTAGCTTTGTCAATGGTGCAGAAATAGAAGAAAAACCTTCCACAAATCTTCTGTAATAACCTGCCAAACCTAGAAAACTACGAACCTCCGTAGGTGTTGTAGGCCTTGGCCAAGTCTTCACAGCCACAATATTCTGGGTATCCACCCGAATACCATCGGCTGAAATAATATGCCCCAAAAAGGTCACCGAATTCAACCAAAACTCACACTTTGAAAAAATTGCAAATAGCTCCCGAGTCTGAAGAAATCTAAGAATGGTACATTAATGATCTGCATGTTCTGCCTCATACCGAGAATATACCAAGATATCGTCATTGAATACTATCACAAATAGGTCTAGGAAAGGCCTGAACACATTGTTCATCAAATTCATAAATACTGCCGGTGCATTAGTTAGTCCAAACGACATTACCCGGAACTTGAAATGACCGTATTTGGTTCTGAAGGCAGTCTTAGGAATATCTTCCTCCTTGACTCTCACATGATGATACCCGGATCTCAAATCTAATTTTGAAAAACATTTGGCACCCTGCAATTGATCAAATAAATCATCGATCCTTTGAAGCAGATATTTATTCTTGATCGTCACCTTATTCAGTTTCCTGTAATCAATACACATTCGCAAGGAGCCATCTTTCTTCCTTACAAACAACACGGGTGCTCCCCACAGGGATGAACTAGGCCTAATAAAGCCTTTCTCAAGCAAGTCCTTCAATTGCTCCTTTAACTCTGCGGGAGCCATCCTATAAGGAGGAATAGATATAGGTTTTGTATCCGGTAGCACATCAGTAGCAAAATCGATCTCTCATTCTGGGGAAAGGCCTGGAAGCTCTTCCGAAATACATCCGGAAACTCATTCACTACTGAGACAGCTTCTATATCTTGAACCCGTACTAAATGGTAAACACAACCTTTTGCAATCACCTTCCTTGCCTTGAGATAGGAAATAAATATACCTCTCAATGACGCTGTATTCCCCTTCTGTTCCAAAACTGGTTTTCCCAGAAACTAAAAGCGAACCATTTTTGTTCTACAATCAACATTGGCATAGCAAGAAGCTAACCAATCCATGCCCATGATAACATCAAAATCCACCATTTTCAACTCACGTAAATAAGCCATAGTACGATGATTACAAATCACAATAACATAATTTCTATACACTCGACTAGCTATTACCGGATCACCAACAGGTGTCGATACCTCAAAAGGTTTGATTGACTCCGGTTTCACCCCAAATAGACTAGCAATATAAGGAGTAACATATGAAAATGTGGAGCTCGGATCGATCAATACATATACATTAAGAGAAACACCTGTGACAACATCAGGGGAGGACTCAAGATCTTATCGCCCAGCCAGTGCATAAATACGGTGCTGAGGACCACTAGAACTGTGTGTTCCTTCTCTACCTCTGCCAGGACTGACTGGCGTCTATGAGCCTTACCCCAGAGGGCATATAGATGATAAAGACCCAGCTGCTGACCCTATAGCTTGGACCCTTCCCCTACCACCTATCAATGGACAGTCACGCATGATATGGCCTGGCCGACCGCAGGCATAGCAAACATCTGAACCTAATCGGCACTGTCCCCAATGTAACTTCTCGCACTGAGAATATCATGGTATGGGTGGTCTTTCCTGGCCCGAGTCACCCCTGTAATGAGAACCTGAAGCTCTAAAACTCTGACTCGGCCCGGAGTGAATAGGTCTATCAAATCTCTATCTCGTAAACCGTGGAGGCACACTAGTCATAGAATGGCCTGTATCCCTAGAAAACTGTTGTCTTTGCCCTTCTCGAAACTCACTAGTCGGACCCGAAGATCTAGCCCTCTTGCTATAACCCCTATCATGCTCACGCTTACTTTTTTGCTGTTGTTGGCTTTCCTACAAAGTCTGGGCATGGGCTTGAATGCGAGAAATGTCCATACCATCTTGAAATGACGTAGTCAACCACTTATCCATCACATGTGGCCCTAAGCCACTCATAAACTGGTGCACTCGATCACCCATATCCGCTACCATGGCCGGAGCATGCCTAGCCAAAGAATTGAAGCGAAGGCTATACTCTAGGGCACTCATACTTCCTTGCCTAAGATTCAAAAACTTATCGGATCTAGCCCACCGAACCTCTGGGGCCAAGTAATGTCGGAGGAAAGCATCAACGAATTCTCGCCATACCGGGGGAGGTGAATTGACTCCCCTAAAAGACATCCAAACCGTACAGTAATGAACCGCAACATCTCGTAGTCTATAGGAAGCCAATTCTACCGATTCGACATTTGAAGCATGCATTAACCAAAGTGTTCTCAACATCCCATCAATAAAGCTTTGAGGGTCCTCATCCGGTTTTGACCCGAAGAATTTCGAAGGTTTCAAGCTAATAAAATCACGGGGTCTAGCACTCACCGCCCTATCACCATGACCCGTGCCCTGCCGCTGAACCTGCACGGCGACTAACTGAGTCAGTAAATGGATGGCCTCTTTCACTTCTTGACCTAAGACATCTGGTGGAGTAACTGGGAGTGTTGGAGCTAGGACTGAGGCTCCCTCAAACTCCCCAAAAATAGGTGATGATTGAGAGGACCGAGATGGAACCTCATTATGAGACTCACCCTCCTCTATAACTGTCGGCGGTACTCGCTCAGTCCATTTACCTGCCACTGTCTTGCCCTTTTGGGCTGCTGTAGCTTTTCTCTTTACAGGCATCTCTGAAATACATAACACACGGTTAAAAAAAGAGAAATCCTTATATCATGGCTCTATCGCACGATCTATGAAGAAAGAAGATCATTCATTCCTAAATGCCCGCAGCCTCTTATTTATAAGGGTGGCGTGCAACACACCCATAAACAAGACTCTACTGGACACGGCGTGTAGACACACCTTAGGACGGAACTACTCTAATACCATTTTTGTCACGACCCAACCGGAGGGCCATGACGGGCACCCGGAGCTAACCCACCGGACACCTCTCGTCATACTTTCACAACCATAACTAGGTGAGCCACATGGCTAACTCACAATCTCTATGCATTAATAACAAAATGTCATCGGGCTAATGCACTTTTATTTCAACATCATCCACTATGCCCATAGACATATACACAAGCTGGCGAGGCTAGCAAAATCATATACAAAAATATGAGGCGATAAGGCTGAGAAACATCTAACTATACACAACTATCTACGAGTCTCTAGGGAGAGTATGCAACATCATAAAGACGGGACAGGACCCTACCATGCCCATATATGTACACAAAAGAATAATACCAAAAGCTGCAGCTCCGATATCAAATGGAGCTCCTCTAGGCAATCTCTGAATAAACAGCCTAAGGGTCGAGTCTATCTACCTGTTCACCTGCAGGCATAACGCATCATCCACAAACAAACGGATGTCAGTACCAAAAATATACTGAGTATGTAAGGAATAAGTAATAACATTACGAAAGAATAAAGGATAACATGGGGTAGAAGAACCGCTTATACCTCTTGAGACATTCATCACACTTACCCTTTTCTCTAATGAAAACCTTCCATACATACACATTTACATATAGTAGTACTATACCCGACCATGTAGGTTCGTTGTCATACATACCTGGCCATAACAAGGCTCAGTGTTATACATACCCGGCCATAACAAGGCTCGGTATTATACGTACCCAACTGTAGTGGTGTGCATGCAGTAGATATCATACCCGGCCACATAAGCTCGGTATTACCAAATAGCCATACATATATATGTATATAGGAGTACATAAGTATCATCAACATTATCATCATCACTATATCTTTCCTTAGAGGGTCAACTATCATAGGATGAGATCAACAATGTCATGAGAGTATCAAGACTTACGAGCTTTAACAATTCTAGAAATGGAGGCGTTATAGAAGACATGGTGAATTTCATGAATAGGTGTACAATAATGGAATCATGTCTTTAGAAGGAAGGGTTAGCCTTACATACCTTTATGTCTTCTTAGCTACTTAACGTTCTCCTCCGAAGCCCGAAACATCTATATTTAAGTGGGTTCATAGCAAGGTTAGGTTTCAAAGACACTCTCAAGTCCAAGCTAGTATAATTCGTAAGCTAGCGAAAATTGGGCAGCATTTCCCCTATTTCATCTACTTCTACCAAAATTCTAAACAACTCCCAAACAACAACGACATTATCAACAATACCATAATCAAGAGACTTCATTCATGTTAATCATCATTCAGTCCCCAAAACTCCCTTTCATAATCATGCATAACAATAGCTACAACACATCACCATATATACTTACATACAACACTTCCCCAACATCATTAGTATCACCCATATCAAGATTATACTCATAACATGCCAAGAATCATAATTCAAGTTAACTTATAGCTCACAATATCCTCAAGTTCATACTTGGACTCTCCTTTCACTTTCCTTCCTTCAACCACATGGTATAACAATAAAAAAACCTTAACCATATGCAAGAGATGTAAAAACTTACTTTAATCACATAAGAACAAATCTTGGATCAACTTACTCTACTAAAGTGAAGTCTCCAACATCAACACCAAAGGAAAACTTGAGTTCTACAAACCCTAGCAAGCTTCTTAGCACTTGAATCTCTTGGTTCTCTTAGATTTGGCTTGGATTAGTTTATAGAGTTAGAGAGAGGGTTTTGGAGAGCTCAAGGATCTGATTTGGGGAAATAAGGTATCCAAATGAAATGAAACAAAATATATAAAGCGTCACTTAAAAACCCGTCGGCATTTTGACGCCCCCTTTTGACGGACTGTCAAACTTCCTACGGTCCGTCAAAATGCACCGTTAAAGGGACCAGACAAACATGGCTCACTGTGATTGTTTCACGGTGGAGATCCACCATTTGATGGGCCATCAAATTCCCTACGGTCCATCAAATTGTCCTTTCCTGATAAGTTGCTCGCTTCGATTCGTTTGACTCCCAATCTTTATAGAACCTTCTTGGCACTTGTGTAACACTTCATTAACCATCTAAGAGGCCCTATAGCTCCTCCTCAAGTCATTACTAAAAAAAGTATACTCCATTGTTGCGAAATCATCCCAAACATGACTTACATCCTACTTCCTTCGACAAACTTAATTCCACTGATTCATATGACTTCAAAATCTTATGGTACGCGCTTAAAGTTATCAAATACTCTTCTTAATCTCATAAGTGATTCATGTCCATCTTAGGCTCGCATTAGTCTAGTCATGATTCAAACGACTCAAAATTTCAAAGATGTAACAAGAGTAGGGCCATGGAGAGGTACACATCCGTCGGAGTTTCAGGACCAGAACAACTAAGGATGGCAGGTATATTTGTCGCTCTGATAAAGTGTTATAACTAAGCAAGTATGATTTTGAAATGTTTTATATTATGCAACGACGTATGTCATAAAGCCCCTATGATTATGTTAGGGAAAGGAAAAGAGTAATGTTAAAGAGGAACCTAGAGTGAAGTTTGTGGGTAGACAATAGGTTAAAAATGGTGAACACGATGATAGAACGGTGGAAAAAGATATGTTGTGGTAATAATATAATGGTATAATAAAATAGGAAAAGTATGTGTAGGGAGCATAGTTCGATGGAGAGATTATATCTACAAAATTACGAATGATGGGTATCAAAAGGAATCTGTAAGATATGAAAAAATTGTAAGTGAGATTAGATAGTATAGTATGAGAGGATGAGTGATGACGTTAGGTACAATTAGTGTTTTATTAATGTTTAAGTACACTTGAGGAAGGTATCGATATATTTATTATATGTAATTCTGTTAAGATAACTTTTGGAGACTTACTGAGGGGACTTGAAAAGAAGAGAAGTTTGAGGAGATTTTCAGCAAGGTGATAGCAAAATATTATGTTTATGTTTTGAGTGGCCAGTGACCTTAGAAATGTTTTATTTATGGGACATCGGTATGATTAGATTGGAGTTGTAATTTTCCCTCGAGGTAAGACGCGGAAAGGATACGTATATGTTTAAATATGACCTTTGAGTGTAAATATGCTAACGATTTATGAGCAGAAAGAGATAAAGCAGGAATTACGAATATGAAAAAGAGTGTCGGTTATAAGAATGATGATACCTAATGTCTAAAAGGGTTATGATACGGAATGCAAGATTCGCCAAGGATAATTATTGTTTTGAATATTAAAAAGAGATATGATTAGTTAGCAGAGGTAAAAGAACGATGTATGTCACTTAATAAGCTAGATATTGAAAAGGGCCTTTTGATCATATAGAGTATATTGGCACGACATTATACAAAGGTACGAGTATAAGGATATATGAAACATGAGCTATTTTGCAGGGATGTATAAGATAAAGGTAGGACCAAGGTATGGAAACAAATTTCTCCGGAATTTTTATCACCACAGGATTATTGAGTTAGTAATACAAGGGTGAATAGCTAATGCAAGAAGCGAGTGATGTTTTGAAAGAATTAATCGTATGATGGGAAATGAATGAATTTGAAGTCACAAGTTGATACAAAATACACACTTCATTGATGAGACAAACTTGTAGTCTAAAAGAGATCTGCCTAAAGAACGATCATTTATGTAATGAAGAAGAGGAGAAACGTTAACAATCTGCAGATTTTTGAGAAGAGACTCTTGTGCTAGATACTATTACAGTGATTGGATGGGTGAACGAGTAATAGAAGAAAGATAATTACTATAAAGATGGTAAGGAAAAAATATGAAGATCTCATTGATAAAGATTAGGTCCATCCAGTGCCAATACGTCTATAAGAATATGTAACCCTTTAAATGTATATGCGACTGACCAGATAGACTCGAATGGTGAACAATTACGGTTAAGATTAGTTGCGGATTCGCTGAGAGTATGTATTTATAGGAAAAAGAGAAGATAATGGGATATTAACTATAGAGAATTGGGTTACTACTTTAAGGGGGGAGGACGAGATGACAAGTATGGGATCAGAAGTATCCCTTGTTAAAAGATGGAAAGATAATAACAAATGAATTGGAAACTATCTCAAAAGGATATTACGTTAGTAGGACAATAAGGTGTAAGGACGATTTGGTGATAAAAATAACCAGTCAGTCATATGCATGACTAAATAAAGATTGGAAGATAGTACTCTAAGGAAGGAATTACTCGATGTTTGAAGATAAGGGTGTAATAGGAAGTTCAGTAATGAAGAAATAGAAAAGGATTGAGTATGATGGTACTCGAAGTAAATAATGGAATAAGATAAGAAGTTAAGAGAAATAGCCATCGCGAGCTAGTCGTATGAATACGAAGTTTCTACATCACATACCGGTTGGGAAAGCACTGTACAAGGAAAGCCTTAAAGGAAAAGGTATCCGAGTCAGAATCTCGTAACATCTTGGTCAAGGAAAAGATGCGGAGTAAACAATAGAAGAGGACTGAAATGAAAATGAACTATTCGAAGGAACATAGGTACTTGACGATAACAAACTATGATGAAAAAGAATAAATGTGCATAATTATATGGAAGCGAAAGCTTATGATGATACGAGAATTCCAGGCATAGAATATTCGGGAAGTAAGAGAATTAAAGTCGCGTTGTAAGTAAATGGAATAAGATGGACCTAAATGAGAAACTAAAGGCTAGTTGCGGTAGTGAAGAGGATAATGAGGAGTAAGTTTATGTAAGATAGATTTATGGCATTAAGATGAATAAGGATGGATCTAGAATCGGAATGGATACGTTTATTCTGGGAAATAGCATAAGGGTATAGAATTATACACCGCAGAGATGATATAAATATACAAGAAGCTTACCAAGATTTCTAAATAGCTTCAACTGATGAAGTGTAGCGTACCTGAGAATAGTAATAGCGAAATATGATATATGTCAGGAAAACTTGAGTAAACACATAGTATCCTCGATATAATATATCTCTTAAACCAAAGCTCGAAAAAGGATTTAGGAAGAAGTATCTTAGCAAGATGGATCCCTAAGATATTAGGACCGACTATATCTTAAATTTAGCAAAGTATTATGATCTATTCAGAAGTAACAAGGATGTATCATGACCTTAATGGATTGATAAAAAAGGAAATATTACAGAGAGTTCATAGTTCGTTAATAAATAAACAGAAGCTTGAAAGACCGAGGAAAAAAATGGATATGTCGTTGAGGAATGAAGGAATGATCAGTATGGATTTTATGATTGTGAGGGATCATGTAAACTATATATGGAATTATCTGGTTAAGATGTCCAGTTCTCTACTAGTGCTTGAGGATTAGTACATTCAGAGAAACCTGAAGAGTATAGATTAACCCAATATTGACTTTCACCTTGAGATATGCGGGTAGGTAGAGCACGCTTTTTAGATGACCCAAAATATGTTATGAACATGTATGTTGAACCTGTAAGGAAGTTGGGATGACCAGTTAGTGTGGCTTGCAATTTGCATATCCAGATGGCCCGTATGAAGCTCTATAAGAATGGGAGAGTATTAGATTATTTGAGATTTAGAATTTCATTCTGAAGAGATGTATGAGGTGTAATAAGGAGGATACGTTTACCCTTGGGTTATACGCATGATGGGCCGAAGAGGCCTACGAGATTTATCCTCAGAATTGGAATCTGCATATTTAGTCTTTTACACATCTACACTTTGCAAGTGCATTGAGAATTCTCCACAGTTGTACCAATTGATGATATTCGAATTACATAATGATTATCGTATGAGGAAGTTCCTACTACCCTCTCAGATCACCGAAGTTCTAGGGTTGTGGATTGAGAACAGGTGATGCAGCCTCGATAATACTACTATGAAAGAATATGAAGGTAGAAGAGATGACTCAAGAAGCTAAGAAAGATATGAGATCCAGATATCCACATTTGTTTCCATTACCAATGGATATCCAGACCGAGACATCATAACCTTCAGGTATGTATATGTTGTTAGTTACTGTCATTGGTCGTGTGGAGCCATTGTTATTACTGATTGTTTTAGCCCTGGGTGGCATTGTGTTGTTGGGTTGCGGTGTGGCAGGTTGGCAGTGGTACAGTTACAGGGGAGACTATGCTGAAATTTTTGTACCCCTAAGAGTCTAACATTCGAGGACGAATGTTCCTAAGGGGGGAAGGATGTTACACCTAAAACAATTTCACGTCATTTGCATTGTAAGTAAACTAACATAAGCCCGGAGAGGTTGTGGGACCCTTACAAGATTAAGGAATACTTTTAACAAGTGTTAAGCAAGTGTCTAAAAGTTCCGGGATCAAGCGAATTGAAGGAATTAAGTTTGTAAAAACTTTGGGAAACCTTGGTTAAATTTTGGATAGAAATTTTGGCCCAACTTGAGAGAGGCATATCACCTAGAATATGAGAAGTTATGGAGTCCATAACCTATGTAAATTCAAGTTCAGTTATTCTTCTTTCCAATGCAATTGAAAAATTGCAATTATGAGATACGGGATGAAAGTACGGGACGTACTTTGAAGTACAGCCCGACCTTTGCCCGAAATTTCCAGAATGTTGAAAGTCGGTGGAACCTTCCTATAAATTGATTTTCATGACATGGGGTCATTTTATTCCATCAAAACAGATCCTTCTAGACCCCTTAAGCTCTCCCAACCATTTCTAATCATCTCTAATCATCCTAAACCTTTTCAAGAGAAGATCAAACCTTGAAAACCTAAGCTAAATTATGGAAGTTGGATGTTCTTGCTTTCACATGGAATTGTGGTGATTAAGTCTTGGAGCAAGTTGTGTGGGTTGAAATTCTTCAAATATAAGGTATGTTTTTCATCTTATCTCTTATGTTGGGTTGATTTGAAGGTTTAGCAAGTTTTAAAAAGTGAAAATAGTTATGGAGGAAAGATCATAAATTGTTGTGTTGTAGTTGTTCAGTTCATGGACTGTTTTGAACATGTTGTGGTTGTGTCGTTGAGTTAATTTCCCTGTATATGGATAGTATCTAATGTTGTTGGTGTGCTGATGAGATTATGCTCCTTGATTGGGAAGAAAGGAAGTGTATATTGGAATACTTTGGGTTGGTTGATGTATATTCTTCGTAAGGGCAATGAAGGGAGTATTTAAAGACTTTTGTAAGCTTGTTGTTGTTATTATGGGTTGTTGTATATATTGAGGTGATTGGATTGTAAGGGGAAATGCTGCCCGTTTTAATTTTGAAACAAGTTGTCATTGATATACGTGATATACTAGCGCCATCTAAGTTTGTGTATGTATTTCTTGTTATAGGATTGGCGTGCTAGTTTTAATTAGCTCGAATGTTGGATTGCTTGGACGGCTTCAGGTATGTTAAGGATGTCCTTTCTTTCTTACGACATGATCATTTTGATAGAAACCTATTCACATGATATCCATAATGTCCTTATTTTTAGAAATGCTAGAAGCTTATGGTTCTTGAGGTTCTTATGATATTGTTGATAATTGTCTCATGATTTATTGATATTTATCTTATCGTTATTGATCTCATTCATTGATGTTGATATCATCTTACGATTATTGTTCCTTCAAGGTGAGATATGTTCATGATGATAGCTCCATAATGATAATCGGAGGTTTACCGACCTTACGTTACTTCGATAGAGTTATAGCTTTTATTTGGGATCTTGTTACGACCCGGCTAGGGGGCCGCGACGAGCACCCGGTGCTACCCCACCCGGGCACCCCCTTATCGTACATAACATAACATCTAGGTGAACCATAAGTCAATTCGTGCTTTTCTTATCGTTAATCATACTGATCCCATTAGACGACCATCATCATTTAACATATCATAGACATCTATGCCACATCATAAGTACAAGGCCGACGAGGCCAACAAATGATATACAAAACATCGGCCGAACATCTCTACCCACATACACATGACTACGAGCCTCTAAGAGAATGACATATCGTATGAGCGGGACAGGACCCCGCTATGCCCATAATTATATACACAAAAGAATAAGTACCCAAAAGCTACAGCTCCGAAAGAAATGGAGCTCTGCTATGCAATCTCTGAATAAGCAGCTATGGATCAAGTCTGTCTCCCTGTGCACCTGCGGGCATGACGCAGCGTCCACAAACAAAAGGACGTCAGTACGAAGAATGTACTGAGTATGTAAAGCATGATCAACATCAATATAGAAGCATAATAGATATCATATGAAAATGGCATAGGAGGGGAGACAGTAATATCATCATCATCATGTCGCTTACTTGCATACATCGTCGTTCGTATCCCATAATAATACTCGTACCATACTTGTGCTCATATTCGTATACATGTCCTTATTCGTATTCTTATACATAGTCTTTTCACATTCATATTCATATTATATACATAGCCATACACTTATATACATACATAGCGTGCCCGACCATAAGGGTCGGTGTTTCATACGTACTTAGCCAACCAAGGCTCAATGTTATTTCTACCTGGCCCTACCAAGGCTTCAGGGTTATCTGTACCATCTGCAGATGTGTGCGCGCGTTACGTAATCGTATACATACTTTATACATAGTCATATACATATAGTCTTAACCGGCATCATAAGCTCGGGGTCTTATCATAGCCCTTCATAGTCATACATATACATATATCATAGCTCGTAAGCATCTCTAATCTCATTTTACTCTCATCATTATTACTATCCTCATCATTATCGTTACATCTACATTATGGACTTACTCGTCATACGAGGAACATAGTATAATCATAGTACATATCAAGGGTCGTGAGCCTATGAGGTCGGAATGTCAACCATGTGAAGACAACATACTCATATAAAGGAATTAGGAATTTGGCCAAGAACCATGCCTTATGAAAGAAGGGTTAGCCTTACATACCTTTCCGTCGAACTATTCTACACTTGCACGTTCCCTTCCAATGCTAGCGTTTATACCTTCATTAATATCAAAACAATGGCCATTAGTCATTCACATTATCCACATTATCTAGATTCCTCAATTTGCCTCTAATTCACGCACATTCATGGTTATAACACCCATCTTCATCCATTCGTCTAAAGTGTTTAGTTCATGATCTTAATACCATTTATAACCCATTCATATCACAACACAACAACATTCATAACTCAATTCAAACTATTTCTCAAAATGTCACTATTCATCATTCATGACCTAGTTGACCACATTTTCTACAATCCATGTATTTTAATTCTCCAATACCTTAAACATCTTGTAAAAATCATGAATCTTACCTTAGTAGTTGTAGGAAGAAGCTTTGGTTGATAATACTCTTCTTTGAGCAAAACCCTAGTTTTTCTCCATTTGGATTTCTTGACTTGGATGATCCTTGATGATTCCCTTATCCTTGATTCACTTGTCTTAATGTTATTGATGGCTTATAATCCTTGAAAACTCATATAATAAATGTAGAGAGAAGTTTTAGAGAGAAGTGGTGTAATGTAGTAATGAAATAAAATAAGTCTTGATCCTCATATTTAATGAATTGGAAAATCTGTGTTGGGTGAACAGTGGTCGTCCATGGAGGTTTACGGTCCGTATTCCACTTTACGGACCGTCCCTCGTGGTCGTCTTTAAGCTTAAGCAGGACCAGATACTTTGGCCTGCATGCATGGTGATTTACGACTATGGTTTACGGGCCGTAAATCACTTTACGGTCCGTCCACCAGGTCGTATTATACCTCTTCCTCAGCTGGTAGAAAGTTGAAGTTGGACATGCCAGTTTACGACTTCAAGTTTGCGGACCGTATTGCACTTTACGGTCCGTATTTTGTACTATACGACCACTGGGCAGAAAGCTGAAGCTTTTGCATGGCAGTTTACGAGTGCCAGTTTACGGACCGTGTTGCACTTTACGGTCCGTATTTTGCAATATACGACCACTGGGCAGTTTTGCTAACTTTCAATTTTTCTCATTTCTCGACTTTTCATTCTAATCATCAACATCCCTTTACATACATTTCCCATGAAACATTATACACTCGCACTCCTTGCACACATCATTAGTTCATTTACTTGCGTTCCAACGGAAAATTTCCGAGGTGTAACAGATCTCATGCATGCTTTATATATATATATATATATATATATATATATATATATATATATATATATATGTGTGTGTGTGTGTGTGTGTGTGTGTGTGTCTATTTTCTCACACCGAGCCGCGCTATAGATGGTCAGGCATGCACATAGATGTGCACACCACTGCAATGGCAGATTATGATATTACCCCAGACAAGGGATGCCCCAGACAAGGGATGATGATGATGTGATGATAACACTGAGCCTACATGGCCGAGTACGGTACTATATATGTATATATGAAAATGTTTTTTTTTAAAGAAAGCTAGGCATACATGATATCCGCCTTAATAGGCATTCAGAGGTATAGGTTGATCCTTCTTATCTTATGTTATCTTCATATTCTCATTATGTTGTTATTCATGTCTTACATACTCAGTACATTATTTGTACTGACGTCTTTTTGTTTGTGGACGCTGCTGTTACACCTTAGGGGAGATTCATGTTATTCGCATGATGAGTGGACTAACGTGAGTCTAGAGTGTACATGAAGTCCCTACAAGTAAGAAAGGATACTTAATAATTCTAATTAAGATTCCAAAGATATTTGAGGCAAAAGAAGAAAGCTCATCGAAGAAAGTTAAGTTAGATTCTTGTTTGGGAGAATTTCACATCATTTGAGGAAGTGATATAGAGCCCCTTGGATGGTTAATGAAGTGTTATATAAGTGCCAAGAAGGTTTCATAAGGATTGGAAGTCAAACGAATCAAAGAGAGCATGATTACGCAAAATTAGGAAAAATTGGCCCGCACACTGTGCGCCAACTCCCCAAATTGGGAGAGCTCACTGCCCAGCACCTCCCCTAAGTGGTGGGGAGAGTGTGCGACTGCACACTCAGTGTTCAAGGTTGTATACTCTCCGCCAACTTTGTCGGGGGGCGAAAATGCCACCTTTTTAAATCCCAAACGACCCTAAGTTCATTTCTAACTTCTCCCACTTATTTCTCTACCTCTCTAGACACTTACAAGGAGTTATTGATGGTTCCATACCACTCCACACCCTTCCATAACCATCTAAAGAGAGAATCATCATTTTCACCCCAAGGTAATCCAAGAAAAGTGATTGTTCTTGAGTTCTTTCAAAGTTGGAGTGAACTTGGTCTTGAAGGGAGTTGAGGTAGGCGAGGTTCCTTGAACATAAGGTATGTTTTTCATCTTAATTATAAGGTTGGATAGATGTAAACATTTAGTGATCCTTTAGAAAGGAAAAGAATTAAAGTGGAGAAGCCATAGATGTTGTAGTGAGGAAGATTACTATGGTGCAAAATTGAAAAGGGGGTTTTGGTTGGAATTTATGCTAAATTTAATATAACTACTTGAATATGAAATTATGGATGTTGATAGTATGATTTGGGAGTTGTTTTATGATATGGTGAAAATAAGTGAAATAGGGGAATGCTGCCCAAATTCCGTTAGCCCTTTAGTTGCTCTAAATTGAACTTAAGCATGTTTTCAATGACCTAACCTTCGTACGAATTCTCTTGAATGTATAGTCACGAGCTTGAGAGGAGAACGTTTAGTCGTTAAGGAGACATAAAGGTATGTTATGGCTAGTCCCTTTCTTTCTAAAGGCATGATTCCTTTCTAATGAACATACATATGCTTTCCATAACATTCTTATTCCCAAAAGTTAGAAGTTCATGATTCTTAGAGTTTCTTATGATGCCAAAGATAAGTATGTTCCATGATGATAATGCTGATGATGATAATTCCATTCTTGGAGATTCTAAAGCTTATGGATTTTATGCTAATACGAGATTATTGAGCTTATTTCATAATTTCCTTGATTTTATTCATTGTTGTTGATATCACCTTATAATAATTGTTCCTTCAATGTGAGATATAGCAATGATGATTGCACCATAATGTAAATCGGAGGTCACCAACCTTATGTCACTCCGATAGAGTTGGAGCTTTGATTGGGCGCTCATGCATGCTATATGTATATGTATGATTACACAGCGCCTAGTTGGTCGGGCATGACACCACTTCGGTGGGCGGCTTATGGATAATGATAACACCGTGCCTATTTGGCCGGGCATGACACCACTAGTGGGCGGCGTGTGATGGTTACCCCGGACGCCGGAGGCCCGGACGCGGGAGGCCCGGACGCGGGTTAATGATGATTATATATATATGTTTATGATGTTTTATGAGTAAATTTTTGCATGTATGTTTCTCGCCTTAAAAGGCAATTTGATATACAAGTTATCTCTTTATCTCATATTTCTTTGTTCTTTATTATGCTATATTTATGCCTTACATACTCAGTACATTGTTCGTACTGACGTCCTTTCTAGTATGGGCGCTGCGTTCATGCCCGCAGGTAGACAGGGAGATGGTCCATATCCCTAGGAGCTTTACAGCAGATATAGAGGAGCACTCCACTACTCCGGAGTTGCGGTTTGTTGGTATATATTTTTGTGTACATAATGGGCCATGGCGGGGTCCTGTCGCGTCCTTATGGTTTTTAGTACTCCAGTTAGAGGCTCGTAGACATATGTGGGTAGTAAATGTCTTATGATCTCTTTAGTGTATGTCTTGTATATCGCTTTGTAGCCTCGTGGGCTTATAAATTTGTATATATATGTTTTGAGAAGTAATTGAAGACCGTTCCATATTAAGTGTTGCTTTGAGAATTGTATTTATTCAGGACGAAGCAGGTGATATAAGGATAGGTGGTGCTCGGTAGGCTAGCTCCGGGTACCCTTTATGGCCCTCTAGTTGGGTCATTACAGAAGTGGTATCAGAGCAGTTCGTCCTAGGGTGTGTCTACGAGTCGTGCACAGTAGAGTCTTGTTTATGAGTGTGAAGCGCGCCACACTTATAAACAGGAGGCTACGGGGCATTTAGGAATAATTGACCTTCTTTCTTCTTCAACGATCGTGCGATAGAGCCATGGTATAAGAATCCTTTTCTTCCTAATTGTGTGTTCGGATTTCAATAATGCCTATGAAGAGGAAAGTGACAGCTGTCTAGAAGGGAAAAACAGCTACAGGGAGGCGGACTGAACGGGAGTTGCTGGAAAATATAGAGGAGGGTGAGTCCAATAATGAGGTTCCATCTCGGACCTCTCATACTCCACCTATCTCAGAGGAGCATGAAGAGGTTTCAACTCTAGCCCCAGTACCTCCAGTTCCTCTACCAGGTGCTTCAGGCCAACAAATGACTGAGCCTATTCAATTGCTGACCCAGTTAGTTGCCGCTCAAGCACAGCGGCAGGGTGCGAGTCTTAGTGATAGAGTGACTAGTGTCAGAGCCTGTGATTTTATGAGCTTGAATCCTCCAGAATATGTCGGGTCAAAGCCGGATGAATACCTGCAGGGCTTTATAGATGAGATGCTGAGAACGTTGAGGATAATTCATGCTTCTGATACTGAGTCAGTGGAATTGGCCTCCTATAGACTACGAGATGTGGCCGTCGTTTGGTACAATAATTGGATATCTTCAAGAGGGGAAAATATTCCTCCCTCGGTATGGCAAGAGTTCGTAGACACCTTCGTTCACCATTATTTGCCACCCGAGTTTCGACAGGCTCAAGCCGGCATATTTTTGAATCTCAGACAGGGGAGTATGAGCGCTCGAAAGTATAGTCTCCGGTTTAATTCCTTGGCTAGCTATGCTTCAGTTATGGTAGCCGACATGGGGGACCATGTCCACCGGTTTGTTAGTGGCTTGGGGCCATATTTGATTAAATATTGCTTGACAGCTTCACTCCAGGAGGGGATGGACATCTCCCGTATTCCGGCCCATGCTCAGAATTTGGAAGAGAAACAGCAGTCGTATAGGGGTGAACGTGATATAGACAAAAGGCATAGAAAACGGGCCAGATCTACAGGTGCTAGCAGTGAATATAGAGGGGATCAGAGGCAACAGTATTCCAGGTATTCAGGATAATCCGTGGTCAGTACACCACCTCGATTTGCGAGCAGGATATTTGACCGTCCTATTTATTCCCGATCGAGTCAAAGCTCTAGCCTTTTGGGTTCCTAGTATGGAGCCGATTCCAGCCAGAGGAGACTACCTGTACCACGATGCAGCTAGTGTGGTAAGATGCATTCGGCACAGTGTCACTGATGTTCCGATGTTTGCTATCCCTGTGGTCAGACTGGGCACATGATGCGGGATTGTCCCTCGATGAGTGACATAAATAGAGTTCAGCCCGCAGGATCAGCAGCCGATTCCTCATTGTTCGTACGCCCTGTGGGGAAACGCTCGCAGGTACTATTAGGTCGTGGCAGAGGCCGAGGGGAGCATCCAGCTAGAGTGTCCCTCCGCCTCGTATTTATGCATTAGCTGGGCGACAGGATCTTGAGTCCTTCTCAGACGTGATTACAGGTACATTATCAGTATTCTCTCATGATGTTTATGCATTGATTGATCTGGGTTCTACCTTATCATATATTACTCCTTATATCGCTGATCGTATCGGGGTGAAATCCGAGCAATCAAACTTTTTGAGGTGTCTGCTCCTGTCGGTGACCCGATAGTAGCTAGACAAGTGTATAGAAACTGTGAGATTGTGATTGGTGGTCATACTATAGCTGATTTGATCGAGTTCAGGATGTTAGACTTTGATGTTATTATGGGCATGGATTGGTTGGCATCCTATTATGCTAACGTTGATTGTAGAAAAAAATTGGTTCGATTCCAGTTTCAGGGAGAACCCGTGTTAGAATAGAAGGGTAATACGGCATCTCCAACAGGTAGGTTTATTTCCTATCTGAAAGCGAGGAAGATGATTGCTAAAGGCTATATTTATCATTTATTTCGGGTTCATGACACCGAAGCAAAGCCACCAACACTTTAATCGATTCCTGTAGTAAATGAATTTCCAGATAAGCTCTCAGGTCTTCCACCAGAACGGGAGATTGATTTTACTATTGATGTACTACCGAACACCAAACCCATATCTATTCCTCATAGAATGGCTTCTGCAGAATTGAAAGAGCTGAAAGTACAATTGAAGGATTTGCTCGAGAAGAGATTTATTAGACCCAGTTCATCGCCATGGGGAGCACTTGTGTTGTTCGTGAGAAAGAAATATGTTTCCTTGCGTATGTGCATCGACTATAGGCAGTTGAACAAAGTGAACATAAAGAATAAACATCTGCTTCCCAGGATCGATGATTTGTTCGATCAGTTGCAGGGTGCCAAGTGGTTTTCAAAGATATATTTGAGGTCAGGATACCATCAAGTGACAGTCAAAGAAGAGGACATTCCGAAGACAATTAGCTAGCCTAGGCATCCTCTTAATCGACTCGGGAACGCAGGAGTTGCTGTCCATAACCCAGCTGTTTCATCTTTAGTGGTGGAAGTGAAGAAGTGCCAATATGAAGACCCCAAGTTGAATTATTATAAAGATACATTTCCTCAGAAAGAAAAACCAACATTTGGGATTTTTACAGATGGAGTTCTTAGATATCGAGGCAGACTATGTGTTCCTAATGTTGCAGGGCTACGTCGACAGATTTTGGAAGAAGCTTATTATTCCCGTTATTTTGTTCATCCAGGAGTGACAAAGATGTACCATGATCTTAAGTCAATGTATTGGTGGGACGGAATGAAGAAGGATGTAGCTGAGTTTGTAGCTCAGTGCCCAAATTGTCAACAAGTGAAATTTGAGCATCAAAAGCTATAAGGGTTGTTGCAAGCTATGGAAATTCCAACTTGCAAATGGGAAGTGATTAACATGGATTTTATTGTAGGCTTGCCTCGTTCTCGGCGTAAGTATGACTCCATATGGGTAATTGTTGACAGACTTACGAAGATAGCTCATTTTCTACCAGTCAGAACTACATACTCACCAGAAGATTACGCCAAGTTATATCATGAAGAGATAGTGCGACTTCATAGTGTCCCAGTATCCATCATCACAAATAAAGGGGCACAATTCACAGCTAATTTATGGAAGTCCTTTGAAGAAGGTTTGGGAACTCAAGTAAGACTCAGCACAACATTTCATCCACAGACTGATGGACAAGCTGAACGCACTATTCAAACCTTGGAAGATATGTTGTGAGCTTGTGTATTAGATTTCAGAGGTAATTGGGATAATCATTTACCACTCATTGAATTTGCATATAATAATATTTATCATTCCAGTATCCAGATGGCCCCGTATGAGGCTCTATATGGGAGGAAGTGCAGATCGCCAATTGGATGGTTTGAAGTAAGGGATACAAAGCTAGTGGGTCCAGAATTGATCTAGCAAGCAGTAGAAAAGATAGAGCTTATCCGAGACCGGTTGTTGATAGCTCAGAGTTGTCAGAAATTATATGCGGATAATTGTCGACGAGACTTGGAATTTCAAGTTAATGATTAGGTATTCTTGAAAGTGTCGCCGATGAAGGGAAAGCTTAGTCCTCGATATATTGACCTTACAAGATTGTGCGCAAGTTAGGACATGTGGCTTATGAACTAGATTTGCCTTCGGACTTAGAGGCAGTTCACTCAGTTTTTCATGTGTCAATGCTTCGTAAGTGTGTTGGAGACCCTTCCAGAATCATGCTCATAAATTATTTCCAAGTTACCTAGAAACTGACTTATGAAGAAGTACCCATTGCCATTTTAGATAGGCAAGTTCGGAGACTCAGAACTACAGATGTAGCTTCGGTAAACGTTTTGTAGAGAAAAAATAACAAAGAGGAAATAACTTGGGAAGCAGAGGAAGATATGAAATTCAGGTATCCGCATTTATTCTCCACCACGTGAAAGGTTCAGGCGGAAGCATCATTGTCCCTAGGTATGTAGTGCTTCTTTTGATGATTTCTTGGATCGTGTGTGGCACATATTATTATTGTGTTGAAGCCCTGTGAGGCATTGTATATTTTGGGTTGTTGTGACAGGATGGTAGTGGTATAGTTACAGGGGAAACTGTGGTGAAATTTCTGCCGAAACCTTAAGAATTTAACATTCGGGGACGAATGTTCTTAAGGGGGGAGAAATGTTACACCTAGGGGGAGATTCATGTTGTTCCCATGATGAGTGGACTAAAGTGAGTCTAGAGTGTACATGAAGTCCCTAAAAGTAAGAAAGGATACTTAATAATTCTAATTAAGGTTCCAAAGATATTTGAGGCAAAAGAAGAAAGCTCGTCGGAGAAAGTTAAGGTAGAGTCTTGTTTGGGAGAATTTCACATCATTTGAGTTAAGCCCTGCTTATTGTCACGACCCAACTAGGGGGCATGACGGGTACCCGGGGCTAACCACCGAGCACCACTCATTCTCTTACTTATCACACTCATTAAGCGTACATCATTGATTTATACTCAAATCATAGAAAAACCGTTTTTTATTTAGAAACATAATTACTTTTATATACATAAGCCCTTCGGCTATCAAAATAATAGTATAGATACAATAGTAACATCGTGAGACCATACTACCCACACATGCGTATCTACGAGCCTCTACTAGAGTACTAGACATATGGACAGGACAAGACCCCGTCGTGCCCAAAATACATATGCACATATATACACAAACGACTAAACCAAATAGCACCTCCGGAGAAATGGAGTGCTCCTGTAAATCTGCTGATAACTTCTACGAGTCTGGATCACCTCCCTGTCTACCTGTGGGCATGAACACAGCGTCCAAAGAAGAAAGGACGTCAGTACGAATATTGTACTTAGTATGTAAGGCATGAATGAAATGTACATGATAGAGAAATCATAAGTCATAAAGTGAAGATACAACCTGCGTAACTTTTAAGGTTGGATACATTTCATACATACATCATATATATAATCATAGTACATGGATCATCATAGCGCATACATCGTCGTATCATAATAATCATCACCGTTAACCCGCGTCCGGGTAACCATCATAAGCCGCCCACTAGTGGTGATCATGCCCGGCCCTCTAGGATCGATGTAAACATAGCAGCCGCCTTAGCGGTGACATGCCCGGCCATTTAGGCACGGTGGAATCGTATGCAGCCCGCCTTCGCGGTGACATGCCCAGCCAACTAGGCACGGTGGAATCGTATCGTTATATAATCAATCATAACCTCATCATTATTACACATCTCATAGACATATCATAATTTTATCATAATGTAACATCATCATACATTCATCATTGATCCTACATTAGAACTTGGAGGTAACCATGGCTGGGTCGAGGTGACATAAGGTCGTGAACCCCCGACTACGTTATGGAGTGATCATATTCGTCATGTCTCACCTTGGAGAGACTAGCGTTTTAAGGTGAGTGTACACAAGTAAAAATCATCAATAGAACTATACTTAGCATCATTAGCTTCATGGACATCTTATATTACTCTAGGATTCTTCATACTTATAGTCATCGTCATCATTAACATGCTCATATCGCGTCTCTTTTCTTTATCATGTGCATAAGTGGCTTCTTATAGTCAAGGGCTCATAATTTCTGTTATTTAGGAAGATTCATGCCTTAGAAGAAAAGGATTAGCCTTACATACCTCTTTCGTTTAGCTATTCTATCGTTCCACCATTTCCCCAGCTTGAATATCGTTCAATCCATAAACACGTGCAATCCCATCTCCAACTGAGACCACTCGACCGATTTCATCCACTTGAAAATTCGTGTAAAAGTTGCTAT